>NC_057418.1:6315002-6628041 GCF_019320065.1 Cervus canadensis | reverse complement strand
ATTTCAATAATTCTAGATCCAAGAATAATTTAATAATATAATTCAAATATATAGGTTCAACTTGTGTCTTAAAGCATAATATTCAGTAAGGACTACTTCATTCATTACAGTTTTTATTCCCTGTACTTGTTACATGCACCATGAAATTAAGACATTTGCTCTTTGAAGGAAAGCTATGACAAACCTAGATAGCGTATTAAAAAGCAGAGACATCACTTTGGTGACAAAAATCCGTATAGTCAAAGCTATGGTTTTTCCAGTAATCATGTATGGATGTGAGAGTTGAATCATAAAGAAAGCTGAATGCTGAAGAGTTGATATTTTTGAACTGTGGTGTTAGAGAAGACTCTTGAGAGTCCCTTGGACTGCAAGGAGATCCAACCAGTCCATCCTGAAAGAAATCAATCCTGAATATTCATCAGAAGGACTTGTGCTGAAACTGAAGCTCCCATACTTTGGCTGCCTTAGGGGAAGAGCTGACTCATTGCACTCATTAGAAAAGACCCTGATGCTGGGAAAGATTGAGGGGGCAGGAGGAGAAGGGTTGGCAGAGGATGAGATGGTTAGATAGCATCAACGACACAATGGACATGAATTTGAGCAAACTCTGGGAGATAGTGGAGGACAGAGGAGCCTGGTGTGCTGCTGTCCGTGGGGTCGCAAAGAGTTGGACACAACTTAGCAGCTGAACAACAACTTCTTGGTAGAAAAGCAAATGTGCATAATAAATGTATAATTGGTAGCCAGTGAATGTTTTTATGTTTACCAAAGAGCATTTATTAACCCAATCTGACTGCTGGTCTTAAGGTGAACATTTTAAGCTTTGTCCAGGAAAAGCCATATTAGGTTGTGAGGGCAAGGCCAGGATCCTTCTTCCTGAGAGTCTCACGTGACCATGAACATGATCCTATTGTGCCACTCCCTTCACAGATGAGGACATTAAAATAGACTTACACCCCTTCAGGAGTACATACACTTCACATCCAGTGATGGGTCTGCTCTGTTTGGCTTCCTTCAACTTTTAAAATTCTCATGTTTCTCTATTTCTGAACAATTTATTTACTCTTAAAAACTTCATGCTTTGTGTGTTAGAGGAAAAAAAAATTATTCATGACATTTGTTAAAGACTGTAAGGCAAACTTTATTCAAGGACAGCTTCTACAATAGGGTTTTTATAGTAAAATAGAGAGAATTTAACTCTAACAAGGTGCAGTGGGGATTTGCTCCCATGGGACTGGGTTGTGAGTAGTGGATGGAAAATTATTAAGAGGAAATATCAAGGAGCATTCTTGCTAGGCTGACTCATCAGAATTCTTGCTGAACGCAGGGCAGAGTGATAAGATAGTGAGGCTAGTCAGATACCAAGAGTGGGGGATTTTTGATAAACTGACCTAGCAGGATTCTTGCTCAATCTAGAGTCTACCACGGCAAAGAGGGAAGTCCAAGTTTGGCTTAGGCAAGCAGAGGAATCATAGGAGCTTGATTAAAATTTGATCAAAGGAGAGTCTTTGTCCTCTGTTTGTGTGTCTGTGTGTGTGTGTGTCTGTGTCTGTATGTTTATGCCCATGTGCTTCTCACGGAAGCAGGATTAGGAATTTTCAAAGTGGGAAGGGAGCAGTGTAGGGATGGCCAGCTTTAGTATGTGGAACATTAGCATGTGATTATTAGACAGAACATATAAATCTATCTAAATATAAATGGGACAATCTATTAGAATGGACTTAGCTGGCTGTATGAAATATACTGGAGAAGGAAATGGCAACCCACTCCAGTCTTCTTGCCTGGAGAATCCCATGGACAGAGAGCCCGGTGGGCTACAGTCCACAGGGTCTCAAAGAGTCGGACATGACTGAGCAAATATAGCCAAGAGGCTACAGGAAAATTGTCTACATTCACTGAGGTAGATGTTGCATACTCAGTAAGGGATAAGAATATTTACTTAGAATTGATCCTCAGCACACGCCTCTTCTCCCACCATGTTAGCTAGTGTTCTTGCCTCCCATTTCACAGCTTTGCAATCTACTCTGCACAATTATCCCAAGTTGACACTTTCCTCTTAAATATCTTACATGGTTTCCAAGCTAAATCCCTTCTGTTTGTCCAAGCCTTCTCCACGAACTCTGTGTAGAAAGCACAGATTCGGATTAGGATTTACAAGGTCTCTTGCCCTGGAGTGTCTGATGGATGGCATTTTACCAACAGAAACACCTGCAGGAGATGTGAGGATGGAAGGAGGGGCAATCAGGGTGCTTAACACAGGCCACCTCCCTGCCCAGTTACCCTGGGGCTGGCTGAGTCCTTCAGGAAAGGCCATTCAGACTCCTTTTCCATAGAGCCATCCTCTAGTACTCCTGGAACCATCCTCATCTTCTATCAGTTTGGGCCCAGCCAAGGTAATGCTCCCATGCTCATCATGTCTGCCTCTTTGCGACCTGATGGACTATAGCCCACGAGGCTCCTCTGTCCATAGGATTTTCCTGCTATTGCTGTCCCTGGGTGCTAGAATTTTCTGCCTGGTTTCCTTAAGCACTGCCCACGTCTTTGTAAATAGTTTCTTTCTTTGTTTTTTTGTTTCTGTTTTTTTAATTAAACTCTCCTCAATCATACAGGCTGATTGCACCATCTGTTTCCTGCTGAACCAAGAACAAATGTAGCTTTTCATTGTTCTGAAATAAAATTTTGAAATTCTCCTCAAAGACATCAGGTCTGTATAAGCCTGACTGGGCCTTTCTTTGTGTTTCTACAAAAATTAACTCTCTGTGTAGAAACTACACTTAGTCACTCTTCTGAAGTCTACCCTCCTCTAAAGGAATCCCTGGCCCCCTAATAAGTCATTCCCCCTGCGTTGGCCCTCCCTGGGGGCGATTCACCCTCCTCCACTTGGCAAACTTATTTTCTTTTGAAGATCAGTTGTCATCTTGAGACTTCTGGTGTCCTTTTGTGTATAAAAAAGACTATTTAAGATAATTTTGGCTTTTAGAATTAATATTTCAATTAGAAAACAATATTGAAGAAATTAGCTCTTCTTTTAAAATTTATTTAACTTATAATTTCTATTGAACTTTATTTAACTTAGAATATAAGTTATTCTACACTTAGTAAATTTTAACAACATCTTTTAAGAAGCAGTTAGAGACTTAGGTAATTGAATTCCTTCAATATTTTATTTACTTTTATCAAATTAAAATTTCAAGGTCACTTTTTGAAAATTTAATTCTCGAATATACATGAAACATTCCCCAGTACCTAACTCTTGCAAATTTTATGACTTACAAATATGGTAAATTTAAAACTCTTAACAATTATAATAACTTTAGTAAACCTAGCAAACTTGGCTTCCAGCTCTCAACTTAAAAATCATAGCTAGATCAATGATTTAATGACATATTTTTAAGTGGGAATCATAAAGCTATTGTAGTAAATGCTAAATTCCTTTAAACATTACAAATACTGAAAATGACAAATGTACAAAGATTACTTTTAAACTGAGCACAAACTATATTAATACTATGTGATTGATTTGCGTCATGTACCTGGGAAGAAATTTCTAAAGAGAAGTTTTGTAAACCCAGATGAACATGTAAAGAAAAACAGTATTTTCCGATCATTCCTATTCATTTTATGATGAAAATCCTTAGAGGCTGTAAAAGTTAATTTTGATCAATTAATTTAAACATAGATAATTTGATTCTATTTTTTATAAATAAGCTTTAATACCCTCTAAGCATTGAGTATTTGAAATATAACAATTCTGTGGTTTGATGGGTAATAAAATTGCCATCATAAACTCCCTGAAGCTTAGTGTACCATTGGAATTATGGTGCACTAATGGATACACCTTCTCCCAGTGAGTATGAAAATACCCACATGATGATGGAAGTTTCCCCTTTCCACTTGGTTGGTTTGAAGCATGGTTCTTATTGCCTTTTGTTTGGGCTCAGAAAATTATAGACAAAGCACTGCAGGGTGAATGAGTATCACTGATCTGTACATGGCAGCAAAAGGAAAAGATATATAACTTGGTCAAATTTTCACAGGAATTAAAAAACTCACCATTTGAAAACATGTAGCATTTGGTAATAAGTAGAGTGAACATTTGTTGGATTTTTAACTCCTTCCTTCCTTCCTCCTTCCCACCTTTCCCCTCCCCCTTTCAATCTTCTCCACTTTTGCCCTGTGTGAGGCTAGTTCTTGGTGCCCCTTCGGAGTCATGGAGATGATAGCACAAAACTTTTATTCTCCCAGAGCCAGCCAATTCTCTGGTGACTCAGTATAGCATTTCTGCTGACAACACGCCGAAGTTGTTAAAGAACACTCCTGTTAAAAGCAGAATCCGGGTAACGCAGCCACAGGAGGCATATTTTGTGTATAAATACTGATGACAACACAGACTGCCAGGAGCCTACCAATATCTCAGGCCTAAGGGTCTTTTCTGGGGGAAAATCAGTAAGGAAGAGAGTGGTGAAGCATAAGGCTCATTTGCATGGTAAGACAGCTTCGCACAACAAATAAATCACTTAGCCAAACAAATTCTTATAAGCAAAAGAGGAGTATCCTAAGAGAGAGAAAAGATCAGATATGTGTATGTATGTATGTGTTTATTTATTTCAAGTTCAAAGAACCAAACTTAAAATATTAATCAATAAATTCTACAAAGCATAAGATCTATAAAAATAAATTTGGATCATTTTTAAAAATCACTGGAATTCTAAAGAGGCCATTCTAAAGACCCACAGCAGTCATTTCTTGCATCTAATTCACAAGTAATCTCTCTTACCTAGGAAATTATTGTTTGAGTGAGATAGAGCAAAACAAGATAAAATCATTGTTTTCAGAAAAACAGTCTCAGAGGTGGAGTGTTTAAGCCTCATAACCAGTAACAGGAGAAAAATCATTCCTGATAAAGCAAATATAAGTTCTCTCTTTATTTCTTCCATTTCATTTGCAATATATTATTGAGTTTGCTGGATATTTTCCTTCTTATTTGAGGAAGATACATATATATTAATAGAATTTTAAATATTTAATACTTGAGGGAAATTATTATATAATTTCTTTTTCATATTTTCCTTAAAATTCTGAGGAACTTTTACATTTTTCAAAATTATTATTTCAGTGTCCTTGAGTCTGTTTATCCATTCGGTAATTTTTTCCCTGAAAGAAAGAAATTTGAACTAAAAAGTAATATAGTTTTTGCTTCTCTCCAGAACTGCTAGTAAATATTTCTTTTTACCTCCTGGTAAAATTAACAATGTTCTATACTTTCCTTAGGCCATTCTTTGCAGTGTTGTCATTAATTTGATCCTTTTTTGAAATGTCAGTAATAAAAAAAAAAAATAGGTGTAACAACAATGTCCTATGATAGAAGTCAGATGCCATAGAGGATTTAACTTTACATTGTTAAAAATTACTGTTATTAAAAAATTCTTTTCTGGAGGTATATCTTCAATGAAAAGGAATCTTTACTTTGTTTAGTTTTTAAACAAAATCCCATGCGCTTAATAATTTCCTTTTTTTTTTTGGACTATTTTATTTTTTAACAAAGCAGTAGACTAGTAGTAGTTATACTTGCATTTGCTTACTCATTTTGCAACTTTTAACTCAGAACTTAAGATGAAGGTTTAATTATCTTTGATATTACCTTAACAAATCTTCCATGTATTACCTTTGAAAATAAATGTGTCTTATTCTATCCTTTTATATGATAAATGTTGAAATATTTCTCTAATATACACAACCATTCATCAGAAACATGAAATAATACTATTAATTTCTAGCAGCTGTTTCATAACTTGTCTTCCAAAATAAAAGGAACAAAATTCACTTTACAAACCTATGAGGTTAAACTATATCAATCCTTTGTTCACGGAATTTTCCAGGCAAGAATACTAGAATGGGTTGCCATCCTTTACCTGTAGGGAAGCCCATTAGTGACAAATGTATAAGTTATTTTGCAGTAATTGTTAGATATCTTTCAAGATAATTTTTAAAATAATTAAAGAAAAAACTTTAATTCACAAGAGTAAAAAGGATAAAAATAATTTTTTAAAAGTTCATTTATTAAAGAAGATGATTAGACATTTAAGATTTTATTATATTCAGTATCAGAGTTTAGGAACCAAAATGATAAGTAATCAAATAATTAGTGCTGGATACTCTGCAGTTTAAAAAACAGTTGAATAAATCTTTGTCTCTCATATTTTACTCTCTACATTTTGGTTTCTCAAGTTCAACTCAGTTGCATAATATTGTAACAGTTTAGTTAAAATATATCTTAAAAAAAATACTAGTCTAAGAAATTAATTCAGTATACCCAGAGCAAATAAAATGTGCCATAATGTTAAGGTTTCAAATAATGCACATTGGAAAAATTTGTTAAGCTATGGTAGCAAGTATTGTAAATGTAAATATTATTTTCAAAGTTACATGTATTCTCACTAGCATCTTTTCCAAGTAAACCTGGCAAGGACTTGCTGTGGGTTCATTTTCCCAATGGACCAGTGAATGTTAATCTATTCTCAGGCTAAGCTCCATTCTCCAACTTGGCCTTAGATCTCATGAATGCTTGTCATTTGTCATCAGAGTTACACATCCAGTCCTAGCGCAAGTCAAACAAGGAAAAACAAGTCAAACCCTTGTCATACTCCAGATGAGTCAGTCCCATTATTTTCACATTTTAAGTACAACAGCGTAAATTACATATAAAATAAATGAGCACCCTATCTGTCAAATTCATTACCAATGCGAGACTTAAAATCTGTGGACAAGATGACGTCAATTTGAATGTGAGCTTATGAATGAATGTGGCTGCCAAATGGAAGGAGACAACCCAGAGAATTTCACAATCTATCATTTGAGATATTTCCGACCCCTCTTTTGAGGCAATTCCTGTATAATCTTGTAGGATTTAGAGTATTTTTAGTTATGTATATAGTTCTAAACTCTGAAATCTAAATTGACTGCACTGAAGAGAAAAATATTTTCTTAATTGAATAGCATGTATTAATGGCAAGATGCAAAACATTTGCAAATACTCACAACAGAAATTTTAAAAAAAGAAGATGCACAATCTTTAGATCACAATTCTTGTTTAAACTCAGCATTAAGGAATAGTTCCCAAGGTCCTGGTAATTCTTGAGGGGAATTATCCAGTAAATCAAATTGATTAATAAAAGTGGGATAGGGAAAATTCCTGATCTGCCCATGTTTTCAGAATCCTGAGTAAGAACATATTGGTACAATCAGAACATGCATTTACCTGGGTTATTTAGATGTTGGGTGACAATATTCATTTAGTTGTATTTAGTTCCTTTCTAATCAAGGGATGGTCTTTTGATTAATAGCACTGGCATTTCCCAAGAGCTGATAAGAAAAGCAGATTCTTAGTCCCCACCCCAGAACTAGAATCTGTGTTTTGAAAAGATTTCTAACTGATTCATATGCACATTAAAGTTATGAAGCATCACTCACGGTCAGTAGGGAGCTTATTCCAGGATCGGAAGTGCAGTTAGTTGGGCCTCTCTGAAAAGCTGCACTATTTTTATTGTTTTTCTTTCACAGGAAAGAGAAAAACACAGTATTTCTGCAAAAGACTCATAGTACCCATAAGACAAAGACAATGAATTCACTGGACCTTTGGAACCCTTCAGAAGTACAATTCTGCTTTGCTCTGGTGAACAATTCATGCCCTAGAAACATGAGGTCTGGGCTGAGTGCCTGTGCCATGTATGTGGTCATGATCGGTGCCATAGTAATGACCATGCTGGGCAACCTGGTTGTGATCATTTCCATTGCCCACTTCAAGCAGCTCCACTCCCCCACCAACTTCCTGATCCTCTCCATGGCCACCACTGACTTCTTGCTGAGCTGTGTGGTCATGCCCTTTAGTATGATCCGGTCCATTGAGTCCTGCTGGTACTTTGGAGATCTCTTCTGCAAAGTCCACAGCTGCTGTGACATCATGCTCTGTACCACCTCCATCTTCCACCTCTGCTTCATCTCAGTGGACCGCTACTATGCTGTCTGTGACCCTTTACATTATGTCACCAAAATTACCGTCTCTCTCGTAGGAGTCTTTCTACTCATCAGTTGGTCCATTCCCATCTTTTTTGCTTTCGGCCTGGTATTCTCAGAATTAAACATAATTGGTGCAGAAGACTTTGTGGCAGCCATTGACTGTACAGGTTTATGTGTGCTGATATTCAACAAGCTCTGGGGGGTGCTGGCCTCCTTTATAGCCTTCTTTCTCCCTGGGACAGTAATGGTGGGAATTTACATACATATTTTCACAGTAGCCAGGAAGCACGCTAAGCAAATTGGCACAGGTTCTATGATGAAACACATCGGGTCAGAAAGCAAAATGAAGGCATCAACCAAAACAGAAAGCAAGGCCACCAAGACTTTGAGCATCATCATGGGAGTATTTGTGTTGTGTTGGCTGCCCTTTTTTGTCTTGACAATCACAGACCCTTTCATTAATTTTACAACGCCTGAAGATTTGTACAATGTCTTTCTCTGGTTGGGCTATTTTAATTCCACTTTCAATCCCATTATATATGGTATGTTTTATCCTTGGTTTCGCAAAGCATTGAGGACAATTGTCTCAGGAACAATCTTCCACCCTGACTCTTCCAGCCTAAACATATTTCCTGCATGTGCTTAGGGAATGCTCTCCATTCTCTACAATTCTTTCCTGCTAAGGAAACTGGATGCTCTTTCCCTCTAGAGGTGAAGGAGTGGATTGACTAGACAAGGTTATTCTTCCAGTTGGTGTAATAGACACCTGTGTATTAGTCACCCAGTTGTGTCAGACTCCTTGTGACACCATAGATTATAGCCCACCAGGCTCCTCTGTCCATGGAATTCTCCAGGCAAGGATACTGGAGTGGGTTGCCATTCCCTTCTCCAGGAGATCTTCCTGACCCAGGAATCAAACCCTGCATTGCAAGTCGATTCTTTACCATCTGAGCCACCAGCTGGTGTAATAGACACCTAGGTGGAATCAATAGATCTAGCCTCTGGTTATACCAGAGTTCCCAAAGTGGTCAATTTCTGGGGTTCTGGGGGAGATACCTCCGGTAAAAAGAAACTCTCTCCCAAGACTTGTTGATTCCCAAATTTCCAAAATGAGAGATTTAGCTTTTCACACCTTTGGCATGTCAGATGGGGATCTTCTTTTTATCCTGTAAACATCAAAAGAAGAGACAGTTGGACTTCACACTTTTAATAGCCATGTAGAGTTTATCTAAGTCTTCCCTGAGATTACTACATTTTGGGAGCGTGGGGAGAACTTGAGAACACTGTGAGGCTGAATTACAGAGCATGTGAGGACACAGGAAGGGAGAAGGAAGCAGCTGCGGTTGCTGATTAATCTCTTAAAAAAGAATTCAAGTGACTTTTGCAATAGTTTGATAAAATCGGACTGTCTCATTAAATAAGCAGAATGGATTTTAGGAATGTATTCTTTCTCTAACATATGTTTTTGATCTATAGAGTCACCTGGCCTACGTGTATACATGCAAGTGCTGTGAACATCTCTTTGGCTGTGTGTGCACATTTTATTCACCAAGATTAAGCTTCATTCACAGAACTGCAGTTCTTTCCCTCCCTAGTGTTTTGGTTGATATTTACTTCCTCAGTGATTGTCTCTTCTCCGTGTTTTGCTTTTCTCCTCCTTCTCCTGCCCTAGAAACCTATTTCACCAAACTGCGTCCTTTATGATCTTTTCACCCTTCACACGGTTACTCTGTCTCTCTCACCCAGTGGTCTTTAGCCTGGCACAGTTTTGCCCCTTGAGTGCATTTGGCAAAGTCTAGAGACATTTTGGGTTCTTATAGCCAGGGAGGGAGTTCTACTGACATTTCAAGGGCAGAGGTAAAGGATACTGACAAAAATCATACAGTGCATGGAACAGCCTCCCTGACAACAAAGGATTATCTGGCCCCAAACTTCAATCGTGCCATGATTGAGAAATTCTGCTCTAACCTTATTTAGCCTCACAGCCTCCATGTATTTCTCTCAAATGTATTTATTTTCAGTTCTGTCATTTCCCCCAAATTTGAGCTTCTTGTTTCTTACTACCAGAGGAGGATCTTTTTGGTGTCCCGATAAAATCTTAAATTCGATGTAACTGACATCTTCCTTCTGTGTTCCCTGCCCCCCTTCACCACCCCAGTCCTGTCTCTTCTGCCTCCTGCTTTGTACTGGAGTTGCATGATTAGTCATTCAGTTCAGTTCAGTTCAGTTCAGTTCAGTCACTCAGTTGTGTCCGACTCTTTGCAACACCATGAACCGCAGCACGCCAGGCCTCCCTGTCCATCACCAACTCCCAGAGTCCACCCAAACTCATGTCCACTGAGTCAGTGATGCCATCCAACCATCTCATCCTCTGTCATCCCCTTCTTCTCCTGCCTTCAATCTTTCCCAGCATCAGGGTCTTTTCAAATGAGTCACTCATTCGCATCAGGTGGCCAAAGTATTGGCGTTTCAGCTTCAACATCTGTCCTTCCAATGAACACCCAGGACTGATCTCCTTTAGGATGGACTGGTTGGATCTCCTTGCAGTCCAAGGGACTCTCAAGAGTCTTCTCCAACACCACAGTTCAGAAGCATCAATTCTTCAGTGCTCTGCTTTCTTTATAGACCAACTCTGACATCCATACATGAACACTGGAAAAACCATAGCTTTGACAAGATGGACCTTTGTTGGCAAAGTAATGTCTCTGCTTTTTAATTCATTCAGTTGCGTCCAACTCTTTGTGACCCCAGGGACTGTAGCTTGCCATGCATCTCTGTCCATGGGGTTTTCCAGGCAAGAGTACTGGAGAGGGTAGCCTTTTCTTTCTCTAGGGGATCTTCTTGACCCAGGGATCAAACCTGGGTCTCTTGCACCGGAGGTGGATTCTTTACCATCTGAGCCACCAGTACTGGAATTAAGTATGCACAAATGTGTTGGTTGCTCATGTAGATTATGAGCTTCTTGTGTGCAAAGCTCTGTATGTTATTCATCTTTGTACCCCACAGTGATTGGTATAGTTCTTTTCCAATAAAAATCACTGGAGGCATTCACTGGATAACCAAAACATAGAAACTTTGAGGACAGTGGGAGGGAGTTCCTCAAATTCACAGAAAGAAATAATGATAAAAGATATTGGACAGTGGGGGCTCATTCTCTTGGCAAGGAAAATGGGGGGAAAGTCCACTTGTAAAGAAGGAATTGAACTGAACTTGAAACATGTTCTAATGGGCTTTGGTCATATGTGTACAATGTTGTGCTGGGAAACTTGAGGACAAGGCCAGAAGAGGCACGCGGTGGAAAATGACTGACCAGCTCAGAACACGTGCAACATTCAGACTACAATTTTCATGCTCACACGGTGAACTTCCTGAGGATAGAAATTAAGTCTCTTCTTTCCTAATGCCTCAGTAGTACAAGTGCTTTATAGAAAGGTGTGGTTGTACAGAAATATTGTTCAATATTCTATGTATTAACAGGTTGAGGTTTTAAAATTTATTTATCTTTAATTGAAGGATAATTGCTTTACCATACTGTGTTGGCTTTTAACATACATCAACATGAATCAACCACAGCAGACTGAAATTTTTTTTTTAAATGTAAATCATTAATAGGCTCATTCTTCCAGCCCAGATGGAATATAGTCACAAACTTAGAATCTGTTCACATGTAGCTAGAGCAACATATTCATCAACCTTAGGTTTCTTTTTTGCAGAAAGTAAGGTTGTTTTTCATAATAATAACCAAAAGTCACTGGCAAATTGCAAAAAGAAAACTTGTTACCTTTAGCATGTATGTGCTAAATAAGTGTGTATTTGATTGCAGTAATTCTTAAGTGATATCAGAATATTTGGTTAACCAATTCCCCCCCCCCCCCCCATTCTCTGACCTGGTAAAATGACATCACACATCTATGCAGCACAGCTAATCCTCAGGTTTCCAATATTCATATGGGTAAATCCCAAGGCTTTCATGAAACTTTTTGCTTTTTTAAAAAATCTATCCTTGCTTCAGTGTAGCTATTGAGAAAACTACTCATTATTTTAAAACACCTTTAACAACATCTCTATTCAGTTGGAAATCCTCAATACCCTCTTGATCTGTGTTCTACTGAACATTCATAGCTTCCCAAAGTTGGTACTTATAATTCAGTAGTTTGAATATAGCATATTTAAGTACTGAGATGTTTCAGCAAATTACTGTTATCCCAGTACGGTATATGAAATCAAAATTGAGCATTAAGATGCTTAATAGAGAATTAGTTTATTCTGTTCTGAGAGCAGTAATGTAGTCCTTCAGAAGGAGATTTTCTCCACCCATAATCCTGAAGGCAGTATTTGGAGGGTAAGGCACTTGTTTTGGAAAACCAAAAGAACAGGAATAGTTCCTCAGACTTCAGGCCAAGTTAGACCTCCTTCCAGGGCCTGATGGGCAATAGACCACTTTATGAGGACAGGAGCACTTTATAATCCACTTCCCATGATGAGCCTCTGTTCCTCTTTGGGGATTCAGCACAGATGTTTGGGTTGCTGAATCTGAGGGACTAAGTAGGATGGGGAGCCATTCGTTCAGCACATAGTTCTTTTCTTATTAAGATCACATAAAATGTGTTACCTAACATCAAGAAAGTGGGGTCTGAGGCCATGGGGTGGTCCTTTTTCCATACCACCTAGCTTTTTTTTTTTTTTTTTTTTGCCCACTAGGAGCTGAGCTAAATAGAGAAGAAATTAAGGAGAAGGTAGAAGCTTCTACCACAGTTACAATCTCTTCTTACCTCAATGGAGGACTTTTGTAGTTTTCAAAGGGTGTCCATGGATGTTAGTTCAATTGTTTCACAAAACAGCTCCACATGCTCTTCCCAGGCCAGTCCATAGAAAAAGTGAATCATCCCATCCTTATTTCTAATCCAAAATAGATCTTCTATCTAGGTATTATCTAGGATGAACAGAGTAGTCATTTTCTCAAGAGCATGGTGACTGCCATGGACACTTTGTTCTCTTTATTAAAAACCACTCAGTTCATTAAACATTTATTGGCCATCTGCTGTGTGCCAAGATCTGCTCTGAGTGCGTGTGGATCCGAGATGAATAAAACAAATCCTGGCCTTAAGAAGCTTGTGATCCGTAACCACTCAGTTCTACTGCAGGAAGCTAAGGCAGCATGGAGGAGGAAAATTTAGCCAGGTTTGGGATTTAGAGAAGATGGCCTGCATTTTGGAGAAGGAAATGGCAACCCACTCCAGCATTCTTGCCTGGAGAATCTCATGGACAGAGGAGCCTTCTGGGCTACAGTCCATAGGGCCACAAAGAGTTGGACACGACTGAAGTGACTTAGCAGCAGGAGCGGCAGCCTGCGTTTTAGGCCAAAGGATTGTATCATCAGGTTCATTAAAGAACTCACTTCCAATCACTGCTGCTGCTAAGTCGCTTCAGTCATGTCTGACTCTGTGTGACCCCATAGACGGCAGCCCACCAGGCTCCTCTGTCCCAGGGATTCTCCAGGCAAGAACACTGGAGAGGGCTGCCATCTCCTTCTCCACCAGTCAGACTCAGGACTGCAAAGTCAGCGCTTATAGAGAAGTCGATGGTTAGCTGTTGTCTCTGGCTGACTGCTGCCTTGGTGCATTCTGCAGGAATTTGGTGGGATATCTGAGGCTACCGTTGGTCAGCGGTGCCAGCAGACAGGAGTGAGGCCAAGCTGGAACCTCTTACCTCTGTCTGTCTACCACTGTTGTTGTTTAGTCACTAAGTCGTGTCCAACTCTTTGTGACCCTGTGGACTGCAGCACACCAGGCTCCCCTGTCCTTCACCAGCTCCCGAAGTTTGCTCAGACTTGTGTCCATTGAGCCAGTGATGCCATCCAAACATCTCAACTTCTGTGTCTGCCAGGAAAAACCAGCAGAATAATGACTGCAGCTTCATTTCTGCTTTCCAAATCTCCCCAAAGTTCCTCTAACTTGGAATCATATACATAAAGAGATTCTGGGAAACACATTTCTCAGGCTGGCAGAGCATAATTCATCACGAGGAATAAAACAAGCAAAAGAAAAAAGCAGCCAGATATTTGTGTGAAAACCAGTTTGGCCACGTGATATAGGGAGATGAAACTGCAGAGATGTTGGGAGTGAACTGGGAGGACCTTCTACGCCCGATAAAGGGTGAATTTCACCCTTTAGGTGAGGGGGAGGCATTGAAATAGATTGAAATTTCCAATACTAGATTTTAACTGTTTACTCCGCATCATATTATGTTTTGGTTTTAATATATATAGGAATGAAAGTATGCAAATTAGAGACAATTCAGGATAAATATTATATATAATACCACCTTTCCAGGATTATTGCTGAGCTAGGAAGTGGTTACATAAAAGCTGTCTTAGCTACTCCTGTCTCTCATTACACACTAGTCAAAATAATCCATGTGGACTCTTGAATGGCCTTTGGGATACCAGATGTGGCTTGTTTAGAAGAAGGAGATGGAAGAAAAGATGTAAAACTAGGAGCTGGTATTCCTGAACAGTCTGTTTTGTGGCCTCTGTTCAGGAGAAATTATAGGATCTACTTCATGGAAATAGCCTACACTTGTCCTTAAATCTGTATTGACTAGGAAAAGCTTATTTTTTTTTTAATGTGCATTGTTTTAGAGGTGAGTGTATTCATATGATGTTAATAGTTGAACCTCCAGTTCGCAAAACAAATGGATTGTGTATCTTCTTGTGCTTGTCTTTTCTGTCTTAGTCCGTCACCTTAAAACCATGCACAAGGCAAGTTTCTGACAGTCAACACTGGGTGTGTCCCTGACTTTGCAGAGAAGGGGGAGGTACATGCCAAATTCCTTCCTTTCTTTTTGGACTTCCCACCTTGCCCTACACCCCTGCTGCTAGATGTAATCTATTGTTCCCTTTAGAATTCTGTCATTTTTGTGACATCAGTTTAATTTGCACTGTGGAATGATTTCTCCAAGGCCGAAAAGACACATTCCATCCTCTGGAGGTTTGGTACCAAGAAACAGAACAAGCAGAGTATGATTGAACATGTTATTTTCCTCGATATTATCTCTGTGATATACAGCATATGAGTCTAATCATAGGTCATCTTATTAATGGGGAAACAAAGGGAGGAAGAGGATCAGTGATGACCTAGGAAGTGGCAGAACAAGAATCTAACTTTGCTATGTCCAGGTGAACTGTTTCACCTTCTGTGATTTCTTTAACCAGCACAAAATGTAGAGCTTAAAAAGAATCCATGATGAATCCCATGTAGGAGTCACAAACCAAAGGGCTTATGATCGATTATTCTCAATTATTTCTCATGCTGGGAGAAAAATACACAATCTTAAAGCAGAAGGGATATATGGAACACACTTAAAGTAAAATTAAGCAAAATAAAATGTAAATCCAGTGTCTTTAAATTTCATCTCTAATTAATTAGCAGGATAAGTGATCCTATATTGAGAATGAGCCTTAAACTACTGAGACTTGTGAACTGTGCAAACTAGGTCCCTGGGTACTCCTTCAGTACTAATTTGTTTCACATCCCAAAATAGAGGAGCAGTTTCTACTTGGAGTATAAAATCATTACCTGCTTGTACATCTGCCATCTTTGCTAAAGGAAGTGAATGCTATGTACCTTATGTCACCTGCTAAAAGAAGAACTCCTTTCCATGAAGTGATTCTGACTCTTCTGTAAGTAGCTTAAAAGCTCAGAATACAATTTTATCAGACTTTGTTTAAAATTTCACAGACTAGTGACTAGACTAGATAGATAAAATGCTTTTTTTATTTGTGACAGTTCCCCCAGGGTGTGTAAACATTGTGTTATCTTTAGAAATTGTGTAGCTCACAAAAGTAAAATAGGGCAATTCTATTCATTTAATTATTTGTATGCTGAATTCTTTTCCTGAGGAGGGTTGACATGTAATTCAAAAAGCTTACTCTTTGCAGGGAAGGGATGGAGACACAGATGGAGATAACAGACTTGTGGATGTAGCAGGGGATGGTGAGGATGGGACAAATTGAGAAAGCATCATTGACATATACCCACTATCATAACCAGTGGGAAGTTGCCATATAACACAGGGAGCCCAGCCTGGTGTTCTGTGATGACCTAGACAGGCAGGAAGGTGGGCAGGCATAAGGAAGGTTCAAGAGGGAGGGAGTTATACTTATGACTGGTTTGTGGTGTTGGGCAGCAGAAACCAGTGCAAAATTGTAAAGCAGTAGTTACCCTCCAATTAAAAAATAAATAATAAATTGAATGGAATATATTTTAGTCATAAAAAATTTAATCTTGCAATCTGAGACAATATTGATGGACCTTGAGGGCATTATGCTAAGTGAAATAAATCAGACAGAGAAAAATAAATACTGTGTGATCTCACTTTTTATATGTAGAATTTAAAAAAACAAGCCCACAGATACAGAGAACAGACTGGAAGCTGCCAGAGACTGGAATTGAGTGAAAGGGTGAAGGGTGTCAAAAGATTCACACATCTGTTTATAAAATAATTAAGTCATGGGGATGATGACTGAAGTTAATATTACTGTACTGCATATCTGAAAGTTGCTAAGAGAGTAGATCTGAAAAGTTTTCATCATAAGAAAAATTGTGCAGTGTTGAATGCTAACTAAACTTAGTGTGCAGATCATTTCATAACATAAATATATATAAATATCAAAACATTATGTTGTTCTTGAAACTAGGTTAAGGTTACATGTCATTATGTGCATGTTAGTCGCTCCATCGTGCCCGGCTCTTTGTGACCCCATGGACTGCAGCCCACCAGGCTCCTCTGTCCATGGGATTTTCAGGCAAAGATACTGGAGTGGTTTGTCATTTCCTTTTCCAGGGTATCTTCCTGACCCAGGGGGATCGAACCTGGGTCTCCTGCACTGCAGGCAGATTCTTTACTGACTGAGCAACCAGGGAAGTCCCATATGTCATGATACCTCAATATAAGTAAATAAATTAAAAACAGCTTACTCAGTTGATTTTACTGTCGGCTTATTTAATTCTTAGAAGGTGGAGCCAGAAGTTACATCTCCCCAAGTAATGATTTATTAACAAGAATTAATTCTTCCCTGGTTCAGACTCAAAAATAATTTTGTTTTTTCTCCAGTTTTATTGAGATATAATTGACTTACAGTGCTGTATAGGTTGAAGTACTGTATAATTTTAAATTTTTTCCTTGTGAGGAGAACTCTTAGGATTTGCTCTCCTAAGAATTTCCATGTATAACATACAGCAGTGTTCATTACATTTATTATGTTCTATTTTATATCCCAGGTACTTATTCATCTTATAACTGAAAGCTTGTATCTTTTTGATTATTTTCATCCAATTCCCCCTCATCACTTATATCTCAGTTTACATTTGACAGCAGGTACGTTTTCAAAATGGAAGAGACACTTCTTAATAATTTTATACTCCCGACTGTGACATAAATGGCAACCCACTCCAGTACTCTTGCCTAGAAAATCCCATGGACAGAGGAGCCTGGTAGGTGTGAGGTCGCAAAGAGTCGGACACGACCAAGCGACTTTACCTACTTACTTACTTACTTACTTATTGTGATATAACTAGCTTTTTCTTTGAGGAAATATGTACTTACATCCTTCTTCTCTTTCTTTAAGGATGTTGTCTCCAGTACTTTTAAGAGTGCTTAGTCAGACAAACCAGGGCTAACAGAAGTAGCTCTTCTGGGACCTTGAGTCCCATGCTGTAGTTGATTTTCAAGGCACAGTTGATTTAAATCTTCCTCTAGTTCTTCCTATAGATCTCACTGTCTAGTCGTTTATCAGATAAATTTTGTTGTTGTTGTTGTTGGGGACAGGCAACCCTTCCCAGAAAGAGAAGAGGAAGAGAAACCATAAATGAGTGTGGTCCTCAACCAAGATGCTGAAGAGCGCCCCGAGACATTCTGTTACCAGGTGAATGGGTCTTGCCCCAGGACAGTCCATCCCCTGGGCATCCGGCTCACCATCTACCTGTCCTGTGCGGCAGGCGTGCTGATCACGGTCCTAGGAAATTTGTTTGTGGTGTTCGCTGTGACCTACTTCAGAGCGCTTCACACTCCCACCAACCTCTTGCTGCTCTCGCTGGCCCTGGCCGACATGTCCCTGGGTCTGCTGGTGCTGCCCCTCAGCGCTGTCCGCTCCGTGGAGAGCTGCTGGTTCTTCGGAGACCCTCTCTGCCGCCTGCACACCTACCTGGACACCCTCTTCTGCCTCACCTCCATCTTCCATCTCTGTTTCATTTCCATTGACCGCCACTGTGCTATCTGTGAGCCCCTGCTCTATCCGTCTAAGTTCACGGTCAGGGTGGCCCTCGGGTACATCCTGGCAGGCTGGGGGGTGCCAGCAGCTTACACTGCCTTCTTGCTCTACACAGACGTGGTAGAGAGAGGGCTCCACCCGTGGCTAGCACAGATGCCATGTGTGGGCAGTTGCCAGCTGCTGTTCAATAAGTTTTGGGGCTGGCTAAACTTCCCTGTGTTCTTTTTCCCCTGCTTCATCATGATCAGCTTATACGTGAAGATCTTTGTGGTTGCAACCAGGCAGGCTCAGCAGATCAACAACTTAAGCAAAAGCCTGGCTGGAGCTGCCAAGCGTGAAAGAAAAGCTGCCAAGACCCTGGGCATCGCCGTGGGTGTGTACCTCTTGTGCTGGCTTCCCTTCACCGTCGACACGATGGTTGACAGCCTCCTTAGCTTCATCACGCCACCGCTGGTCTTCGACACGTTTATCTGGCTTGCTTACTTCAACTCGGCCTGCAACCCCATCATCTATGTCTTTTCCTACCGGTGGTTCAGGAAGGCGCTGAAACTTCTCCTGAGTCGGGAGATCTTCTCACCACGGACTCCCGCAATTGATTTGTACCAAGACTGACTGAATGCAAGCTTGTTTTCAGTCACTAAGTCATGTCTGACTCTTTTGTGACCCCATGAACTGCAGCACCCCAGGCCTCCCTGTCCTCGATTATCTCACACACTTTACTCAAACTCATGTTCATTGAGTCGGCGGTGCCATCTAACCATCTAGGGATAGGGTTTTGCAAAAAGCAGGAGTGGAACTGTGAGGGTGGGCTGTGTTGTGTTGGAAGTTTGTGGCAGGCTTCCAGGGTTTGAGCAGGGGGGAAAAAGACAAACCTCTTATTCTGGGAAGAGATACAACATTCTTCTCCTTCCAGGTTTCTACAGAATGTAGGGAAAGGAGAGCGTGCCATCCTCTAAATGTTTATTGGATAATTCAAAACTCTGTGCAAATATTAATCTCCTCATGTATTACTTCCCTGAGACAATTAAGATGCAGAGGTGAGGGAAAGAAACCCAGAGGGCAGTTTTCTGAGATCCTGACCTGGTCCTGTAAGCTGGTAGCACCAGGTCAAGCTATTTTGACAATATCTTACCCCTCCCCTCATCAGTTTCCCCATCAAAAAAAATCAGGGGTTTATACTCTTCGCTCTCTAAGATGTCCTTAAGTTCAAATAATTGAGCTTTGTATAATTGAACTTTGGGAAATATTGTTTGCATCCTAATTTTGCATCACTTTTCATAATCAGATCAAGTGTTCAGACTGTCTCTTTTTAAAAATGGTCCCTTTAAAAATGCTGTCTCTCTGAAACCCAGTTGCTAAACAGGTCGATGATAAGTCAGGTTTGTTTCAATGCTCATTGAGTAAATGTATTATATTCTTGGGTGAATGTTTTCTTCTTTTTTCTTTAATAATTGAAAAATGAAAATGTGTGGCATGTTTGTAAATTAATGATGCTCCACATCTCATCATTTTAATATTTTCTCCTTTTAAAAAATCATACAAGTTAGACCTATTTTTCCAGAGACACTGGTGTGTGGATTTTCTTCCAAAAAATAAGTTATTTATGCCACATGCTTGCTCAGAATTGAATCATTCTTTACAGGAGCTATTACTAGGAAGGATGTGTCTTTTAAGTACATATTGTTCCTGTTTTCTTCCTAAATCTTTCCCTACAGGTCTCTAGTCAGTCTAATTCCATATTTCTTAGTGACTTTTTCAGATTAATAATTACTTACTTGGAAAACTATTTGTAAATTAAATTTAAGTGTCTGGAGTACAGATATACAGATGATATACAGATGCAGATACAGACGGAGACATAGCAATCAATAAATAAAGAAGTAAAAGTCATATTTTGGCAATGAAGTTAGCTAAAATGGATTTATTTCTTTTAATTTTTGATGGAAGGATAACGTTTATTGATCCCACTCTTTCATAATTAAAAAATACATTTGTTGTAAAAATATTTTCCAATATATTTTTAATGTTTTTATTTTATTTTTTAACAACAAAAGCATTTTGTATTGGGGTATAGCTGATCATTGTATTAACAATATTAACAATAATGTATTAACAACACTGTATTAACAATGTTGTGATAGTTTCAGGTGAACAGTGAAGGGACTCAGCCATACACACACATGTATCCATTCTCCCTCAAATCCCCTTCTCATCCAGGCTGGCAAATAACATTGAGCAGAGTTCCATGTGCTATACAATAGGTTTTTGTTGGTTATCCATTTAAACCATAGCAGTGTTCATGTACACACTGCTATATTCGATGTATTTTTTAACACTTAATACTTCTTTGAGAGTAATTATTTTTTCTTTTGCATTTAGCTCAAGCATTATGAGATAAATTACAAGTGAATTACAAATTCAAGTTATCTTAGTACTACAGTTTTGAAACTTTAAGGAGCTTGGAACACTGTGTCTTAGATGTAGCAATAAATATAATTTGCAAAGTATGTCAGTCATTATTTTTAAAAACACATTTTCCTCTTCCCTTCCTAGAATATATCCATACCCATTCCCAATCCATTAGGATTATAAAATAAGGATAATAATACTTCTGACTTCGTTTTTTTTGCACATAACCATTTTGTGACTTAATACATGTAAACCAAACCACTTATATATACTGTTTGCTGCTTGCTACCATTATAACGATGGCTGCATTAAAGTAACATGTCTTGCACACCTTAATCTATTCTCTGTGAGTCACAGAAGATACTTGTGGGTGTGTCTGGAATATCCATCATGTTTTAGGATGCACACATCTGTATGCCTACTGATTAAAAGTTATTAACTAAGGGCTGTGACTCAAATTCTAAGAAAACTGGTGTGAAGATGTACAGTAGGCTTTCTGAAGTTATATTCAGTTCAGGAAGTACGTGACTGTGATGAGAGAATTTGAAGAAGAACTTCAGAATATTTTCACATTTCCAGACAGATACGGGGTAATTAGTAAGAGACTAGGAGAGAAGGAGAGATGGAAGAAGGAAGATAAGAAAACAGAAAACTGACCAAGTACTCCGACATAACTAAAATCCTGACTGACTAAAATCCTGACTGAAGACACTAAAAAGGAAGGGATTTCAAAAGCAGAACTAGATTCCCTGATAAGTCTATAGTTTCTTGAAAAGTGGAACCTTTTCCCACAGATAGAGGGAAAACCGATTATGGTACATTAGCTCTGAAATCTAAACAAGCCTAAGCAGCATACTACATCATGAGCCACACATGAATGGTCTGAAGCACATACAGAGGGTCACCAGACTCACAGATCTGGAGTGGATTATTGTTATTCAAGCTGAGGGTACTGTGGACATCTTTTTTCCCATTTTGAGAAATGTCTATCTCTACCAGATAGAACATACAAAGACAATCCCAATGTACTCACCAGGTCATCTGCTTAGCATCCTGAAATGCTGATGCAATTATGCGAGAAAAAGAGTGGGGGAAAAAATGCCTGCTATTATTGCATTTAATCAAATAATCACAAAATCCTAGTTTGATAATATGGTGAATTATATTAATTGATTTCCTAATGTTAACGCAATTTCCATTCTTAGCATTGATTGAATCAAACGCATCATCTTTTTATATGTTGATATGTTTGGTTTACAAGCATTCTGTTTAGGATATTTGCATCTTTGTATACAAGTGAGATATCCTCTCATTTTCATTTTTCTGCACCCCTGCTGTGAGGCCATTCTACATCAAACAATACGTTTTCACTGGAGATTATTAAATATAAGTTTCTTCTCTCTGCTCACACCTTGCAATACAGGGACTCCCCCGTAGATATTTTGATATGGGCTCTGGTTGTTTCCTGGGGGTTTTTGTCATTAACTCCTCAGACGTTCTTGTGGGGGTGAGGGTAGTAAAGGTAACTAATAAATAACAAATCACATATATCTCACTAACTTTGACAATGAGGAATAAATCCAATATCCAGTCCAGGTAAAAAATTTTTTTCATAAATTACAATGCAAGAAATGTATTGTGGCAAAAGCAAATTTGCCACAGATTTGCTTAAACTCTTATTGGATATGGAAAGTTGTTTTCAACTATATTCTAAAGAATAAAAATAAAAAAGTAATTATTAATAGTGGTATTTATTGAGAATTTAACTTGCGTATATTATTATTTTATATGTTCTGAGCTTAAAATTAAAATAGATATATGACAGGGCATTATGATAATATCTGGTAACTGTAACACGGGTATTTAGTTAAAGAGATAGAAAACTGCTCTATTTTATGTAATTGGAAAGGGCAGAACATCTCCAGATGTTTACATGCTATTAACAGCAGCATCATGAATAGCAGTTCATCCACCCCCACAGCTGTCCCGCTCTGCTACGAGGACCTGAACGGATCCTGTGTGAAAACCCCTTACTCGCCCGCATCCTGGGTGATTCTGTACACGGTGTTTGGCTTTGGGGCCGTGCTGGCCGTGTTTGGGAACCTCCTGGTGATGACTGCCATCCTGCATTTTAAGCAGCTGCACTCACCAACCAGTTTTCTCATCACCTCTCTGGCCTGTGCAGACTTTCTAGTGGGAGTGACTGTGATGCCCTTCAGCATGGTCAGGTCCGTGGAGAGCTGCTGGTACTTTGGGTGAACTCTCTGCACTTTTCACACGTGTTGTGATGTGGCATTTGTTACTCTTCTCTCTTCCACTGTCCTTCGTCGCCATCGACAGGTCTGTTGCTGTTACTGACCCCCTGGTCTCTCCCACCGAGTTCAGGGTGTCTGTGTCAGGGGTCTGCATCAGCATCTCCCGGATCCTGCCCTCCTGTGCAGCAGAGCTGTGTTCCTCACAGGTGTTCACGAGAATGGGATGGAGGAATTAGTAAGTGCCCTCAGCTGCACTGGACCTTGTCAGCTTGTTGTAAATCAATTTTGGATTTTAATAGACTTATATTATTTTTGTACCTACTTTTATCATGATAATTCTGTATAGTAATATATTTCTTGTGGCTAGACAACAGGCTATAAAGATTGAACATATTCCTAGCTAAGTAGAAGGATTATCAGGCATATACAAAACCAGAGTGACTAAGAGAGAGAGAAAAGCTGCTAAAACTCTAAGTATAGCATTTTTGGTGATAGCATTTTTGATCTCATGGTTACCATATATGATTGATTCATTTATTGATTTTTTTGGCGGGGAGGTTTACAACGCCTTCATATGTTTATGAGATGTTTTGCTGGTTTGGTTTTATAGTTCTGCTCTAAATCCTTTGATTTATGCTTTATTTTACTCTTGGTTTAGGAAAGCAATAGAAGTTATCATAACAGGCCAAGTGTTAACAGACAGCTCATCAACCATTAACTTATTTTCTAAAGAGAGCTAATTTTCAAACCGAGGAATTTAATGATTTAATTGGAATTTCTCAGTAACCGTGGCATACAATACATTGTGTAAAAGTGTTCCATTCAGCTGAGGAGGAGAAACGATACCTCAATTTCAGCAGCATTACCTTCATGCTCTTACTTTTCTGATGAGTGAACATTTTTAATCATCTAACAGAAATATATTCAATAAAAATATTTGACACAAGTTGATGTTTTCTTGTTTCCTCAAATCTGCACGCTTCCTTGCTTCATTGTTAATGGTTTTCCTTTTCTGGGCCTCTCTTTCAGGCTGACCTTTCCTTCACTTTCAAAAGTTTCTTAGTTCCATGTCCCATGAAAGTCTTGTGTTCCCTGTCTTTTTTTCTGAACTCAGTTAACTTCGTTCTCATTTTCAGAGGCTTGTATCTTGGGGAAAGGTCTTTTGGTCCTTGAGTCAAGTCAGGGACCTTAAGAGGTCCCTGAGTCATATGCATAAGCCATTTCGGACTCAGGGTTGGACTTATATCATTTGGGGATTTCTGTAAATGTGGGCATAGCCATGAACAGGTGGTGCTATTTCCACAAGAGAGATTATCTTTTTGTGATTATTTTTCTCATCCCATCAAGTGTGTTATTTTACCTTCCAGTTATGACAGGGCAATTTTTTTCTATAAACACTATCCAAAGTATAATATTGGAGTACAGCCAGTTAACAATGTTGTGATAGTTTCAGGTTCACGGCAAAGTGACTTAGTCACACATATACATGTATTCATTCACCCCTGAAGTTCCCTCCCATCCAGGCTGCCATATGACATTGAGCAGAGTTCCCTGCACTATACATGTTCTTGCATGTATAACTATAGTTCCATACACTATATATGTTCTTATTGGTTATCCATTTAAAATAGAGCAGTGTGTATGTGTTGATCTCAAAAGATGTTTGCTTCTTTTAATTTAATAAAAATACATTTTGTGTGCATATTCCTAGTATATATTTTTCTTACGTAATGAAAATAAAATGTAACAGTGTTGGTACATTTTAGGGTTGTTGTTGTTTAGTCTCTAAGCCGTGTCCAACTCTTTTGCGACCCCATAGACTGTAGCCTGACTGACTCCTCTATCAATGGAATTTTCCAGGCAAGAATACTAGAGCGGGTTGCCATTTCCTTCTCTAGGGAATCTTGCTGAACCAGGGTTCAAACTCACGCCCCCTCCTTGGCAGGCAGATTCTTTATCACTGAGCCACCTGGGAAGCCCAATATTTTGGGGACTACCTCTTAAAGTGATTAAAACATCTCAGGAATTATTATATCTTACTGTATTAAAGTAGTTTAATATTGTTTTGCAGCATGTCTTTAAAGCTTCCAAGGTGGCTCAGTGGTAAAGAATCCACCTGCCCAAGCAGAAGACTCAAGAGACATGATTTTCACCCCTGGGTTCCGAAGATCCCCCAGAGAAGGAAATGGCAATCCCCTCCAGTATTCTTGTCTGGAAAATCCCATGGACAGAGGAGCCTGGCAGGCTACAGTCCCTGGGATTGCAAAGAGTTGGACATAACTGAGCATGAGCATGTCTTCAAGATTCCTCAACTCTTCCTTCACTAAAGATCATGTGTTGCATGGTGGGTCTTTATTAATACATTAAGCCTGATCCTGCTTTACTCAACCTCCACACTGATATCACATACTTGAGATCCATTCTCATATATATTCCTTGGGTTTCTGTCAACATAGATGGGCAGAATCCTACATGCTTCTGTTTGGAGTTGCATGTCTTCATGAGTCTCACTTCCTACCGTTCCTTTTGGGTCCTGCTAGGACTGGGTCCTGATGATGGGGAGAAGATGAGGACAGGTGTGAGGGGTCGCCCTGAGGAGGGTCCAGGTGCGTTGTTATGGCAATTACCTCAGAGGAGGACTCCACCGCTCCTTCAGACAAAGGAAGACTGAATGCATGAGGCAGTGAGGGGAGGGCTATTGCTTCTGCCAGAGAAGACTTGGCAGAATCAGAGGATGGAGGTAACCAGTTTCATTAGGACCTGCCTTAATATCACCATCCTAATTTAGAGAATCCCTTTCCTTGCTAATCAATGCCAGACTTTTAGTGAAAGAGGCTCTAGAAATTTGAGAATTCTGTTTGCCTTGTAATTCGGGGCCCTACAGATTTCAGCTTGGAGTTTGGTTTTCAGAAACTCAGTTCTGTGACTCTAGGATATGAAGAGTTCTTTCAGAGTTTTCATCAACGCTTTCAGGCCTCTTATAGAAATGTTGAGCTGGCACTTTAAAGCCTTTAAGCTAATTTTCCCCCCAAGTTCTTCAGAGCAGTTAAAAGAAACTAATCAACACAAGATACTGCTCATTTTTACCAAAATGTTTAAAGCAGCAAGAACCTGTGGCCACCCAGAGCCCTTTCTTCTGTAGGCACTTGATTACAGGTGTCTACAGATGCTAATTTGGATAAATGATTTTCCGTATTTGACCTGATTCTGTTCTCTTGATACTTGTTTCTAGCTGTGCTCCTTATATTTTGTTTCTCTATTCTTTCTTTCTTTTTGCTAAAATAACACTTTTAGTTTCATTTTTTTCCCCTTTTGGTTTTCTAACCATGGAAAGACAAAATATGCATTTGGCTAGGTAGGCTCAATATTATTAAGATGTACGATCCTTCAATGTGAGGAAACCATAGCAATTTAAAGTTTAGATGCTTTGCAGCTATTTGCAAAGCATCTAAATTCATAAATCATTGTTGGGGTGGCTGTTGCTCAGTCACTAAATCATGTCAACTCTCTGCAACCCCATGGACCACAGCACACCAGGCTTCCCTGTCCTTCACCATCTCCTGGAGTTTGCTGAAACCCATGACCCATGGAGTCAGTGATGCCATCCAACCATCTCACCCTCTGTCACCCCCTCCCCTCCTGCCCTCAATCTTTCCCAGTATCAGGCTCTTTTCCAATGAGTCAGAAAACCATACATGATGTAATTAAATGGGGAAATGAGAAATTTTACTGTCCCAGTCAAATATTCCAGTGCCCCTCTTCATAATTGTTTTAAAGACTCAAATTTTATAACAATGAACACTGCTGGGGGGTTTTTTGGGTTTTTGTGTGTGTGTGTGTGGTGTGTTTTTTTTTTTCTTTTTTGACAAGGTGGTTTTAAAAGTTTTATAAAAAATAAAGACATAAGATGGCCAAAACAATTTTGGAAAGGACAAAAAAGTAAAAGGTTTACACAACTTGGCTTTAAGATTTAAGGTAAAGTTTCAGTCAAGACAGAAGTGTATTGACCTAAATATAGAAATAGAGATCAACAGAATAGAAGAGAATCCAGAAATAAATCTGCACACATATGGTTGATTGATTTTTGACACAGGCAAATGTCATTCACTGGAGAAAGATAGTCATTTCAAGAAATGCTGCTGGAATTACTGAATATCCTTATACTACTACTCATTCTCCCAATAAATCTCAGACTCCTCCTCATAACATATTTAAAATTAATATGATGTGAGTCATAAAACACTAGCAGTAAAATTATAAAGATTCTAGAAGAAGCATAGAAGAAAATAGTTGTGACTGTGTTAGACAATTTTCTTAGACTAGAAAAAAAAAAACACTAGCCATTAAAAAAATAGTAAGTGGAAAAAAAAATAAAAAAATAGTAAGTGGGACTTCATTAAAAATAAAACCTTCTAATCTTTAAAAGACACTCTCAGGAAACTGAAAAGTCAAATATTCAGAAGATATATGCCAAAAGAACTTGTGCCGGGAGCCATTATGGGAGATCCCACCCATGACGAGGTCATGATAAAAAGACCTGACACGCAAGGCCGTTCAGGATACAAGGGACCCTCCAGGCTGTCCCCAGCCTCTACCCCACCCTGTATCCTCCCCGCTTTTCTGCTGTTGTTCTCGTTCTCTCTGTTGCAGATTCTTGTGTTGCCTGCCGAGAGCTCTTCTGCTCCTCTTTCACTGAATAAAGACCAAATTAAAACCCTAATTAATAAATCTCCTAGATGCTGGTACCCTATGAAGGGGCCAGGGATGAAGGAGATGCTTCAATTCAAACCCTTTTGCTGGCATTCTGGCTTGTTTGATAAATGTATGCTCCCATTGCAAAAAATGTTCATGATTGTTCTAGACATCCTAAGCACAGTACGCTAACAACAGAAACTATTAAGCATAGGTCCCTCCACAGGGTGAGAAAAGCTCCACAAATAATAGTCACAAATGTGCCTAATAGAAAATACTTTAGATAGAGGTTAGCTGGTGACTTCTTGCAGGTAGTTAACTTTTAGACTAAGAGCCTGTTTTGTGCTATATCTGCTGTTTTTGCAGCCCTTTGCATTTCTGTTCTGTAAAAATGTAATCCTATCTAGTTCCCATGGAGATAACGCCTATTAGAAAGAAAATAGATTAATTCCAAGAAAAACAGACATTTCTTAAGTCACACCAGGTGCAAGCCATAAAATGTTAGCAGGCCTGAAGGCCAAATGATAAAGAAGACTCTTGTAAACGAGAAATATATGGATGACATCCTGTTTCTGTTTAAGGTCAAGTTGCTGTAATGTTTTGAGATGACCTGTGTGTAAGCAATATGCACTTACCCCAAAAAAGATGTTTTTAAGGGCATAAACGGGCAGTGCAAAAATAAACTTCAGACTCAGTGCCCGAGCTTTGTCTCACTGTGTCTCTCTCTCACCGATGCCGTTCATCCTGAGGGTTCCCCTGGATCCTGATGGGGCTGGACCCCAACAAACTTGTACCCAGTAAACTCAATAATAAGAAATTTTAGAACTCAAGTAAAAATAGGCAAAATTTTTAATGGACATGTCACCAAAAGTGGATACATTAATAGCCAATAATAACATGAACAGATTCTCAATACCACCATTCATTAAATTAAAAACATGAGATGTGACTATACACCATCTAGAATGGTTAAATTTAAAAACATGTCAATAGCAAGTGTTGAAGAAGACTTGAAGAACACTCATCGATTGCTGGTGGGAGTATAAAATGCTACAATTACTTTAGAAGATAGTTTGTATTTTCTTGTACAGTTAAACGTATATTTCCCATTAGGGCCAGCAATTTACCTGAAAGAAATGAAACACATGTCTATGCAAATAATTATATATGAGTGTTCTCAGCAACACCTAATAACAGCCCTAAAGTGAGCAAGAGTCCAGATGAACATCAAAATATATATAAATGAAACAGTTGTGGTATGTTCCTACAATAGATCACTCCTTAGCAAATAATTGGGAATGCATTCCTAATATAGCCAATAAACGGATGGATATTGCACAGACAATGAACTGGGGCGTTGGAAACAGTCTATTCAATACCTTGATTGCAGGGGTGGCTACATGGGTGGATACAGTTACCATAATTCCACAACCTGTTCACTTTAAAAGTGTGAAAGTTCCAAATATAAAATATACCTCAGATTCAGAAAGCTGATTTTGTAAAATGACTAGAAGTCACTCTTCAGAAAAAAATTTTTTTCCAAGTCTAAGCTGAGTTCTGTTCTAGAGCTCTAAGAGGAGAATTTGTCAACGGTAAAATTCAGAGTATAACATAGGAATATTCACATTCCAAAAATACATTTTTCATATTATTTCTTTAATATATTCCTAACAGTTCCCATTTAGAAACAACAAAATCCCTCCCTCTCCAAAATAAAAACCTTAGCAGGAACTGCTTTTTAGGTGTACTTACTCTTCCTTCATGCATTTCATGAGGAAACATTTTGGATTCTCCACGCTCAGTTTTCCAAATCAAAATTATTAAAACTAAACCTGAAACAGTCTAGATTTTAATATAATTCTGTATTTAATCTCTTTATAAAAACTAGAAATGTAAAAGCTTAAGAACTTCTTTGAAAGACTTCTAGTGACAAACAGGAATCAACAACCTGTAGTCCTTACAAAATGAAAATTGAGTCACCCATAATTAGTCAGAATAAACAACGTGGTTTTCAAATCTTGAGCAAGTTTTTAAGGAGACTATTCCCATTCCTATTTCATGAAAAGGTCAAGCGTCATCAGGAAATTAGTAGGGCATAAAATTATTTTTAGCATAAACACAATCATGATTTAAAATTTTCCTTTCTTTCTACACCTTTCACTATGGGGATACATTCTTAAGTGCTTTGGGTATTGGAATCATTTGGCTCCTTTCCTAAGGGGATAGAGTGTTTTGGGCATTATCCTTGCTCTGATAAATTAGGAAAAGAGTCCTATAAAAAGTAGCATTTGAATAAGCATCATATAACAGCTTCTTGAAGACCAGCACTTCTCAGACATAAAGTACCAGGTAATGCAAAGGAATACATTTTTTTAACTTAAATAATTTAATGATGAAAGTTAACTGTTTATGCATTTGGAAGTGAATTATTTTACAAGATGGTATGAATCACTCTCTAAACATGAAAATAAGGATTTGAGGACTTCGCTAGTGTTCTAGTGGTTATGAATCTGCCTTGCAATGCAGGAGATACGGGTTTGATCCCTCGTGGGAGAACTAAGATCCCACATGCTTCAGGGCAACTAAACCCATGCACTGCAAATGCTGAGTCCTCAGGCCACAACCAGAGAGTCCATGCACTGCGACAAAAAGTCCCACATGATGCAACCAAGACGCTTCACAGCAAGTAAATAAATATATTTATTAAAGAAGAAAATAAAGGCGGGCACTTGCAAAGATATGGAGACAGAATGTGCTGGCAATTACTAACATATTGTATTTCTCTCTCTTTTTTTTTTTAAGGACTTTGAAAACTGGAATGACATCCTGGGCCATAGAGGGTGACAGGTTTCCAGGTATCAAATCATGAGAAGAGAATCATGAGCAGTCCGTCTCCTTCTGCCGCTGCTATGCCGCTCTGCTACGAGCACCTGAACGGATCCTGTGTGAAAACCCCCTACTCGCCAGGTCCCCGCCTCATCCTGTACACGGTGTTCATCTTTGGATCTGTGCTGACTGTATTTGGAAATCTCCTGGTGATGATTTCCATTCTCCACTTCAAGCAGCTGCATTCTCCTACCAACTTCTTGATCGCCTCCCTGGCCTGTGCGGACTTCTTGGTGGGAGTGACTGTGATGCCCTTCAGCACAGTGAGGTCCGTGGAGAGCTGCTGGTACTTTGGGCAGCGTTACTGTCAACTCCACTCTTGTTTCAATGGGTCATTCTGTTATGCATCCATCTACCACTTGTGCTTTATCTCTCTGGACAGGTACACTGCCGTCTCTGACCCCCTGGTCTATCCAGCCAGGGTCACTGTGTCTGTTTTTGGCTTGTGTATTGCCTTCTCCTGGCTCTTTCCCATTATTTACACTTTTTCCCTTCTTGGCACAGGAGCAAATGCAGCTGGCCTGGAGGATCTAGTAAGTGCTCTCACCTGTGTGGGAGGCTGTCAAATTGCAGTCAATCAGAGTTGGGTATTGGTGAATTTTCTATTATTTTTCATTCCCACCCTTGTGATGGTAGTTCTGTACTCCAAGATTTTCCTCATTGCTAAACAGCAGGCTAGACAAATTGAGAGTCTGAGCAATAAGACTGGGCGATGCTCAGACAGCTACCAGGACAGAGTGGCCGAGAGGGAGAGAGAGGCTGCAAGAGCGCCGGGCGTTGCGGCGCTGGCGTTTCTGGTCTCCTGGCTGCCTTACTTCCTAGACTCCATCATTGATGCCTTCCTAGGTTTCATCACTCCCACGTATGTTTATGAAATACTGGTTTGGATTGCTTATTATAACTCAGCTATGAACCCCTTGATTTATGCTTTCTTTTATCCCTGGTTTCGAAAAGCCATCAACCTCATCGTCACAGGCAAAGTCTTAAGAGAGAATTCCTCAACAATAAGTTTGTTTTCTGAGTAGGTTCTGTTCTTAGTTTGGGAGAACTGAAAATAGACTCACGTTGGACAGATAATGAGGAGAAAAAAGCTGATAGTAAAAGTGAAATTTTTGTAATATAAAATAGCTAAATTGTAGTTCAACCCTGACTCATATGCTTAAATTCAAGTTCGTAATTCTTTGGTAAATATAACATCAAAACCTATTTGTAATGGGGACAACACAGCTTTGGAGCCAGAAATGCCTGGAAGGCAATACCCATTCTGCCGTTGGAACACTTGGGTGATCTTAGGTGATCTTGGGTGGCTTGGCTCTTTCTGAAATTCATGGTATTTCTCTGCCCCCTCGTAGTAGTCACGACCAAACTTAGGAGAATACAAGTGAAGGACCTAATACATATTTGTTAATATAAATCCTTCTTTCAGTTACCTTATATTAGTTCAACCTCTGCCTAAATCTTCTGCTTCTTCCTTTGCATTATTTTTCTATTAAAATGTAAATACAGCCACTTAGTGACGTGGTGCCTCCTTGCCCAGGGAGGGCAAAGCAGCGGGTCTGCTCTGTTAGGTGTTGAGATCTGTGGTTCCCACATTGTGGTTTCAGAGTCAGGTAATATCAATCAAGTGATCACTCTGTTAACTATAATATCAATTCAGTTATGTCCATGGGAAAGGTAATTTGCATCATAACACTTATTTATTCAGTGAGCTTCTTCCTTATTAGTAAGTCTGCTCATAAAATTATATTAGAGTTTAGAACCAGTTAGCAGATGTTTAAAGCAGGGTTTTAAGACTGTCATTCATTATGTTACTTTATTTTCAGATTAATTTATTCCATATTCATTTAGTTGTATAGTGTTCTAAAAGTAATTTATAGTGGATTTTGAGGATACACTTGAAAGCATAACTTAAAAGTGTGCTCAAAAGAAGAAAGAAAACTGAAGTGAAGGGCATAGAATGAAGCCAAGACAGAGGCTGTGAAATGCATTTTCTTATGACCCACAAACTCAGTTCTAAGGCAAAAAAAAAGAAATGAATTAGTTCTGCAATTAACAGTGGATAAATCAAGCCAATTATTTCAGAGAATTACTCTTGATACTAAGACTGGAGGGTTCTGTGTGTCAATTAGACTTCAAAATTTTAAAATCAGATTATGATATCTTCAGGGCAGGAGAGAATATACATCAAAGTATTCTTGCTATATTTTAAATTTTTCTAGCTTGACGTAAATCAACATTACCTATTAGCACATTATTTCTGACTACCATTACACAAATACTTTGAATTGGTAAGCATTTCTAGAAATAGTGTATTATTTCTAATTATACTGTTTCTGGAGAAGGAGATGGCAACCCACTCCAGTATTCTTGCCTAGGAAATACCATGGACAGAGGACCCTGGCGGGCTACAGTCCATGGGATCACAAAGGGTCGGACCCAACTTAGTGACTGAGCATACTGTTTCTATCTGATTTTACAGATAATTAAAGGCACCCTAGCCTGCATGGTATCAGTTTATACACAATTTTTCAGTTCTAACACAGTGTAATGAATTTATTTTGATTCCTGTGGTTTCAATATAGTAATTTTCCTATATAATCTTGTTTTGCAAGCTACTGATGGAATGCAATTTATGTTTCGATGCTGGACAAGAAAATTTAAGCGTAACGTACTCCCTGCCCATTTTGTTGTTCAGTCACATCGGCAGGCAGATTCTTTACCCCTGATCCATCTGGGAAGTCCTTTTTTTTTTAATGTATTCATTTTTATTTTTTTATTTTTTCCCCCAATTATTTTTATTAATCAGAGGCTAATTACTTTACAATAATGTGGAAGTCCATTTTATATACAGAAATTGTGTGTATGTCAACCTGTCTTCCAGTTTATCCCTCCACCACTTATACCCTGGTAACCATAAGTTGTTTTCTATGTCTGTAACTTTATAAAATACCACTTTTACTATTAAAAAGACTAATGTATCAGGATGGTGGTTCTTAGAAATGTGGGTTCAGAAATAATAAGAATGGTGAAAAATTCAAGGAACCGACAGATAATTTCTGAGTGTTAACTTTGCCAACCAAGGACATCGCAAAAAACAACAACAGCAGCAAGGACAATCATATATACTTTGCAATAATTTCATAAAAGAAAAGTGTGCTTTACTTTGGGAGGAATCTAGCTCCTCACTTTACAGAGATCTAGGGGTCAGTCCAGGTTTTACACAGAAAAAGCTTCAGGTTTCCCACCCCATCCTGCTTCTAGACCACAGCTAGACCTCTATCTGTCCCTCTTTCCCTCTTTCTATACTTCTGGTGTAATATTTCTTTCTCATTAAGTTTCTCTATGCTAAAAAAAAGTATGAAAACCCCAACTATAGTTCCATTCATTTCCTATTTCCTTTCTCTGAGTATATATTCTATTTGCTGTTGTTGTTTTTAGTTGTTCAGTCGTGTCTGACACTTTTACAATCCCATGCACTATAGCCCACCAGGCTCCACTGTCTGAGGGATTTCTTAGGCAAGAACACTGGAGCGGGTTGCCATTTCTTTCTCCAGGGGATCTTCCTATCCCGGAGATAGAACCCGCATCTCCTGCATTAGCAGGCAGATTCTTTACCACTGAGCCACCAAGGAAGCCCATATATTACATTAAAAGTCTACAAAGTTGCAGCAGCATTTTGGGTTTATTCTGTTGGCAGGAACTTTACTGTCTGCACCTGGCAGTCTAGGCGGTTACTGCTCTCTCACACAATACTGCCTTTCACCGTCGTAATACTTCCCCCAATTTTTATTCATACATCCACTTATCTGCTTACTTGTTGAAGGTTTGTTCTCCTTTCAAGACTGAAAGTTTCATGAAGAAAGGGGTCATGTCTATTTCGTTCATTCCTTTGTACCCAGCTCCTGGCACTCAATAACTATGCCTTGGATTAAAGAATTAATTACTGAATAAATTTAAAATAATGGAGGGAGATAAAGTTATTTCTGTACCCCAAATGACAGGTGATACTTGTAATACTTGTGATCATGTGATCCTTTTTTTTGCCTAGAATCATGGTTCTAAGTAAGGCAGATCCACTAATATATTGGGTTCAGACAGTAAAGAATCCGTCTGCAATGTGGGAGACCTGGATTCGATCCCAGGGTTGGGAAGGAAGATCCCCTGGAGAAGGGAACATCTACCCACTCCAGTGTTCTGGCCTGGAGAATTCCATGGCCAGAGGAGCCTGGAATGGACAGAGGTGTCCGTGGGGTTGCCAAGAGTCAGACCCAACTGAGTTCATTTCAGTCATTCCTCTCTGATACATTTGCGCCTCAGAGGACACTTCTCAGTGTCTGGAGATATTTTTGGCTTTCATAATTAAGGGGATTTTACTGGCATCTAGTAGCAGGGATGCTGCTAGATGCCCTTTGATGTACAGGACAGATGCCACATCAAAACTTATCAGAACTCAAATGTCAATAGTGCTGAAGCTGAGAAAGCCTAGCCTACACCTTTGTCGACTTAAGTAACTGATTATTTTACAAAATCAAACTCTCAGAATGCATTAGGAAGAATCTAAGAGATCAGTAAGAGTATTTTTTGTGTGTGTGATTAGGAGTCAGATGACCAGATGAATTAATAATAATTCCTATGGCACAATTCAAAAGAACAAGTCCAGATATATCTTCAAAGTCAGTGGCCCTACAGTGACCAGAGTCTGGAATCCTTGAAGAAGCCTGGGTAATACTATCTTTTGCTCTGCCCTGTCCTGACATTCCAAGGGTGGGAAATTACCAAGAAATGTATTGCTGTGTTTCAGTTTTCTGTTCATTATTCCTTTGTTGAAATTTTTTAGCACAAAGGACAGAAAGTTCTACCACGTGGATTCAGAAACAAATGTGAATCACTCGGAGGGTTTAATGTGTGGACTCCTCACGTGGATGAGGAGACATTACAGACCCACTTCCAACGATGTCTTGAAAAGAGAACACATCTTTTCTCTAAGAGCACGGACAGTCGTAGTAGTTCAGAAATGTGGACATGTCTAAATACCATGGTGGTTTTTTTTAATGTTTTCCTGAAATGTAATTCATCCGTCTCAAGTTGCTCACACTGTATGCTACCTTTCCTGTTAGCAGGCAAAAAAAAATTATTCTTATTGGGAGAGAGAAGCTAAGTGTCGACTCCCAGTGCCTGTACCTTATTATATCTCTGTAACAAAAATCCAAGAAGGTGGTCACAGCAGGACTAAATATAGGGGAAAAGTTCAAGTGTGAGAAGAAAAAAAATCTTGAGCTCAAGAAACATAATGACCTAATTAAAATGGTTGTTTCTACAGTAACTTTCTGCACACTCACTACTGAAAATAAACTTCCAAGTTCACACCTCACACTACAGGGATTCCATCTAGGGATTTTCCTATTGATGGCGTTTATATATCTGGGAGGGCTGTATGCTTTAGGCAGTAAGGCAGATAAACCTAACAGGAGTTGATGCTATAATTACTTCCCATATCAGTGCCTGTGGCAAAGAGGAAATCTGAAGGTAAAAAATTTTTTAAAGATATGTAGGACCAAAAGGAAATTTTATCAAATTCAGGGATCTGAGCTTTAGTTAGTTGAAATTCACTCCCAGTGACTTTGCCTGATGTAAATTTTTTGCATTTTATTCTGTTACTGAACTTAATTAAGATTTCTAATAAAAAAGGAAACTTGAGAAAACAATAGTACTAATGTCTGATAATTTCCTCAGGCATCCTACTGTATGTATTCCCCCAGAAGCATTGAAAGTCCGTGGAAATCAAGAAGGACAGAATTCTCTGAGTGTAAAGGGCAGATCATGAGCAGCAACTCGGCCCCCACCGCAGCTGGGCAGCTCTGCTACGAGCACCTGAACGGATCCTGTGTGAAAACCCCCTACTCGCCCGCATCCCGGGTGATTCTCTACACGGTGTTTGGCTTTGGGGCTGTCCTGGCCGTGTTTGGGAACCTCCTGGTGATGACTGCCATCCTGCATTTCACGCAGCTGCACTCACCAACCAATTTTCTCATCGCCTCTCTGGCCTGTGCAGACTTCCTGGTGGGAGTGACTGTGATGCCCTTCAGCATGGTCAGGTCCGTGGAGAGCTGCTGGTACTTTGGGCAAAGTTTCTGTGCTTTGCACACATGCTGTGATGTGGCATTTTGTTACTCTTCTCTCTTCCACCTGTCCTTCATCTCCATCGACAGGTACATTGCTGTGACTGACCCCCTGGTCTATCCCACCAAGTTCACGGTGTCTGTGTCAGGGGTCTGCATCAGCATCTCCTGGATCCTGCCCATCACTTACAGTGGTGCCGTGTTCTACACGGGTGCCCATGAGAATGGGCTGGAGGAACTGTCTAGGGCCCTCAACTGTGTAGGAGGCTGTCAGATAGTTATAAATCAAAACTGGGTGTTGGTACATTTTCTATCCTTCTTTATACCTATCTTTGTGATGCTAATTCTCTATTGTAATATTTTCCTTGTGGCCAGACAACAGGCTAAAAAGATTGAAAATACTGGTGGCAAAACAGAGTCATCATCAGACAGTTACAAATCCAGAGTGGCCAAGAGAGAGAGGAAAGCAGCTAAAACCCTGGGCATCACGGTCATAGCATTCATGATTTCGTGGTTACCATATAGTATTGACTCATTAATCGATGCCTTTATGGGCTTCATAACCCCGGCCTATATTTATGAGATTTGCTGTTGGTGTACTTATTATAACTCAGCCATGAACCCTTTGATCTATGCTTTATTTTACCCTTGGTTTAGGAAAGCCATCAAAGTCATTGTGAGTGGTGGGGTTTTCAAGAACGGTTCTGCAAGCCTGAATTTGTTCTCTGAACAAATGTAAGTCATTGGGTTGAGGAAGTTAAAGGTATCATCATATTTTACAAATGAATGAATTTTTAAAAATCAAGTAAGATTGTTACTACAGAGAAAACAAATTGCTTTCCCAGTTTAATTGGATAAATCAATGCGTCAGTCGGTTAGGATGTACACTTCCCTTTTGCTTCTCCAAAAATATTTATTTGACTAATAAATGTTAAACCCATTATTAGCTGCTGTAGAACGCACCATTTCCCATTCCCTGCAGTCATTCCCACCTTTTCTCTCTTATTCCATTGACTCTTCCCTTTGTTACCTATAAACATATCTGTTCCCTTTTATTTCCTTTCCTATTTTCCTTACAAACTGATCTACTCATTCCCAATTTATCAAAAATTTCTCCGTGATTAACTTTCTCCAGTATGCTACTTTTCTTGCTTTGATTACTTTCCCAGGGAATTTTTTTGGGATGCAGTTAAAAGTATCATGTCTAAGTCTGCATGGTGTCTGTGTCAGGGATTGGCTTCAGCATCTTCTATATCCTGCCCCTGGCATACAGTGGTGCCAAGATGTACACAGATGTCAGAGATGATGGGATGGAGGGATTAGTAATCGTTCTCTGCTTAGTAAGTGATTTTCAACCTGTTTAAATCTGTTTTGGATATTGATAGAATTTCTATTATTGTTCACACCTGGCTTTGTTAAGATGCTACTGTACAGAAATATTATTCTTATGGTTAGAAAACAGACTTTAGTCTGTTTCAGTCTTTTTAAAGATGGAAAATATTACTAGAAAATAAATTTGTTACCAGGGACTTGCAAGATCAGAGTGGCTAAGAGACAGAGTAAATCAGTTAAAACCCTGGGCTTCACAAGGTAGCACTTTTGGTCTCATGATTACTTGATGTATCTGATTCATTCACTGATTCTTCTTTAAGTTTTATCACACTTCATACGCTATGAGATACTTTGTTGGTTCAGTTATTGCAAATTTCCCTAAATCATTTGATTTATGCTTCATTTACCATTGGTTTGGAGAGCAATAAAACTTAGTAAACTGGCAATATTGAAAGACAGTTTATGAATTATAAAATAACTTCTAAAGCCTAAATTTCATATCGATGATTTGAAAAATTTCAAGTTGATCTGGTGATATATTGGAAATTTCTGTAGTGATTATTGCATGAAATAACAGACTTGAAAATGATCATTCAGTTGAAGAGGAGACATGGTATCTCAACTTTAGCAGCTTCACTTTGATACGTTTACATATTTCGAAAAGTGAACATCCTTTGAGCATTTGATAGAACCATGTTATTTAATAGTGGTCGACACAGGGGTCATAATTTCTAGTTTCCTCAAATCTTTACACCATCCTGCTCTGTCAGTTGTTATTTTCTTCTTTCAAGCCTGTTCCTGTTTTACCTTTCTTACCACTTAACTTTTTTTTCATTTTCATGTTTCTTCCTTCTCTGTTCCCTGTTAATGTCAGGTGGTTCTGTGGACTCAGTCTGCAATTATTTTGAGCAAATTGATTCTTGGGGTCCAGTCTTCTAGAGCTCCTAAAGGTCTCTGAGATGTATCCATTGGCCATTTCAGACTCAGGATGAGATTCATGTTTTATTTTTTTAGGAGATATTTTGTAAATGTAGGAATAACCATTAGCCAAATGGAAGCCCAGTTTCTATCATAGTTGCATCCCTTTATGTAACCATTTTCTCATTTCATGAAGTTTGTTGTTTTACCTTCCAGCTCATGATGGAGAGCAATTGTTGGTTGTTTTTCCTTCTATAGGCACTACTTGGAGCTTATACACTGTTCATGATAAAAAATACCACTGTTATCTATGTTATTGGAAAAATGTGTAATTTAGAACTGTTGTTGTATAAAAATTTTTGAAAAATTCTTAAGGATCTTGCTTCATGTATTTCACAAAATCCAAACTGATTTCTTCCAGATGCTAAAAAACCAGAAGAAAACATATATGTATATATTTAATTTATTGGTAGAATCATGACAGAAAATCCATATGGACTCAGGCACTTAATTTTTAAACGTCAAAGAAAAAGAATACCATGTTAAGGAAAAGCAGACAAACTTGGAGAAACTATTGGCAGCATGCATGATGAAGAATTAGTAGATTTTAAAAATGTAAGAGCAATTTACACAATAGAAAGATGGAGGCAAATGTCCCACTAAACAAATAAACAGGAAATTTTACAGAGGTGTGGCTAATAAATACATTTAAATGTCCAATGTACAAATAATTTTAAAAGTTAGTTAAAATGTAATAGAGTTTCATATCTCAAATTGGAAGGACAGCATTGAAAGGATCATTAATAGCAGATTAATTAGATTCTGAGAAGTTTAGCATACTGCTGAGAGTTGGGCATGTTCATATACATATGGGAAAAACACAATTTAGTATCTCTTCTCTTGGAGGAAAATTAAGACATTTATGTAAAATTTCAAATCACATGTCACTTGACTCTGTACTTCCATTTCTGCCAAGCAAGCCTAAGAAGATAGAGTCAGGCAAGGAAGGAAACATGACAAGGACATTCATTGTGTATCTCTCAATTATAGATTGAAACAAACTAGGCTTGACATGGTGCAAATTAAATCAATTATGTTCTACTTTTGAAATGAAACATTATAAAACCATTAAAAAGAACAAATGCCCTGTAATATTTGTAACATGTGGTAAGACATGTAACATTGTAACATGTGGTAAAACAACCACAATATATTTTTTTTCACTAAAATCAAAAGAAAACAGAAGCAAAAAAATCTGATCAAGATTATAAAACAATATATGGACTAGGTCCCCATATTACACTTTTACCAAATGTAACTTTATGTATAACAGGCAGTGTCTGTGTCTGGGGAGGGGGATTTACTTTGTAATTTAGCTTTATCATTTTAATGTTTGTGATTAAAATACATAGGTTAAAGTTGATATTAATCATACCACCTTTATTTTTATTGAAGCATCATTAGCTTCATCTGTGTGTTCGTTTGTTTTATGTGGGGGGGAATATCTTTTGAGAATATATTTTTGGTATATTTTTGTCTTATCTAATGAAACTATGACATAGGTACATTAGTATATTTGAGAAACTGCACCTTATATAGATAAAGTATCTAAGGAATTATATCTTAATATTTTAAAGTATTTTTACGGTTTTCTTTCAGCAGATCTTTAAGATGCTCCAACTCTTCTGGTATATATTAATTACGTGCTTTCTTTAGCAGCGATGGAAGCTACCAAGAGTCATGGTTCAACATTCCACTTGTGCTTTATTTCTGCTCTTCAGGTCATTTCTTGAAAAGTGATAATCAGGCACAGTAGATATGCTGAGTAGATGCACATATTTTCAGGGAGACTTCACCTCCCAGCGAGGGTGGAAGGAGCGTTTCCCCTCTGGAAAGGGAAACGTTGCCCACCCTGCCCCTTGTTTAGTCGCTAAGTCTTGTCTTTTCTTTTGTGACCCCGTGGACAGAGGAGCCTGGCGGGCTTACAGTACCTGGGATTTCCCAGGCAAGAATACTGGCGTGGGTTACCATTTCCTTCTCCAAGGAATCCTCCTGACCCAGGGATCAACCCACATCCCTTGCATTGGTAGGCGAATTCTGTAAAGCGTCTGCCTGCAATGCGGGAGACCAGGGTTCGATCCCTGGATCAGGAAGATCCCCTGAAGAAGGAAATGGCAACCCACTCCAGTACTCTTGCCTGGAAAATTCCACGGACAGAGCCACCAGGAAAGATTATAAGTCTGCCCCTTAGAGGTAGGAAAATGCATTCCTCAGAAGACAGACCTCAAAGAACACCCACAGATACTAGTGTGAGACCAAGCTCTCCGAAGATGGATGACACTGTGGGGATAAAGGTCACAATCCCCGTATTTACTGGGGTATTTTTCTTGTACCTGGTGCAATGTGAGACTCTAGGTAGATTTAAGGGTATTGCAGAAAAATAAATCCTATCTAGCATCCCTGAGCAGGTGGAGTGAAGATTTGTATCGCTCACCACGGGTATTTCATGTCCTCGCCCCTCCTGCCCTCTGACCTCTGCAGAAATCCAAACAGCCGGGCAAAACGAGGGGGTGAGGTCAGGTTGTGCGCAGGGCTCCTGGAGCGCACGCCGGCCCCACACTGCGCCTGCGCGCTACCGCCGCTCTCAGCCCTGCGGATGCGTCCAGCCCACATCTCCCAGCCTCAACACACACCTTTCTCTGCCTGGGAAACCCCTGTCTGTTTTTACCTTATATCTCCTAGACCCTCTTTATAGTCACCTGCTTGGGAAAATTGCCTGCGGATACAGTTCCCCGCTTCGTTGTGGTGACCCCCATTGCACTCTCTGTGTCCGACCGTCACCACATTGAGTTGTAATAATTACTGGTCCACACGTTGGCCTCTCACATGGAGTTGAAGAAGTAAGATAAAGTATAATGGATGATCTTTGGTTTATTCCAAAGTCTTTTAAGTCGATAGACAATCCACCAGGAGGAAAGAAAGATTTGGAGCAAACTGGAACACTCATAGCTTTCTGGTGGGAGTATACAATGATCCAATTACTTTAGAAGATAGTATATACTTTCTTGCAGAGTTAAACCTACACTTCCCAATATGACAACCCCAAGCTGAACAGTCTGAATATTTATTAACTGGTCAGACACGCCTGAGCAACTGAACAATAGCAAAATACAGATAAAATAATTGTGGTATATTCAGACAATGGAATTACATTTAGCAATAACAAGGAATGAGCTGAAAGTGTACTCAGACATGGATGAAACTCACAGACATTGACCTGAGTGAAATAAGCCAGACACCAAAGAGGACAAACTTTGTGACTCTTTTCATAAAAGATTTTTAGGCCTTGAAAATTAATCTCTAGCCATAGAATGAAGATCCGCGTTTTCCCCAGGACAGGAGAAAGGAAATGTGTGGTGAGATTAACTATAAAAGGGCCTGAGGAGAATTGTCACGGTGTTGCTTTCTACCTTGGTTGTGGTGGTGAATATAAGGGTGGATACATTTATCATGTCATCCATCCGTGCGTGCTAAAAATGTAAACTTTTCAAATTTATTTTATGCCTCAGTATGAAAAAGCTGATTTTTAAACATAGAAGTCATTCCTCAGAAAAAGTCATTGTATTTGTCCAGTTTAGGGCTGCGCTGGGTCTTGGCTGCGGCGCAGGCTTTTCTCCGGTTGCAGCGAGCAGGCTGGTCCCCAGCTGCAGTGCGCAGTCTCATCCCCGTGTCTTCTCGTTGCCGAGCACGTGGGGCGGGGGCTTCAGGAGCTGCAGCACGTGGCCTCGGTTTGCGGCTCCCGGGCTCTGGGGCTCGGGCTCAGCTTTGCGGTGCACGGACTCAGTTGCTCCTTGGCCTCTGGGATCTTTCCTGATCAGGGATCGAACCTGTGTCTCCTGCACTGTTCGGGAGATTCTTACCACTGAGCCATCAGGGAAGCCCCAGAAAACACTTTTTTTAAAAACTAAGGTGAGATCTGTTCTAGAATGCTGAGAGGAAAAGGAGATTTGTCAGTGGTAAGATCCAGAGTGTAACATAGGAATATCCACATTCCAAAAGTCCTGTCAACATTTTAATTTTTTGAATATCTTCCATACTGCTCTCACGGCAACTCCAACAACAACAGGAGCAGAAACAGTGCTTTATTTGTACTTACACTTCCTTTGTTCCCTGAGGCAAACTACCCCACTTTCCCAAGTCAGAATTTTTAAATGTAAGCCTGAATCATTCAAATATTTAACATATGATTATTTAACTTCTTTGAGCTTTCCAGTGTGTGCTGTGGTAAAGAATCCGACTGCCAATACAGGAGACATAAAACACACATATTAGATCCCTGTGTTGGGAAGATCCCCTGGGAAAGGAAATGGCAATCCTCTCCAGTACTCTTGCCTGGAAAATTCCATGGCCAGAGGAGCCTGGTGGGCTATAATCCGTGTGGTCACAAAGAGTCAGACGCGACGGAGGGACTGAGCAACTGAGCTCACGCGTTTAATTTCTTTAACACAAATCAACACTGGTAGGGATAAAGAGTTTATTTGAAAGAGTTCTAGTGACATTCAACACAGAAATCATACATAAATGGTTCTAACAAAAGTGAAAGGGCAATATTTAATAATAGCAAATTATATGACTTTCAAATCCCACTCAAAGATTTTAAAGGATAGTCGCTATTCTGTTCCATGCAAAGCTAAAATGTCATTAGTAGGAAATTAGTAGGGCATAGACTTATTTTAGCATAAACATAATTGTTATTTAATTTTTTCTTTCTAAGCACCTTAAACTTATGGGGATTCAGTCTTAAGGGCTTTGGGAATTGAAATTATTTAGTTATATTCCTGAGGGGAGAGAGTGTTTGGGGCATTATCATTGCTCTGATAAATTAGGGAAATAATGCTAATAAAATGTGGTATTCGAACACATATCATGTAATACCTTCTTGAAGACAACCTCTCCTTTGATATGAAAAACGAGGTAAGATTTTTTAAAATTTAAATTAACAGCATTTTATATAATGTTGAAAATTAGCTGCTTATTCATTTGGAAGTGATTTTTTTACAAGATGAGGCTATGAATCACATTCCAAACATGCAAATAAAGATTTGCACTTATAAGGAATTAAAGACAGAATACTCTGGCAACTGCTGACATTGTATTTATCTTTTCTTTAAGGACATTTTGAAAACTAGAATGACATCCTGGGCCACAGAGGGTGACAGGTTTCCAGGTATCAAATCAGAGAATCATGAGCACTGCGTCTCCTGCCGCAGCTGTCCCGCTCTGCTACGAGCACCTGAACGGATCCTGTGTGAAAACCCCCTACTCGCCAGGTCCCCGCCTCATCCTCTACACCGTGTTCATCTTTGGAACTGTGCTGGCTGTATTTGGAAACCTCTTGGTAATGATGTCCATTCTCCACTTCAAGCAGCTGCATTCTCCTACCAACTTCTTGATCGCCTCCCTGGCCTGTGCGGACTTCTTGGTGGGAGTGACCGTGATGCCCTTCAGCACAGTGAGGTCCGTGGAGAGCTGCTGGTACTTTGGGCAGCGTTACTGTCAACTCCACTCTTGTTTTGAAGGCTCATTCTGTTACGCTTCCATCTACCACTTGTGCTTTATCTCTCTGGACAGGTACATTGCCGTCTCTGACCCCCTGGTCTATCCAGCCAGGGTCACTGTGTCTGTTTCTGGCTTGTGTATTGCCTTCTCCTGGCTCTTCTCGATTATCTTTTCTTTTTCCCTTCTTGGCACAGGAGCAAATGCAGCTGGCCTGGAGGATCTAGTAAGTGCTCTCACCTGTGTGGGAGGCTGTCAAATTGCAGTCAATCAGAGTTGGGTATTGGTGGATTTTCTATTATTTTTCATCCCCACCCTTGTGATGATAGTTCTTTATTCCAAGATTTTCCTCATTGCTAAACAGCAGGCTAGACAAATTGAGAGTCTGAGCAATAAGACTGGGTGATGCTCAGACAGCTACCAAGGCAGAGTGGCCAAGAGGGAGAGAAAGGCTGCAAGAACGCTGGGCGTCGCAGTGCTGGCGTTTCTCATCTCCTGGCTGCCTTACTTCCTAGATTCCATCATTGACGCCTTCCTAGGTTTCATCACTCCCACGTATGTTTATGAAATACTGGTTTGGATTGCTTATTATAACTCAGCTATGAACCCCTTGATTTATGCTTTCTTTTATCCCTGGTTTCGAAAAGCCATCAAACTCATTGTCACTGGCAAAGTCTTGAGAGAGAATTCCTCAACAGTAAATTTATTTTCCGGGTAAGCCCACATTTTAGATGGAGGAATTGAATATAGATTCACAGTGAACACACCATTGGGCAGAAAGCTTAATCATATACATGCAAGATCTTGTAAAGTAAAAGAATAAGTTATGCTTCCAATATGACCTGAAGGCTTAAATTCAGTTTCATCATTCTTTGGTCAATATAACATAAAAACCTGGTTGTTATGGAAACAGCATGACCTTGGAGCCAGAAACGTGGCATTTTACCTTTGATTTCGGGCTGCTACTTGTCTCTGAACTTCACTGTACAATCTCTAGTCATTAATCCCTTCCTTGCAGCATTCTTGAGAAAATGTAAAAAAAGGTATAGATAGAAACTGTAATGTTTTGTTATTCAAAATCCTCCCTTTTATTACTTTATAATAGTTTAATTCCTGGTTATAGCTTCTCTTTATTCCTCTGAAATATTTTTTTAATTAATATTACAGTGTAAGTGTAGCTGGGGAATGCTTAGAGATTTTCTGACTCAGGAAGGGCAAAGTAGTGACTGCCCTGTCAGATGTTCAGACTTGTGAGTCCAGAAATATAATCTCAGAATTGGGTAAAATCAACCCAGAGATAAATGTATCGACTATAATATCTGTCCAATTGTTTACTATGGGAAAGGTAATTGATGTTATAAATAACATTCATTTGTTGAATGGGCTACTTCCTGGTGATTGTCTGCTCATAAAATTTTGGCGGACTTTATAAATCTTACCAGTTAACCTATGTTTAGAGCACACACGAGTTTTTAACATTGTCATTTGTTATTGTACTTTATGTTAAATTAGCTTACTGTTTTGTTCACTTTTGCATTGTTTCAAAGATTATTTATAAGGATTTTCAATAATATACATGAAAGCCCAAATTACAAATATGTTCCAAAAAATACAGAACTGAAATGAAGGATATAAAAAGATGACAGACAGAGGCTGATAAATGCATTTTATATAACCCACAAATATGAAATTGAACAAGTTAAGCAATTCACATTGTATAGAAGCCAGTCAACTTTTCAGACATGGAGACTTGTTTTTGGTACTAAGACGAGAGAATGCTATATTTCTGTATTTTTAAATAAATTGCTTGATTCTCTTCTAATTTTATTTTCTAGCAATCAGATATCAAGTTTGAGAAATCAGAGCATCATATCATTGGGACAGGGATGAGTATATGTCAAAATATCCTTGTTTATTTCTCTAATTTCTCATTTAATATAAATCAATCGTATATTAGGGATGTCGTTTCTGATTATTATTAAACAAATGCTTTCAGTTGGTAAACCTTTTCTGAGATTGTATATTATTTCTGATTTAATGTACTTATGAGAAACTCTGTCATCTTTACTTGATAGTTAAATATGAAACAAATTATTTAAAGGCACCCTAGACTGCTTAGCATTAGTTTACCCTCAACTCTTCACTTCTGACAGTGAAAATCATCAATTTATTTTGATTTACTGCTTTCAAAAATACAATCTTTGTTGTTGCTCAGTCACTAAGTCACGTTTGACTCGTTGCAACCCCATGGACTGCAGCATACCAGGCTTCCCTGTCCTTCACTATCTTCCAGAGTTTGCTCAAAGTCATCCTCTGTCTCTGTCACCCCCTTCTCCTCCTGCCCTTAATCTCTCCTAGCATCAGGGTTTTTTTCCAATGAATTGGCTCTTGCCATCAGGTGTGGCTCAGCTGGATAAGAATCTGCCTGCAATGTGGGAGATCTGGGTTCAATCCCTGGATTGGGAAGATCCCCTGGAGAAGGGAAAGTCTACCCACTCCAGTATTCTGGCCTAGAGAATTCCTCGACTCTATAGTCCATGAGGTTGCAAAGAGTTGGACATGACTGAGCGACTTTCACTTCACATCAAGTGAACAGAGTATTGGTGCTTCAGCTTTAACATCAGTCCTTCCAGTGAATATTTAGGGTTTATCTCCTTTAGGATTGACTGGTTTAATCTCCTTGCTGTCCAAGGAACTCTCGAGAGTCTTCTCCAGCACCACAATTGGAAAGCATCAGTTCTTTGGTACTCAACCTTCTTTATGGTCCAACTGTCACATCCATACATGACTACTGGAAAACCATAGCTTTGACTCTACAAACCTTTGTCAGCAAAATGATGTCTTTGCTTTTTATTATGCTGCCTGGGTTTATCATAGCTTTCCTTACAAGGAGCAAGCGTCTTCTAATTTCATGGCTGCAGTTACTGTCAGCAGTGATTTTGGAGCCCCCCAGAAATAACATCTGTCACTGCTTCTGCTTTTTTCCTATTCTATTTGCCATGAAGTGATGGAATCAGATGCCATGATTTTAGTTTCCTGAATGTTGAGTTGTAAGCCAGCTTTTCACTCTTCTCTTTCACCCTCATCCACAGGCTCTGTAGTTCCTCTTTACTTTCTGCCATTAGAGTGGTATCATCTGCGTATCTGAGGTTATGGACATTTTTCTCGGTAATCTTGATTCCAGTTTGCAATTCATTCATTCTGGCATTTCACAGGCCAGATGTACACAGGCCAGTACATTTAGATGTACTCTGAATATAAGTTAAATTAGCCGAGTAACAATATACAGCCTTGTCTTTCTGCTTTCCCAATTTTGAACCAGTCCTTTGTTGCATGTCTGGTTCTAACTGTTGCTTCTTGTCCTGCACGCACGTTTTTCAGGAGACAGGGAAGGTGGTCTGGTATTCCCATCTCTTGAATAATTTCCCACAGTTTGTTGAACCATACAGTCAAAGGCTTTCATGAAATCGATGGAGAAGTAGATATTTTTCTGGAATCTCCTTGCTTTCTCCGTGATCCAGTGAATTTTGGCAATTTGATCTCTGGTTCTTCTGCCTTTTCTAAGCCCAGTTTGTACTTCCAGAAGTTCTCGGTTCACTGTTAAAGCTGAGCTTGAAGGATTTTGAGCATAACCTCACTAGCATGTTAAATGAACACAATTGCATGGTAGTACAATTCTCTGGTGAACATTCTCTGGCATTGCCCTTTTTTGGAATTGGTTTGAAAACTGACCTTTTCCAGTCCTGTGGCCACTGCTGAGTTTTCCAAATTTGCTGGCATATTGAGTGCAGCATATTCACAGCATCGTATTTTAGGATTTGAAATAGCTCAGCTGGAATTCCATCACCTGCACTAGCTTTGTTCCTTATGATGCTTCCTAAGGCCCAGTTGACTTCTCACTCCAGATGTCTGGCTCTAGGTGACTGACCACACCATTGTGGTTAATCCGAGTCATTAAGACCTTTTATATATAGTTCTTCTGTGTGTTCTTGCCACCTCTTCTTAATATCTTATGCTTCTGTTAGGTCCTTACCATTTCTGTCCGTTATCGTGCCCATCCTTGTGTGAAGTGTTCCCTTGATGTCTCCTGATTTCTTGAAGAGATCTCTAGTCTTTCCCAGTCTGCTGTTTTCCTCTGTTTCTTTGCATTGTTCATTTTAAAAGGTCTTCTCATCTCTCTTTGCTATTCCTGGGACTCTGCGTTCAGTTGGGTATATCTTTCCCTGTCTCCTTTGCTTTTCGCGTTTCTTCTTTCCTGACTATTTGTGAACCCTCCTCAGACACCACTGTGCCTTCGTCAGTGCAGTGACTTTCTCTGATCATGTGCCACCAGAGATAGAGAAACCGTACTTCCTCATTTCAAAAATGAAAAAGCTAAAATCAAAGTTTAAAAGTCTGCTGAATATCTAAAGCTTCTGGATTCAAATAAGCACTCTAACATCTCGTTCGATGCATTTATACTTGTCTTTCTTTTGTTTTAGTAGACTTTCACATATATTAGACAATCATTTAGTTTTAACACCTCCTTTCCTAGGTCAACATTTTATTCTGTCTAAAATTATAAATATTTTAGAACTTCCTTATTAAGAAAACAACAAGCACTTGCCCTCATCTCTCTCTTGTGTAATTTACTCTGGCTCTGTGCGGACTGGTCTATTGGCCTTTGCTTCAGCGAACACTTACTGAGTGTTTCTGGTATGTAACACATGAGCTTTGGAGCTGGCAGGGTACAACGATAAAAGCCATCTAAACCTAAGAGTGCTTTGTCTAAGTCGTGGATCTTTCACTGTGTCCTTGGGACCACCTTACCTCCCCACTCAGGCTTCACAACAGCTCTATGTGCAAGGGAATGTTATTACTATATTATTATTGTTTTACATCATAAGTGAGGAACCCGGGGTATAAAGAAGTGAGTCTCATGCCCAAGATAGCATATTCATTAAACAATAGAGCCAGTGTTCTGGCTTTCCAGGTGGTGCTAGTGGTAAAAATCAGCCTGCCAGTACAGGAGACACAAAAGACGCAGGTTCGATCCCTGGGTCAGGAAGATCCCCTGGAGTAAGGACTGACAACCTAGTTAGGTATTCTGGAAAATTTCATGAACCGAGGAACCTGCCAGCCAACATTCCATGGGGCTGGAAAGAGTGAGATGTGACTGTGTGTATACACATACTCTCTCTCTCTCACACACACACAGAGCCAGTATTCACATCCAGGGAGTCAGAAATTAAGTGAAATAACCAGTAACTAAATTTTCTCCCCTGATGTGGTCCAGCCACTGCCATCAAGTCACTGGGAGCAATATGAAAACAAACTTTGTACTAATTATTTCAAAGGAAAAATTCAGCCATCATAAAGGAAAGGCTAAACAAAATTCTTTGGAGATATGGGGACACTGGTGGGAATAATTGATTTCCTGTGACATATCATTTCAACCTACACTTCTTCATTATATATTTTACTGTATGAGGTTCCCCCCCCACCGAGGGTGAAGGGAGGATCATTTAGATAAATTGCATCTTAATTTCTATGGCAGGATTGGTCTGCACATCAAACAAATACAAACAATATTGTTGTTTCTATTAATAACTATTTGGTTCCTTTGAGCCTCTTCTCTACAGCAAGACTTCTACTTTCAAAACATTTCAAGGCACTTTTGAGTATTATGAATTTCCAAATTGCATACAATTTTTTAATGGAAATCATGTATTATTATGATAAGGAATGATTATATTTTCAAATCTTGTGCTCCTTTAATAGCTCATTTATTTACAGTACCTTATAATTTTATTATTTATTTATTTTATCTTATTTGACTGTACTGGGTCTTAGTTGTAGCACATGGGGTCATAGTTCCCTGACCGGGAACTGAAAGCAGGCTCCCTGAATTGGGAATGGAGAGTCTTCGCCACTGGACCACCCGGGACGTCCCAGCACCACCTGGTAAAGTGTGTCTTCATTTTCTTCATTAATGAAAAGCTAGAACAATAGAGGTTGGAAATGTGTATCTACATAGCCCCTGCCATCTTAGAACCACTTTGTTCATTTGTCTGTTACACTGCTTTCTGCTTTCTGATGATCTGGTTGGTATATTGTGTCCCCCTCTCTCCCCAAAAGTGTGCTCCTCAGAGGAATATAACCGGCTCTTCATATGAAAACCTCTAAGGTGGACCTCCCACCGTATGTAGAATATAGGAGAGAGCCAAACACTGGAATAGCAAATAGCATATATTCCTCTAATAGGTTTTTCTGAGTAACAAAAACAATGTAGAAAGACTCAGCACAACTCTTTTCATAGTCGACATTAGATATTACTTTTCCTATGTAGTTGATTTCTCGGATATCTGCTTCTATTGGAAGAGATTTCACTGTCTCAAAAGTTTGGAATTGACCAGGGGCTGCCCTGGTTTATTTTGAGGGTTATTTTATGCAAAAATACCACCTTAGTTATTAAAAAGTTTCAGAAATAAGAACATTTGTAAAAAAGAAAATTCAAGGAACCAACAGATACTTGCCAAGTATAAACTTTGCCAACTCAGGACATCAGAGACAGCAGCAGCAACCATAGCAGGGACAGCTTTATGTTTTGGCAGAATTTCACAGAAGAAAAGTGTGTTTTCATATCAATATATAAGAAATAGATTATTTAAGAATAAAGGGCAGTTCTGTAAATTGAACAAACAATATAACACACGCATTTTATTGTTCTTATTGTTCTCACTCTCCTCTGAAAAATAAGGAGTTTGACTTCGTTCAGCACTGATCCCCAGACTGGCATCTCAACATAAATTAATTAAGATTGAAAGACATTACAAAGAATAAATATTGAGATTTAACTTTACAAACATGTTTCCTTCTGTGTCGGTTCTGTGCACCTTTTAGGAGCCTGGTCTTCATTTGAGGTCTCTGCTCTTTCACAGCAATGAGGGGGCATCCTTTGCATTCTTCCTCGTGGTGGTGGAACATTCACCCCCCAACCTCCCAGAAACCCCCAAAGGTCATCAGATTGTACCAGTCTTGCCTCCCCCCAATATTGTCAACACTGGCACAGGGTCCTTCTTCCTTTTTGCATCTTAATGTTAATTCTGAGCACTCAGTCATTCTCTCAGAACTATAATACATATATATATACTTTTACATACGTATATGTATAAAACATTTAAAGTGTGAACACTTGCTCTGTTAAATACTGAATCATGTGCTTTAGCAATACTAAGCCTAATAATTATCGTACTAACTCTTTGTTGAAGGTAAAATTATCGTCTCCATTTCACAGCTGAAAATACTGAAGCCTGGGCCAGTTTTGAAGTTGGGGAGAGCCTGGGTTCAATCCTAGGACAATTGGATCCAGGGTTTGTGCTCTTGACCATGCACTAATCTGCTTCACAGTTTCTAGAAATTCTCTCCTTCTAGAATATCACATGCATCCTGCCTCTGTCCTTACTTAGGACTTGTAATTTACTAGATACAATCTTTTATCTGGAACCCCTAGGACTGTTAGAAATCAGACTTTTTTCTTTTTTCTTTTTTTTTTATTTAAAAGGCCTATCCATTAAATATTTGGAATATACCAGTGGATTGTGTGAAGCACTTGTCATCAATGCATTATTTCTGCATCAATACTCAGAGAGTCAAAACAGTATTAATGTATCTGCATGAATATTCAGATAGACTGATAAGAAATTAACACTAGAAATAGCCTCATGTTAAGTGTTTGTCAACAAATTAATTAGACACAAATTTTCAATGTTATAGATTTTAGAATTTTAGAATGTGGACCTGTACTAAAACCTGAAATCCCTCCAATTTGGGTGTCTAATCACTGGCACCGGTCTTTCCAGCTCACTTGCTCTAGGAAGCCAACTGCATTCCAGCTTTCACCTCTGGCTTACAGGCGTTCATGACTCACCCACCTTCAGCGTCAGCACCATCATCCTACTCAGTCCTTAGGAGTGAAGTCATAAACGGGAAGGAAAGACCCTGCACTTGTTTTATTATTTTTGCTAATGGTTATTATATCTCTAACTCTACTATGCTATACTAACCTGTATTATTCTATATTATTGGTAACGTAATGTAGAAATTAATTGCATTTAAGCATAAGTTAAGTCTTTTCCTACCTTACCTCTATTCACACAGCTCTTTATGGTGGGTATTATCACTCCCAAATCAGAGCTGAGCAATCTGATGCCAGGAGAGTTCCGGTAAACTGTCCAAGATTACAAGTCCAGGGTTTACCCTTGGTACTTTCTGATTCAAAGCCCTGTACAGTCATTCTCTAGGGACATTGTCTTCCCAACTTAGGAGATGGGCTCCCCCAATAGCTTATACCAAACTCGTGTGGTGTAGCTCATCACTTTTCCAGAAATGACATAAAGAGTAGAAATCAAACTCAATGACAGCAGAATAACAGAAGATCTCTTCAAAATAATAATGCAATTGATAATAAAGCTCTCTGAAATACGAGCAGCCCTACTCACTGGTCTCAGTCCAAACAGCTGTCCTCTCAGCTCAGCTCCTCATCACCTCTCTGACCTTGGCTGACCTTCTGGTGGGTGGTGGTTTTGACACTCAGCACCGTGAGGAGAATGAAAGGAGGCCCTGGTGGTCCAGTGGTTAACACTCCATGCTTCCAATGCCAGGACATGGAAGCAACACTGCTGTCTCTCTATAGCTGAATGGATAAGGAAGATGTGCACATATACAAGGTGAACTACTGCACAAATGCGCTCATTTCACATGCTAGCAAGGGAAAGCTCAAAATCCTTCAAGCCAGGCTTCAACGGTACATGAACCAAAAACTTCCAGATGTACAAGCTGGATTTAGAATTTTCTGTACCTTCCACACAATTTGGTTTTGAACCTAAAACTCCTCTAAAAATATTTTGTTTAAAATGAACATAATTACACCTACAGTATCAGGTGATGACTGCTAAATGTCTGACAATAGACACTCTCATTATGTGCAACTTGCCTTCAAAGCTATGAATCCAGGTTTTTGAATGACTTGTGTTGATTTTCACCCTTTGATACTTTGCTGTAATTTCTTCCTTGCCAACCATTCTAATGAAAATCACCCAGGAGAGTGTCTTAGTTTCCTAGGCTGCCGTAACAAACAGCCACAATCTTGCCAGCACTATTCTCTCACAGAAATGTATTCTCTCACAGTCCTGTAGACTAGAAGTCTGAAAGCAAGGTATTGACAGGCCATGCTCCCCTCCCATGGCTCTGGGTAGAGTCATTCTCTATCTCTTCCAGCTTCTGGAGGCTCTAAGCATTCCTTGGTTTGCGGTAGCATCATTCCATTCTCTGCCTCCATTTGCACAAGGCCATTTCTCTACTCTCCCTGTTTCTCAACTTCTGTCCCTTAGAAGGACACTGCTCTTGGATTTAGGGCCCTTGTTCATAGTACAGGGTGATCTCTTTATTAAATCCATGAAGGCCTCTTTTCCAAAGAAGATCTGATTCTGGGGGTTAGAACATGGACATTTCCTTTGCAAGGGCGGGGATAACATGGAACCCACTACAGAAGGGAATGGGAAGTCTTCTGTTTGTGAGCATCCCACAGCAGCAGTACAGAGGGTTTACACCCATTTCTCACGTGGATGGAGAGACATTGCAATCTGCTTCCAGTGACAATATCCTAAGAAGACAACGATCTTTTCTCCACCAGCGCTAACCGTAGTAGAAGCTCAGAAAGGAGGGTGTGTCTAAACACACGAATGGTGCTTCTAGCGCTTTCATTGCAAGTTGCTCCCAGTGTGTCTTCTCTTTGCTGTTTGTTGGTGTCCAGTGAAGATGCAGAACTGATTCTTCACCGGAGAAAAAAAAACAAGTGTTAATTTTCACTGCTTGTACCCTATTTTTTTTTTGTACCCTATTTTATCTTTGTAATAAAAATTCAAGAAAGCGTCCAGAGCAGAAGTGAGAATAGGGGAAGATTTCAAGTCTAAGAAGAAAAAAAAGTCTTTGGCTAACTTAATGCAAGGAGTTACTTTGTAGAATAACTGTCTTAATAATTACTCGTGAAAATAATCTTCCAAATTCACACGTTGCTCTACAGGGATTGCATCTAGGGATTTTCCTATAGATGGCATTTATTTATCTGGGAGGACTGTGTGCTTTAGGCAGTAATGCAGATAAACCTAACAGGAGATGATGCTTTCAGTCCATAATTACTTCTCATATCACTCCCTGTTGAAAAGAGGAACTTTGGAGGTAAAACATCTAAAAATATTTAGGACTTTACCAAATTAAGGGAACTAAGCATTAGTCAAAAGTAACCCCTAGTGATATTGGCCAATGTAATTTTTTGTATTTTATTTTGCTATTGAACACAATTGAGATTTATAGTAAAAAAAAAAATGGAAAATTGAAAAACAATATTACTAACATGTGATCATTTCCTCAGGCATCCTACTGTATGTTTTTCCCTCAGAAGCATTGAAAGTCTGTGAAATCAAGGACAGAATTCTCCAGATGTAAGAGGAGATCATGAGCAACTCATCCCCCTCTGCAGCTGGGCCGCTCTGCTACGAGCACCTGAACGGATCCTGTGTGAAAACCCCCTACTCGCCCGCATCCCGGGTGATTCTCTACACGGTGTATGGCTTTGGGGCTGTCCTAGCCGTGTTTGGGAACCTCCTGGTGATGACTGCCATCCTGCATTTCACGCAGCTTCACTCACCAACCAATTTTCTCATCGCCTCTCTGGCCTGTGCAGACTTCCTGGTGGGAGTGACTGTGATGCCCTTCAGCATGGTCAGGTCCGTGGAGAGCTGCTGGTACTTCGGGCGAACTTTCTGCACTTTTCACACGTGCTTTGACACAGCATTTTGTTACTCTTCTCTCTTCCACCTGTCCTTCATCTCCATCGACAGGTACATTGCTGTGACTGACCCCCTGGTCTATCCCACCAAGTTCACGGTGTCTGTGTCAGGGGTCTGCATCAGCATCTCCTGGATCCTGCCCATCACTTACAGTGGTGCCGTGTTCTACACGGGTGCCCATGAGAATGGGCTGGAGGAACTGTCTAGGGCCCTCAACTGTGTAGGAGGTTGCCAGACAGTTGTAAATCAAACCTGGGTGTTGATAGATTTTCTGTCCTTCTTTATACCTACCCTTGTTATGATAATTCTCTACAGTAATATTTTTCTTGTGGCCAGACAACAGGCCAAAAAGATAGAAAATACTGGTGGCAAAACAGAGTCATCATCAGAAAGTTACAAATCCAGAGTGGCCAAGAGAGAGAGGAAAGCAGCTAAAACCCTGGGCATCACGGTCATAGCATTCATGATTTCGTGGTTACCATATAGTATTGACTCATTGATTGATGCCTTTATGGGCTTCATAACCCCGGCCTATATTTATGAGATTTGCTGTTGGTGTGCTTATTACAACTCGGCCATAAACCCTTTGATCTATGCTTTATTTTACCCTTGGTTTAGGAAAGCCATCAAAGTTATTGTGAGTGGTCGGGTTTTCAAGAATAGTTCTGCAAGCCTGAATTTGTTCTCTGAACAAATGTAAGCCATTGGGTTGATGAAGATATCTTTACATTTTCCAAATGAAATGAATTTTTAAAAATCAAATAAGACTGTTACTGAAGAGAAAGCAGATTGCTTTTCCAGTTTAATTGGAAAAGTCAATATGTTTCAGTCTTGCTGGGATGCTCACTTCCTGTTGCTTCTCCAAAATATTTATTTGACTCATAAATGTTAAATCCCTATGTGTTATCTACAGTACAGCTCATTCTGTACCCCAATAATATAGAATAGTACAGGTTAGTATAGCATATTACAGTTAGAAATATAATAACCATTAGCAAAAATAATAAAACAAGTACAGGATCTTTCCTTCCAGTTTATAACTTCACTTCTAAGGCCTGAGTAGAATGATGTTGCTAACACTGAAGGTGAGTGAGTAATGAATGCCTGCAAGCCAGAGGTGAAAGGTGGGATATAGCAGACATGTTCCTCCTTCTGTTTTCTTTTTATTCCATTGACTCTTCCCTTTGTAACCTGAAAATCTCTTTTTCTTGATTTCTTTTCCTCCTTTCCTTACAAAGACTTTCACTCACTTCCAACTTGTCAAAAACTTCTCTATGATGACTTTCACTGTGCTATTGCTTTTCTTTTTTGCAATATAACTTATCAAATTGGCCAATATTAAAGAAGAGTTCACCAAACATAAAAATTAATATCTAAATAATCATAAATTTCATATCAATAATTTGAAAATTTTGAAATTAATTTGGTGATATATTGGGAGTTTGCCAATAACTATGGCATGAAATGCAGTGCTTGAAAGTGGTGTATTAAACTGGGGAAGAGAGATGGAACCTCAGTTTCAGTAGCATCACCTTTATACTTTACCTTCTTGATGATGTGAACTTCCTTGAGCATCTGATAGAAACATATTTCTTAACTCATGGTTGACACAGCGGTCATATTTTCCAGTTTCCTAGAATCTGAGCACCTACTCTGTTCTGTGAGTTAATTATTCTCTCTTCAGGCCTTGATTACCTGCCACGCCTTTTCTAACAAGCTTACCTTTTCTTCGCCTTCAGAAGTTTCCTTGTTTCATGTTCCCTGTTGGTGCCACGCATTCCTTGTCTTTCTTTGGACTCGGTTTGCTTTCATTGTGAGCAGCGTTCTTCTCGAATTCTGGTATTTCTGGACGTCCTGAAGGCCTCTGCCCCACACATCTGCCATCTCAGACTCCGTGCGATGCTCATATTTTGCATTTAGGAGGATGCTTTGTAACTGTGGGAAAAACTATGAACAAATTGTGAAATTACTGTAATAGTAGTTATCATTTTATGTCATAGTTTTCTTATTCCGTAAGGTTTTTAGTTTTAACTTCCAGTGTTGACAGAGGGCGATTTCCTGTCATTTATTTCCTATAAACTCTTTTGAGTTTATACATTGCCCGTGTTAAAAATGACACTGTCATTTAGGTTATTAGGAAAAATGGATAACTTAGAAATGTTGATGTGGTATAAAATTTCTTGAAAAAGTCTTAAGCATTTTGCGTCATGTAGTTCACAAAACCAAAACTGTTTTCTGCCTGATGTTAAGAGGCTAGAAGATAGCATAGTTTTTATAGTTTGAATTGGTGGAATCAGAATAGAAAATATGGACTACATTTTTTAAACTTAAAAAAAATATAGAGCCATGACAAAGAAAAAAAGACAAACTTAGAAGCTATTGGTGGCACACGTGATGAAAAAAGTGTTAGTAACTTGAAAATGTAAAAGCTTGGATTTCTCTGGTGGTCCAGAGAAACCATGTTTTAACCATGGTTAAAACTCCATGCTTCCAATATAGGGGGTCAATTTCTGGTCTGGGAAGTTAAAAAAAAATGTAAAAGCCTTTTACAAAACAGACAGATAAAGACAAACATCCCACTAAACAAATAAATATGCAATTTTACAGAAATGTGGCTAATAAATACATTAAAAGGTCAAGTGTGCAAATAATCAAATAATGCTAAAAAATATAATAGAGTTTCAGATTGCAAAATGGCAAACTTTAAATGACTCAATAATATCTTTTAATAATTAGAGAGTGGGAAATGAGCACTCTCATGAGAGCTGATTATGCTTATATACATTTAAGGGAAAAAAAATTTAGGATTTTCTTTCTGAGAAGGGTTAAGATATTTATGTAAAATTTCAAATTATCTATGCCACTTGACTCTATAATTCTGTTTCTGGCAAGTAATCATAAGAAAAGAGTCAGGCAAGTAAACGAACATGATAAGGATATTCATTGTATACCTCTCAATTACTAACTGGAGAAGAATGTAGATCATTATGGGGTAAATTAAGTAAATATGGTCCACCTATGCAGCAGAATGTTACAAAGCCGAGAAAAAGCTCTGAGAAGTTCTGTATCAGTTCACATAAAAAGGCAACCACAATCTATTTTTTGACTCAAAACAAAACCAGAAAACTGTGAACCAGATTATAAACAGCATATGCAATATGCCCCCCATATATATTTTATATATACCTCTATATGCTTGTACAAGGTCTAACTTTATGTATAATGGACAGTGTGTGTATACGGGGGATCTAATTTATAATTTATCTCTATAGGTTCAATAATTGTGATGAAATAAATATATGAAAATTGATATTACCATACACTTCTCTATTCTTATCTATGCATTTGGGTTAGGTTTATGTGTTTATTTCTTTCATTGTAGGTGACTGTCTTTTCAGTATGTATCTCTGATATATTATCTTCTTACCGAATGAAATTAAATAGTAGCTGCATGGGAAGAGTTAAGAGACCATATTTTAAAGTGATGTAAATATTTTAGGAGTTATAATATATCTCAGTGTTGTTAAAGTGCTTAAAACATTTTTTTTTTGGTAGAAGTACTTTAAGATGCTCCAACTCTTCCTCTTTAACATTAATCAGAAGCTGTATTCAGAAGCTGTGGATGCTACCAAGAGTCATTCTTCTAACTTCTATTTGTGTTTCATTTCTGCTCTTTATGTCATTTCTTGAAAAGCGATAAACAGTGATAGTAGATGTGTTGGGTATAAGATGGGGGAGATCTCATCTCCTAATACAGGAAGGCAGAGTCTCTAGAGAATCCTTGCACAGAGGTTTGAATCAGAAAGCACTAAGGACAAATCCTGGCTTTGTGACCTTGGACAACTTCCATAACCTCTTCCAGCTGCAGATTTTTCGCCCCTCATATGGGAATAGTATTACCTCCATATAGAGCTGTATGAATTAGATAAGGTGGGAAAAGGACTTAAGTTATAGCTGGAGCTGAGTTACTATATAGTAACCAATAACATAGTATGGTAAAGTACTTGATAGTTGATAGATAATCATTAACAAAATAAAACATATGCAGAATCTTTTCTTCCAACTTCAACTTCTAAGGAATGATTAGAATGATGGTTACTGATATTTAAGGTGGGTGAGGAAGCAAGTGATGAAAGAAAAGTGAGAGCAAGTGAGAGGTAAACAGTGATTTGTAGCTGGCTTTCTAGAGCCAGTGAGACTGAAAGGCAGGCGGCAGGGATCAGATACCCAAATTGGAGAGATTTCGGGTGTTGGTAAAAGTCCACATCCTGAAATTCCAAAAGCAAGAATACTGGAAGTTAGTGTCTGATTAATTCAGTGACAAACACTGACATGAAGTTATTTCTAGTTTTTATTTCTGACCAGCCTGTCTGAAGGTTCATGCTTTGCTGCAGAGATAACAGTGTTGATGAAAAATGCTTCACATACTTCACCAGTACATTCAAAATATTTAACGGAAGTGCCTTTTTCAATTAAAAAAAAAAATTCCAATTTCCAGAAGTCCCAAGGGTTTCAGATAAAAGATTGTAGCTTGTAGATTATAAGTCCTAGGCTACAACTGAGGTGAGGTGGCAGTGATATCCTGAAAGGAAAGAATTTTATGGAGGCAGCTTCAGCGTGTGGACAGAACACAGAGTTCACTCAGTCTGCCCAGGACTGTCTCCAGACTCTCCCTAACTTTGTAACCTCCGAGGCCTCAGTATTCTCAGCTGTGAAATGGGGATAATAATGCTAGTTCCATTGGAGGCTTACTGTGATGACTATTGAGGTAAGCATTTTTAAAGCACATGGCATAGAACTTAATACAGCAAGTGTTTATGTTTTAAGTATGGTAAATACTGAGAGTAGAACTAGAGAGAATGACAGAGTGCTGGGTATTAAAATTAAGGAGCAAAAATAGAAAGAAGGATGTGTTGACGGTATTGGAGAGAGGCAAGACTGGTAGAGTGTAATGACCTTGGGGGGACTGGGGAGGATGGAGGGTGAATGCTCCACCACCACGAGGAATACAGAGGATGCTCCTTCATTCTCTCTGCCACCAAAGAGCAGAGTCCTCAGGTGAAGACCAGGTTCCTAAAAGTTACAGAGCACCTACATAGAAGGAAACATGTGTGTAAAGTTATACCTCAGTATTTACTCTTTGTAATACTGTCTTTTAATCTTAATTCAGTTATGTTGAAATGCCACTCTGGGAATCAGTGCTGAACTATGGCAAACTTTTCATTGGTCAGAAGGAAAAAATGAGAAAAAAAAAAGAACAGTGAGACACGTGTCTCATAATGGAAAGTTTATTCAATTTACAAGACTGTTGTTTCTTCTTAGATTATGTTCTTCCTGATTTTTGGTATTAAATCACTTTTATAAAATTACGGGAAAGGGCATGAACATTGTTCCCACAGCTATTATTGCTGCTTATCATTATTTGGCAAGTTAAAATTGGGTAATTATCTCTTGGTTCCCCTAATTTTTATCAATTTTTAATTTCTGAAGCTCAAATTTCTTGGAACCAGTTTCCTAACATTAGTATTTTTAATAGCCAAGGTGGTGTTTTCAGCAGGTAAGCCTTTTATTATGCCCCTCAGACAAACCAGGGCAACACTGGTCAATTTCAAACATTACACTCAGTGAAGTAACAATGAGGAGGAATAAACTTAACATGCTCCCAGGGAAGAAGGAGTCCAAGAAACCAGCTGCATAGGAAAAGCAACCTGAAAAGGAAAGAACTGTCCTGCATTTTTCCACTTTTTTTTTTTTTTTGCTACAACTCTGAAGTATATTAAAGGAATCTAGGTTCTTTTACACTTTCATCTTTGGAGTTAGCCTCTAAAGAGAACTTGTGTCATGTTGAGATGAAATGTGAATTGGAGGCTCTTCCTAAGACCATTTTAGGTAAATGCATTTGCATCAGATAAAGATCAAGATTAGGCAGCAGTCAAGTTTCTCAGGGGATTATAGACTAACACTAGGCAGGATTTGGAGTCAAACTTCAGTTGTCTTGCATCATCTACAGTTTTCAGTCTCATATCTACATTAGACCTTTGTTTATAGGCTTTGAACTTCTCTAAGACATTCCTCAAATTAAAGTCTGTCTAATAAACAAATTCCCCAATGGCTAAGAATGTGAGATATTCCTCAGTTATGATGAAAGTGGGAGAAAGATGCATTAACGATGCTCTGTGGTCTTTCCAGTGCCCAAAGTCAGAAACTTGCTAATAAGAAGGGGAGAGACATATTTTGTACTCTTGTCTCTTCAGATTAGAGTCAAGAGGTAACCAAACACAAAGCAGGGTCAGAGTGTTAGACTATAAATAAACAGCCCTAGGCATTGGCCACTTTGATCAATATATCTAATTTACAGTCTAAGCAGTTCTTCAAGTTGGTGCCTTACTGAATCAGTTCTTACCTTGATTCACCATACAGTCCATTTGTATTTAACAAGTATTTCTTAGAAATGTGTATAACTTGAAATAGATCACCAGCCCAGGTTGGATGCATGAGACAAGTGCTCGGGGCTGGTGCACTGGGAATCCCCAGAGGGATGGGGTGGAGAGGGAGGTGGGAGGGGGGATTGGGATGGGAAATACATGTAAATCCATGGCTGATTCATGTCAATGTATGGCAAAAAAGACCACTACAATATTGTAAAGTAATTAGCCTCCAACTAATAAAAATAAATGGGAAAAAAAAAAAGAAATGTGTATAACTGCTTATGGACCACTTTGGGGGTGAGAAACTGTACAAAATTAAATTTCTCCCATCACAGCCCAGTGTGGGTAACATATCTTCCTTCTTTATCCCTTCACTAGATCTCAGGCAGACCCCAGAGCTGTCCAGTCACTCTGCGTGTTAAAAATTTCCATTTTGATCTACACTAATTTAAACCCATGATCTCTTTCAAATCAAGTATCTGCATTCTCGCTGAACCCAGACTAGCCAAGCCTCAGTTTAAAACTCTGGATTTTAGGGAATGGCATGTCTGATCAATTATTCCTTACCTCGCCCTCCTTTTCTGCTCTACCCCATAGACAGAAGAGAAGAAGAAAAAGAGCACAATCATTCTGTGCCCAGTTTGGTTCCTTGGAACCTTCATTCAGTGGCCATGACCTCTGTGTATGAGCTTCTAACAGCATCCCACTCCTGCATCACATATCTGGGGGCCGCAGGCATCCCTGCAGGACGCATCCCACCCCAGCTGCCTCGTCCTTGAGATCAGTGCTGGTTTGGCCTTTCCAGCCTCCTCCTCAAGTCCTGTGGGATGTGCCTGACTCACCCTGAAGTGGGAGGCCTGAGGAAGGGCCAAATCAGACTGGCCTCCCCCTGGTCTCCAGACCTCATGAAACTGATGCATCTTTGGCACCTGAATCATTGACAGTATGGTCTTCTCTCCCCACTGGCCCATTTCTCCTCCCAGGCATCTCTCTCCATTTCTACTTTTCTCTGCTTAACATGGCTTTCCAGGTGGTGTTAGTGGTAAAGAACCCACCTGCCAATGCAGGAGATGTAAGAGACGCAGGTTCAATCCCTGGGCGCAGAAGAACCCTTGGAGGAGGGCCTGGCAACCCACTCCAATATTCTTGCCTGGAGAATCCCACAGACAGACGAGACTGGTGGGCTACAGTCTACAGGGTCGAAAAGAGTCGGACACGACTGAGGCGACTTAGCATGCACGGACTACTTTTACAAACATAAAGCAGGTCAGCAAACAATTGAAGAAGCAGATTTAAAGAGGTAGCCCAGCTTGAATCATCTGGCCAGTACCTTCTTCACTGGAGTAGTTTCCTGAACAAAGGACCCCAGAAGAAAAGTCTGCCTGGAGAGATTCTAAGGAGAAGTCAAGAGAGGTCAGCTGGAGGGGTTCACCCCATGTTAGGGAACTGAACAGTGGGTGGACTTCCCCGAAAGAAGCCACATGTATACCTCATCACTGAGCCTACAGTTGGGCTTCTGTCACAATGAAGACATTGGTCATCAAGACCATGACGCTACAAGGCCTGAGAACAGCTTTCTTGTCTTTATTAGTATTCTCTTTGTTCTTCTTCCATCCTGGAGGTTGGTTGGGGCTCCAAGTAGACACTGGGAGTGAAAGGAAGAGGCCTAGGCCTGGATGGCACTGACTGGGGTAGGAAAGATAAGATGACTTAACAGGATGTGATTTTAAAGTTTTACTGTGAATTAGACCTTATCATGACTTCATAAACTTTGGAAATTGAATGGAAAGTAGTAATACCTTTCCACCTTTCTTAAAAGGTGGAGAAGGGAGAATCAATAGAGTAGATTTGCCTGCTCTAGGAGATAAATAGTAAAGTTTTTTTATGTTTGTGATGCACCAAGTTCAGACTGTCCCAAATCTAGTGACATATTCGATGGGCCAGACTTCCTAATCAGACTAGAAGGAAGGATGAAGCTAATGACTACAGTTCTGTTCCTTCATGCTTTTCCTGAATAATTTGAAACTTCTTCTCATCATCCCATTATACATTTTCAGAAATCTCATTTATTTCTTAGAAAGTAAATAATAATTATTTAAACAATCACTCAGTACTTCTGAGTACATTCTTAATTTTCCCTTATTTAAGTTTTCATGATCAAAAGTAAATGTACTGTTGATGAAGTGCTCTTCAAAAAGTGACCACTTGATTTCTGGGTCAGTATTTAGGGCTGAGATTTCAAAACATGAAAAGATCAATCTGCTAAGACATGAGCAAGGACTGGTCAGAAAGGATGCTCTTTTGAGAGGTAGTTAATCTGTGGAGATGCCCACCTTTGCTTTTGATTGATCTTTCATTGTTGGATCATGTCAAGGCTTGAGAGGTGTAGGAGGCTCAGGTCAACAGATATTTACCAACCAGCATTTAAGCATTTCATCATTTTCACAATGGAATGGTTGAATTGGTACATAACATCTAAAGACTAGCCCTATCAAGATAAGTGAGCCTATAATTTACTTACTTCTGAAATCCCAGTAAGATACCCTAAAGAGTATCTCTGAAAGATAAAAATGAGATAGGGTCAAACAGATGGAAAACCCTAGGGACAGAAAATACAACCCACATTAAACACAGTGAAGTTTGTAAGAAAGGTAAGAGAAATATTCTTTCCACAGGACCTGGGAGAAATTCTTAATCCCAGAAAAAAACAGTCAAAGAATGAGCACAAGAAAATAATAAAAATGATTCTAGAAAAAGTTTTCTCTGGGCTAAAGAATCTAAACTCCAAATGCAAATGCTTACCAACTACAAACAGAAAAAATAAAACAAAAAATACAGGCACTAAATATAAACAAATATAAAGAGAAGTTCCTAAAAATTCCTAGGAACAGAGGCCTGGAATGAATACCATACTGGGACCAAGCTTCTCATCAGTACACTAGGTCCAAGAAGACAATGGAGTTATGCTTTTGAAGTTGCAAGATAATTTATTTTTGGAAATATAATTCTTGTGAAAATTAAAACTGTAATTGAAATCCTATAAAAAATTGTTTTAACTTTTTGGAATTGTTGTTCAATTGCCAAGTCATGCCCGCCTCTTCATGACCCCAGGGACTGCAGCACACCAGACTTCTCTATCCCTCATTATTTCCCAGAGTTTGCCCAAGTTCATGTCCAATGAATTGGTGATACCATTCAACCATCTCATCTTCTGTCACCCTCTTCTCCTTTTGCCTCAAATAAGAGGTAATATATAATGGATAATTACAGATAGTATACATTTCTATATACTATAATATACAATATGGTGGTTCAGATGGTAAGGAATCTACCTTCAATGCAGGAGACCCAGGTTCAATCCTTGGGTCAGGAATATCCCCTGGAAATGGAAATGGCTACCCACTCCTGTATTCTTGCCTGGAGAATTGCATGGGCAGAGGAGCCTGGTGGGTTACAGTCCTTGGGGTCGCAAAGAGTCAGACACAACTGAGTGACTAACATTTTCACCTTTCACAATATAACAAATGTTTTATTATATTAAATTATAAGTCATATTACACATGATTATATAACAAATTTGTAAATAAAACTTGCATTAGTATAAAATAGAGCAAGAAATAGATGGTCATGGATCATCAGAACCAGGCAAGACAAATCTAGGGAAGTAGGGATGAGGCAATTCTTAGAAAGGAGACCTTGTGCCAAGACTAGGGCGAAGAGGGGATGAAAGATTTGTTGGCTTCCCAGCAAGGCCCAATCCATCCAGACACCTGCTGGAGGGGGGCCAAGCCCCCTTCTGTGAATTCACGAGACTCTGGCTATCTTGCTCAAGTCACTTAAGTTGTGACCTGCATCTAGAAAGGGATGGTTCAAACCAAACTTCAGTCAACAGGTGCGATGAGTAAACAAATTGTGCTCAATTCACACAGTGAAATGCTACCCCAATATCACAAAGAAAAAAGACTAAAATACTGATTCATGCTTTGACATGGATTATTCTCCAAATTACTATGCAGAGTGAAATAATTCAGACAAAAATGAGTATATATAAGGTATAGCTGTATTTATATAAAATGCTAGAAGTACAAACTAGCATAGCGTGACATAAAGCGGATCAGCGGCTGCCTGGGGATGGAGGAGGGCTGAGTGTGTAGGGGGGAGCAGGAAGGACATGGCAAAGGACATGAAGGAATTTGAGGAGATATGTATGTTCAGTCTTGATCTTGGTGGTGATTTTATAGGTGTCTACAAATGTCAAAGCTTATCAAATTGTATAGTTTAAATATGTTCAATTTATAGTTCATTATGAAAAATATTAAATTATGAGCTTCTCTATTAAAAAAAATTAAATATGGGGAGTTCCCTGGTGGTCCAGTGGTTAGGATTCAATGTTTTCATTTCCATGGCGTGGGTTCAAAACCTGATGGGCTAACTGAGATTTCTGTGAGCCATGCGGTGCAGCCAAGAAAAATTTAAAATTACTTAATTAATTATTTTAAAGGGATGGTTCAGAATAGATCATCTCAAAGTCACCTTCAGTTTTGTTATTTTGTACATTTATCACAGCAGACTAACAATTGAATGGACAAGAAACTGTGACCAGCTTGATTTTCTTGGTGTGCGAAGTTTTCTGTCTCTGATTTCACCTCCAAATGTCTGACAGAGAGGGATGCTCTTTCCAGAAGTATATCCCAATAACCACAAAATAAGTGTGAAGTGTCTGTAATTTGGATATCACAATAAGCACTATGATGCATAAAGAATTATTTCTTTTATATACTCATGCACATAAATGAGCAGAAGCTTGTGTTTTTAGAAAGAAAGTTATGAAATATTTACCAAAATAGAATGATATGTTGATCTGGGAAAGAAAGGAGTAAAGTTAAGTCATTTGTTAAATATATGTGAAAAGTGACTTAAAAAACAGAAAGACAAGTATAAAAGTATTAAACTATATGTTACAAGTGCTTATGTGAATCTATAAGCTTTAAGATATTCAGCAGATTTTGTAAGCACTTTGTAGCTTTTTCTATTTTTAAAATGGTCAGTATGATTTCTCTATAGCTTGTGGCACAGGATTACAGAAAGTTACTAAATTGAAAGCATTAAATCAAAATATACTGATGATTTTCAGTGTCGGAAGAGTTGTGTATAAACTAATACTAAGCAGTCTAGGGTGCCTTTAAATTATCTGTATCATCTTTAATCATAAAATGAAGATGAGGGAGTTTCACTCAAGCATAGTATATTCAGAAAAAATTCACTGTTTCAGGAAAGGCTTACCAGCTTAAAGCATTTGTTTAATAATAGAAATGATGTGCTAATATATTTCTGATTTATACCAATCAAGAAATTAAAAAAAAATAACAAGAATATTTTGATATGCATTCACTCTTGCCCCAAAGATATGATTCTCTGATTTTTAAATTTTGATATCTGATTACAACAAACCAAATGTTAGAAGAGAATCAAGCAATTAACTCACTCAGTGTATGGGACCCTCCAATCTTAGGACCAAGAACAAGTTTTCATGTCTGAAAAGCTGGTGAATGTTATACAAAGTGAATAGCTTAACTTATCCAATGTGAACTGCTTAAATTAATTCAGTTTCAAATCTGTGGGTCACACAAAACGTGTTTACCAGCCTCTCTATCATCATTTATCACCTTCATTTCACTTTTCTTTTCTTTTGGGTGTTTTTTAATTTGGACATTTCATGTGAATCGTTGAAAGCCCTTATAAATAATTTTGGTACATCTAATCACTATACTTTAATAAAATAAATGTTTAAAAAATAATATTTTGGTACAATGCAAAAGTGAACAAAAATTAATTTAAGATAAAGTACAGTCATGAGTGACAGTCTTAAAACCCATGTTCTAAACATATGTTAACTGGTAAAATTTCTGACCCAAAATGAAATTGTAGGAGTAGACTTAATCAGTATAAAGAAGCTTACTGAATAATCAAATACTGTTAATGACACCAATAACCTTTCCCATAGTAAATAATTAAATGGGTGTTATAGTCACTCTTTCTCTCTGGTTGATTTTACTGACTCTGAGATCTGAGATCGTATTTCTGGACCACAAATCTGAGCCCCTGACAGTGCGGAGTCACTACTTTGCCCTCCCTGAACCAGGATGTCTCTGAGTACGCCCCAGCCACATGTACATTTTAAAGGAAAAGTATTACAACCACAAAAATACAAAGAGAAGTAGTAACCAAGGACTGAACTATTATAAAGCAATAAAGGGGGGATTTAGAATAATAAAGACATAGGTTTTTTTTTTTTATACATTCTTTTTGGCTTCTCTGATAGCTCAGTTGGTAAAGAATCTGCAATTCAGGAGACCCTGGTTCGATTCCTGGGTAGGGAAGACCCACTGGAGAAGGGATAGGCTATCCACTTCAGTATTTTGACCTGTAGAGTTTGGGATGGCAAAGAGTCAGACACGACCGAACGACTTTCACTTTCTTTATATATTCTTTTAAATTTTCTCAAGAATGCTACAAAGGAGAGGTTATTAACTAGAGACATACAGTGATGTTCAGAGAGTGGAAGCAGCCCAAGATTGGTGTTAAGTTGCCATGTTTCTGGCTCCAAGGTCATGCTGTTTCCATTACATACACGGTTTTATGCTGTATACCAAAGGATGATGAAACTGAATTTAAGTGTTTGGGTCAAATTTGAAGCATAATTTATTTTACATTAGAAGAACTTAGACACATATGACTAAATTTTCTACCCAGCATGTGTTCACTGTGAATCTACTATCAATTTCTCAATCTAAAATGTAGACTTACGGAGAAAATAAATTTACTGTTGAGGAATTCTCTCTCAAGACTTTGCCAGTGACAATGAGTTTGATGGCTTTTCGAAACCAAGGATAAAAGAAAGCATAAATCAAGGGGTTCATAGCTGAGTTATAATAAGCAATCCAAACCAGTATTTCACAAACATACGTGGGAGTGATGAAACCTAGGAAGGCGTCAGTGATGGAATCTAGGAAGTAAGGCAGCCAGGAGACCAGAAACGCCAGCACTGCGACGCCCAGCGTTCTTGCAGCCTTTCTCTCCCTCTTGGCCACTCTGCCTTGGTAGCTGTCTGAGCATCGCCCAGTCTCATTGCTCAGACTCTCAATTTGTCTAGCCTGGTGTTTAGCAATGAGGAAAATCTTGGAGTACAGAACTACCATCACAAGGGTGGGGATGAAAAATAAAAGGAAATTCACCAATACCCAACTCTGATTGACTGCAATTTGACAGCCTCCCACACAGGTGAGAGCACTTACTAGATCCTCCAGGCCAGCTGCATTTGCTCCTGTGCCAAGAAGGGAAAAAGTGTAAATAATGGGAAAGAACCAGGAGAAGGCAATACACAAGCCAGAAACAGACACAGTGACCCTGGCTGGATAGACCAGGGGGTCAGAGACGGCAATGTACCTGTCCAGAGAGATAAAGCACAAGTGGTAGATGGAAGCGTAACAGAATGAGCCTTCAAAACAAGAGTGGAGTTGACAGTAACTCTTCCCAAAGTACCAGCAGCTCTCCACGGACCTCACTGTGCTGAAGGGCATCACAGTCACTCCCACCAAGAAGTCTGCACAGGCCAGGGAGGCGATCAAGAAATTGGTTGGAGAATGTAGCTGCTTGAAGTGGAGAATGGAAATCATTACCAGGAGATTTCCAAATACAGCCAGCACAGTTCCAAAGATGAACACCGTGTAGAGGATGAGGCGGGGACCTGGCGAGTAGGGGGTTTTCACACAGGATCCGTTCAGGTGCTCGTAGCAGAGCGGCACGGCTGCAACGCCGGGTGAGCTGCTGTTCATGATGCTGCTGCCCGTAGCTCGTAACATCTGCAGAAGTTCTGCCCCTTTTCAGTCACACAAAATAGAGCAGTTTATATTTCTGGTGGAGACAAAAGATTTCGTTGCACTGATTACCTTTGTTATAGTTACCAAACATTATCCCCATCACATGTCATATATCCGTATCAATCTGTGAATGTATGAAATAACAATATATTCCATTCAAATGTCCATAAATCTTACCTATTATTTTTCTTATAATTTAGAATGTAATTTGAAACAGTAGTCTAAATCAAATAAGAATTTAACAGAAAATAAATATTTCAAATATGCTTTGCCACAAAAGATTTCTTGCCTTACAATTCATCGACAATTGTTTATTACCTGATCTATATATGGAGAATGTTCCTCTTTGCCAAAGGTAGTAAATGTGTGTAATTTATTATTCATTGGTTACCTTTTGCTACCCAACCACCCTCCCCAGACTGTCTAAAGAGTTAATGACAAAACCCCCCAGGAAGCACAGCCAAATCCCATGTCCAAAATTATCCACAGTGGAGTCCCTATACCGCAAGGTGTGAAGAAGAAACTTACACTTAATAATCTCTAGTTAAAATTTATTGTGTCATGCATGGATACAAGGAAAACTCAAGAAAAACAAAGGAACATTCTCACTCAAAAAAAAAGATACAAACTGAAGCCAAATACATATTAAAAGATGATACATCTTGATTAGAGTGTAAGCAAAGAATGGAATTTTTTCTTTAACAATTCTATAATTCATCATTTTAACAGATTAGAATTCTATGACCATCCAATGAAATGCAGAAATGCGTTTGATAAATTTTACCTTTTATTCACTGCTAAAAGAAAAAATTCTTAGCTAACTTAAAAACAAGAGATCTTTTGTATCTGAAGATACAAAAGGATATAAAAGGATCTATCACATATGATATACCCAGCAGTGGAATTTGAGAGAATTCTCCTTAATATGAGGCAAAAGGCAAAGATGCTTCAGTGGGAGAAGATTTATAGGGTATAAGTCATTGCAAGACATCCATAAATTCACCTGCATTCCATTCATTCATGTAGGCAACATTCATATATGTTTATTTATTTAGAATTTATTTGGGTCAAGAGTCTTAAAGATAGGACAGTACACAAGAAACATCCCCTGCCCTTAAAGGGGGTCTTCATGTAATATGAGAGATAGACAGAAAATACCAATAATAATGTGCTTCAAGCTAAAATTAACACATATGAAAGACAAAAAGTGATGAGAAAAAGAACAAAGCAGGAAGTATCATGTTTCTTGACTTCAAATGATACTGCGAAGCTAAAGTGACACAAAAATAGATAACACAGATCGATGGCCTCTGAATAGAGGGCCCCAAGGTAAACTCACACTTATGGTCAGCTCATCTGTGACGGCACAGGCAATCTATGACACAAATGGGGGAAAGGATGGTCTCTTCAGTAAGTGCTGTTGGGAAAACTTCCACTTCTCAGAGAAACTGATCCTTCAGTTATGCTTGTACACATGGGGCCATGGGACACTTGGGGATTTCTAGGACCTGTCATGACTGCATGTGAAAGGTTGTTGCTGAATGATAAGACGCCGGGATTCTTGGCCTCCGGAGGAGATGAATTCAATCCAGGGCCAGAGACGAGGCTGGATCGCTCAGGGCTTTTGTGTAATAAAGTTTTATTAAAGTATGAAGGAGACAGAGAAAGCTTCTGACATCAGCATCAGAAGGGGGCAGAAAGAGTGCCCCCCTGCTAGTCTTCAGCTGGATGTTATATAGTTACTAGCAGTCTGCTAATGAAAAGAAAGGCATGTCTTAAAACTCAGAATGGCACCAGGCCCCTCATCCATAAGATGCATTTTGGGATAATCTTGGCACCAGATGATTTATCCCGAGCCATAAAACGATTGACTTGAATCTTTTAGAAGGGCAGATTACCATAAAAATAGTTTCATTTACATAGATTAGGGGAACAATATCTGAGTATAACATACTGGTTTGTCAAGTAGGTTCTGAGCCATTTGGTGGAACTGACTTGAAGACAGAGTCTGGGGTAAATGCATAGTACATTAACATAGCTTAAGGCAAACATTTCCATAAGAAAAATGTATTGGTTAACTCAAGGTTTGAGAGTAGTTAGCTTCAGGTGAAACCAGGTGTCATTATGGCAACACAGTATTTTAAGAGAAACCTCCTTTTAAATTTGTATAGAGAAGGAAAAAAAATATCGCTAGTTTGTTTCCTCCTGCCGCTTAAAAGAGAGAAAAATGTCTGACACTTGCAGCCTATTTCCTCCATTTGGAGAGCCCTGGCCTTCCTGCTTTTTACCCTCTCACATGCTACCCTCAGTAGCTCAGAAACCTTTTACTGTCCCTCTGCAGTGGCAGAGCAGTGAGATGATCTGTCAGGCTACATCCATAGACAGCCTAGGTGACCATTTCCTCCCTATGGTCTCCATTCTTATTGGCTTCTGTCCAGAAAATGGAGAATGAGCCTCCCCTACACTTGGATCTTCTCCCTTCAAACATGCTTGACTCTATTAGTTTTCTGTCACTGCTACAAGAAACCCCCACAAACTTGGTAGCTTGAAACAACAGTAAGGTATTCCCTGATAGTTCTAGAGGCCAAAATTATAGAATCCCAAATCAAGGTGTTACCAGGACCACGCTTCTTCTGGAGGGTCAAGGGAAGAAACCATCCCCAGACTCCTTTAGTTTCTGCTGACTGCCAGCATTCTTTGGCTTGTGGCCTCATCACTCTAATCTCTGCTCCTGTAATCACATCACCTTTTTCTCTCTGTAGGTAATCTCCTAGTGCCTCTTCCTTATATGAACATGCAGGATGATGCATTTAGTACTCACTCAAATAATCCAGAAGAATTCTTCCATCTAAATGTTCTTAATCACATCTTCAAGAGCTTTCTTTTTTCAAATAAGATTAGCATTGATGGGTTCTAGGGTTTAGGATGTGGATCTCCATATAGGGCTTCTACAACCAATTACACAAGCTTATCATTTATTATCACTCTCAACTCAGACCATATTCAGAGAGATGGGATACTCTTCCCAATAGACCTTCACTATTTTCTTACTTATTTTTGTTCTCCAATTATCCTTCCTATTCTTATTCCTGGATGCAAGGAATGTTTGCTATTGTCCAGAACTACTTCAAATCTATTGAATATCAGTTCTTCCTGTCCCAACAGAGTCTGGCTTTGCATGTCTGAAGTGTTAGGAAAATAATCCTACTTATTCCCCATTTCAACCAAAGCAATCAAAATAGAATAGATGTTCTAAAGAGGTTTTTCAAGTTTCTCTTATTCACAACTTGACTGTTTATTGTATGGAAATTTTAATTTCATTGAAATTATATTGAAATTTAATTTCAAAATATCACATTTTGAAACATGATGTTAAGAGAAAAATAGGAAGAAGAAAATGAGCATTGAAAATAATAGGGAGGTGAGCATGAAGGGTGAAAATACCAAAAAATTTAATCACCAGAAGACTGGGAAATGGAAAAGTGAAAAACCCTAGCAGTAAGGAAGGATGACCAACATGCTTTTGGAAACACATTTCTAGAAGATGGTTGAAGAAACTCACTTTAAACAATGTTTGTTTCATTGAATTTGAGGAACAGCTTTTCCCAAATTTGAAATTATACCCAACACTATATTCTATGCATTAACAATGGAAATTTTTTTAATTAAATTTCCTCATTTTAATTTCTTATCCAGAAAACAAATTTATATTGATAAATTTTTAATCTTGACCAGTTCTATTAAGTTTTAATTCTCCCCTAAACCAAGGGTAAAGAAAGGAATTTAAAGCTGAATTTTTAAAACCCATTTCAATAAGTTTATTATAAATTTGAATGATTACTGTGTATATGTTTAATATGATTGCTGATGTGTTTGGGTTTTTTTTTTTTTTTTACATGTATAAATCCTTTTATTTTTTTTTTTAATTTTTATTTATTTATTTATTTTTGTCATACATTGATATGAATCAGCCATAGATTTACACGTATTCCCCATCCCGATCCCCCCTCCCACCTCCCTCTCCACCCGATTCCTCTGGGTCTTCCCAGTGCATCAGGCCCGAGCACTTGTCTCATGCATCCCACCTGGGCTGGTGATCTGTTTCACCATAAATAGTATACATGCTGTTCTTTTGAAATATCCCACCCTCACATTCTCCCACAGAGTTCAAAAGTCTGTTCTGTATTTCTGTGTCTCTTTTTCCGTTTTGCATATAGGGTTATCGTTACCATCTTTCTAAATTCCATATATATGTGTTAGTATGCTGTAATGTTCTTTATCTTTCTGGCTTACTTCACTCTGTATAAGGGCTCCAGTTTCATCCATCTCATCTGTAATGGCTGAGTAATATTCCATGGTGTATATGTACCACAGCTTCCTTATCCATCATCTGCTGATGGGCATCTAGGTTGCTTCCATGTCCTGGCTATTATAAACAGTGCTGCGATGAACATTGGGGTGCACGTGTCTCTTTCAGATCTGGTTTCCTCAGTGTGTATGCCCAGAAGTGGGATTGCTGGGTCATATGGCAGTTCTATTTCCAGTTTTTTAAGAAATCTCCACACTGTTTCCATAGCGGCTGTACTAGTTTGCATTCCCACCAACAGTGTAAGAGGGTTCCCTTTTCTCCACACCCTCTCCAGCATTTATTGCTTGTAGACTTTTGGATAGCAGCCATCCTGACTGGCGTGTAATGGTACCTCATTGTGGTTTTGATTTGCATTTCTCTAATAATGAGTGATGTTGAGCATCTTTTCATGTGTTTGTTAGCCATCTGTATGTCTTCTTTGGAGAAATGTCTGTTTAGTTCTTTGGCCCATTTTTTGATTGGGTCATTTATTTTTCTGGAATTGAGCTGCAGGAGTTGCTTGTATATTTTTGAGATTAATCCTTTGTCTGTTTCTTCATTTGCTATTATTTTCTCCCAATCAGGGCTGTCTTTTCACCTTACTTATAGTTTCCTTTGTAGTGCAAAAGCTTTTAAGTTTCATTAGGTCCCATTTGTTTAGTTTTGCTTTTATTTCCAATATTCTGGGAGGTGGGTCATAGAGGATCTTGCTGTGATTTATGTCGGAGAGTGTTTTGCCTATGTTCTCCTCTAGGAGTTTTATAGTTTCTGGTCCATTTAGATCTTTAATCCATTTTGAGTTTATTTTTGTGTATGGTGTTAGAAAGTGTTCTAGTTTCATTCTTTTACAAGTGGTTGACCAGTTATCCCAGCACCACTTGTTAAAGAGGTTGTCTTTTTTCCATTGTATATCCTTGCCTCCTTTGTCAAAGATAAGGTGTCCATAGGTCTGTGGATTTATCTCTGGGCTTTCTATTCTGTTCCATTGATCTATATTTCTGTCTTTGTGCCAGTACCATACTGTCTTGATGACTGTGGCTTTGTAGTAGAGTCTGAAGTCAGGCAGGTTGATTCCTCCAGTTCCATTCTTCTTTCTCAAGATTACTTTGGCTATTCGAGGTTTTTTGTATTTCCATACAAATTGTGAAATTATTTGGTCTAGTTCTGTGAAAAATACCGTTGGTAGCTTGATAGGGATTGCATTGAATCTATAGATTGCTTTAGGTAGAATAGCCATTTTGACAATATTGATTCTTCCAATCCATGAACACGGTATGTTTCTCCATCTGTTTGTGTCCTCTTTGATTTCTTTCATCAGTGTTTTATAGTTTTCTATGTATAGGTCTTTTGTTTCTTTAGGTAGATATACTCCTAAGTATTTTATTCTTTTTGTTGCAATGGTGAATGGTATTGTTTCCTTAATTTCTCTTTCTGTTTTTTCATTGTTAGTATATAGGAATGCAAGGGATTTCTGTGTGTTAATTTTATATCCTGCAACTTTACTATATTCATTGATTAGCTCTAGTAATTTTCTGGTAGAGTCTTTAGGGTTTTCTATGTAGAGGATCATGATGTGTTTGGGTTTAAATGGATTGTACTACTGTTTTTTCTAATCATCAAATTTTTTCTTTGTTCTTTTAAGCCTTCTTGACTTATTTTAATTAATTTTTTTTTATTATTCAATCATTCCCTGCTATGAAATTATAAATATCACTTTTATCATTCTGTTGGCAGGTACCCAAGAGTTTCAATATGTATTGTTGATTAATTAAATTCTCCCATAAATTCATAATTTTATGATAATAGATAATATAATAGATTCATCCCAACCCACTGATGAATTTTTCTGGAATCATGTTGCCAACTCTAATGTAGTCATCTAAGACCAAGGAGGTTATAATGTGGTGTCAATACCATCAAGGCATTGTAAGTTTTTATTAGAAAGCCATGATTAGCATATCTGGAATAGTCACATTGAGTAAAGACTATCATGAAGTGTATGACAGAATCTGATCTCTTGTTTTCTTTTGCTGTATTCCACATACTCACTTCATGTTCAAGTGAATTTCATATTTAGAATTGCATTGAGATTTTGGTGTCATTTGTAACAATATAATATTTTGCTTACCCATAGGATAAATTTTTAAAAGTTTAATTTTCCTTTGGCTTTGTCATATACATTATCTATAATTTAATTTAGTAACAGTGCAATTCTCTGTGACATTTATTCAATGGAACTATAATATGATCCAACTCTTTCACTTAATTTTTTCTATTGTCCTCTATACTCTAAAAATAGGGAACATCATGTCTTTCCTTAAAAATCTACTAAGCAAATCTAATTTATTGAGGATAAGAGTGATAGCATGAAAATGTATTTATTGTTACCAGGCCACTCATCTATTCTTCGTAGATTGCCTTCTCTTTTCCCAAGCCCAATCTTCCACTTAAGGAAATTAATCCCACAATCCAAAACAGCTTTCACACTCCAATCTGCCTATACAAGTTTAAACATGCTTGAAGACACCTCAAAAGTTCTTTCTACTCAAAAATAAGGCCTCTTCAACAATTTTATAAGTCCTCATTAACAATTTTTAACAAATTAAAGCCATGGGACCCTATGTGGGTGAGAAGACAATGTTATAGGAAAGATCAATACCAAGTGCCAGTCTGGTAATAGCATCTAGTCCTCTGCTTACAGGATTTAACATCTATGGTACTCTTCTAAGCCTGAAAAATATAATTGAAAATGCATTGTCCATATTACCCACAAAAATTATTTCCCTTGAGGAAAATACCAGACAAAATACATTTTTTTTTTAATCCTTAGCCATCCTTGACACAGGTACTTGCATATAATTAATGTTTAGTATTTGTTTGATAACAGTGAAAAGACTTGGTGAAAACCGATGAGAAAAATTGCTTCAATCATTTTAACTGAAATGACAGCACAGAACAATTCAAAAGAAAAAGGCTTACATACCAGTACTTTATTACAACTTAGTTTCATTATACAAAATATTCCAGAAATGCATTCCAAAAACTCATATTGAATCAACAGTGTAAAATATTCCAGAGATCAACATGTAAACTTATAGCAGCGGCTTACCTGCTGCTCCAAAATCTCCAGGAAGGATCAGAGGAGATAGAGTCACAGCACATATAAACAAGCAACACATTGTTTGTACTCCCATTAATGTGAAAATTTTTGTAAAAAGCGTAAAATTTTTGACCCAACAATATCCCTGAGAAGGAAATACAGACTACATTTAGGTAAGAAAACTGCTGAGAATAAATGGGGTTGTGAATTACACTTTACCTTCAAGTGAGAAAAATTGGTGCAGAAATGGTCACTGTTAGTGATCATTGCTTTCACGTGCAGATTTTACGTTAGCTAATGATCATCATGCCAGTCTTTTTGTGGTACAATTTTTTCACAATTTTCTACTTCTGTGTAATGTCTGTAACTAATATCTGATTCCAAGCAGAATTACTGCTTCCACAATACTGCGAGTGAACATTCCAAGATTCTGCGCAGCCACTAAGAGGAGAGGCTTACCTGCTGCTCTAGAAGCTCCAGGAAGGTACAGAGGAGATAGTCACAGACCCGTGTGTGTGTGTGTGTGTGTTAAGCTCCTTCAGTTGTGACCGACTCTGATACCCTATGTGGGGCTCTGCTGTCCATGGGATTTTCCAGCAAGAATACTGGAGTGAGTTGCCATGCCCTTCTCCAGGGGACCTTCCAAACCAAGGAATCGAACCTGCGTCTCTTAGATCTCCTGCACTGGCAGGCGGGTTCTTTATCACTAGCGCCATCTAGGAAGGCTTATGTAATGTTGTTGAGCCTGGACTGTCTGATATGGGCTGAATCAGGTCCCCTCACCCGTAATTCATATGTTGAAGTCCTAATTCCAACTATTAAGCAGTATAACTGTATTTGGAGACAAGATCTTTAAAAAGGTAATTAAGTTAAAACGAGTTCTTAAGGATGAGCCCTAATCCAACATGACTGGTATTCTTAGAAAAGGAGATTAGGACACAGACTCTCACATAGCAAGGACCATGAGAGAACACAGACAGAAGACAGCCATCTGCAGTCCAAAGAGAGGGGTCCTCATAAGAAGCAAACTGCTGACACATTGCTCTTGGAATTCTAACCTCTAAAACTAGGAGAAAATAATTTCTGTTGATTAAACCACCCTATCTGTTGATACTTTGTCATGACAACCCTAGTAATATAATATAATGTTGCAAAAGACTAAGAAGGACCATTGAAAGCTATATGAAAGTTGAGCATAAATGAGAAAATTATTACAGATTTGACAATGAAAAATGAGATTCAGGACTCGATGAAATGGGAAAAGACAAGTGTGTGTGGTAAGAGCATGTGCAGAGTGTTGAGACAGGCAACACAGGTAAAGCACTTTATCATTTATTATTTAGTGCAATAAATATCTTTACAATGTGAATATCTTTACATCTTAATTAAAATACCTGCCTGCAACTTCTTTCCTGGCTAACTTGAAAAAAAATAAATATTTCCCCAGTTTTGAAAGGCTTTATTCATTTTTTGTATCTAATTTCATCATCAATTCATAATTTTAAAATAGTCCTTCATTTTTCAACATAGTGCTCTCATTCATTCTGAATATAAACTAATGGTTGATGAACTATCTTTAAAAAATCCCCCACTTAAAATAACTTTCATGGCTTTCCTAAACCAAGGGTAAAATAAAGCATAAATCAAAGGGTTCATGGCTGAGTTGTAATAGGCACCCCAACAGCAAATCTCATAAATATAGGCAGGGGTTATGAAACCCATAAAGGCATCAATTAATATATCAATTGTATATGGTAACCATGAAATCATAAATGCTACTACTGTGACCCCCAGGGTTTTAGCTGCTTTTCTCTCTCTCTTGGCCACTCTGGATTTATAGCTCTCTGATTCTGCTTTGCTGCCAGTGTTTTCAATTTTTAGAGCTTGTTGTTTAGCTACAATAAAAATCTTCCCATAAAGAATTACCATAATGAGGGAAGGTATAAAAAATACCAGAACACTTATCAAAACCCATTCTTGATTTACAACAATTTGACAACCGCCTATACAGTTGAGAGCACTTACTAATTCCTCCATCCCGTCGTCACTGACACCCGTGAGGAACACAGCTCCGCTGTACACCATGGGCAGGATCCAGGCGATGCTGATGCAGACCCCTGACACAGACACCGTAAACTTGGTGGGATAGACCAGTGGGTCAGTCACAGCAATGTACCTGTCGATGGAGATGAAGCACAAGTGGAAGAGAGAAGAGTAACAAAATGCCACATCACAGGAGCTGTGAAGGGCACAGAATCTGGCTCCAAAGTACCAGCAGCTCTCCACGGACCTGACCATGCTGAAGGGCATCACGGTCACTCCCACCAGAAAGTCCGCGCAGGCCAGAGAGGCGATCAAGAAATTGGCTGGCGAATGCAGCTGCTTGAAGTGAAGAACTGAAGTCATCACCAAGAAGTTTCCAAAGATAGCCAATAAAGACCCAAAGCCGAACACTGCATACAGAATCACCCGAGATGCAGGCGAGTAGGGAGATTTAATACAAGATCTGTTCACATTCTCATAGCAGAGCTGCACGGGATCAGGTTGGGAAAGATTGCTGGCCATGGATCTGCAACTGGATACTTGCTTTTTTTCTGCCCTTTGGAAAAATGGTTTAATTCTGAAAATTAAATAAATAAAATAAAACTGCATACTTGAATAGTGCTTTTTAAAACTTCCTCATATTACATCTATTTTCCATTTTGTTATGTAAAAAAATTAAAAGAATTTTTAAAATTCTGAAATTTATTCCTTCTGTGTTTATATAATTATTTCTGTGTCTAAATCTCATAGGTAGTTAACTCTAAGCAAATCTACTATGATTATTCAGAAATCACATTATCTGAATAACTGAAGAAATTTAATTTAAATACCTGGCCCTTTACACCTGTGAACTTCTTCCTTGCAAAGGAGTCACATGCAACAATTGCACATTTAAAAAGTCACCTCTTAATAGACCTCCGCCCTCATGTTGTCTGAAAAGTTAACACCTAGGGTGCTTTAGAAAGCCAGCCAATAAACTTTGCCCATTATAAATTCCTCACAAGCAATCCCTGTAGTGTAAGGTGTGACTGATGAAAAGAAACTTACTTTTGTTAATTATAATTTAAAAGTTTTTCTGCAAAACATATTTTTCTGTGCCCTTTTACTTTATCAAAACACTTAGAATTTTCACATCCAAGCAATCTATTTTAATTCAACTGTTCCAAAATAGCCTCCTTCTGTATTTGGCAATAATGTTACCTACTCCCTATTTATAAGACTGGCTGCATAGTTTGCAGGGTCTGGGACAAAATAACAATTTGGAGATCTTTGTTCAAAAATAGGAAAAATAGTGCCCTTACATTCACAAGTTTTTTTCCCTTCTCTGCAGTTTCTTGCCAAGATATTTGATCTTTGCTGTGGAATGCCTCACTCCCTTGGACGTGGAGGTATTAGCAGGTCAAGTGCAGGTCCTCACAGGTGGCTCACAGGTTCCGCAACTCAAAGGCCCACCCACCGCCAGGCTCCCCCTCCCACCAACCGCTGAAACAATAGTCCTGGCTCTGTTTGGGGTGAGGAAGCCGAGCCAGGCATCCGCGCTTCTCCTGGGCCTGCCACCTCAACCAAAGGCAGATAGACAGCCCCCTAGGAGGGCAGCCTCCCCATCAGGACCCACACAGTGCATGAATTAGGGGTAGGTGAGGGGCTTGGCCCGCTGAGTCTCTCCTGGCACGTGCTGCGGCCCTACCAACCTGAGCTGGGATGACACCTGCCTGCCTACAGTGAGACTGCGGGAGTGCGCGCCTGACCACCGCCTCCCCGACGGCACGTCCGGTCCTCGCACAGGGCGGAAAAGGAATGGCAGTGCTAGAAGGTCAGAGTGAGCAAGGAGACGCGGGGCTGGGCCCAAAGGGCCAGGGGGCGAGGAGCAGGTGGATGAAAGCCCCTCCCAGGGAGAAAGGGGCATGATGGAGACCATCATAGGTAATGTGATTCCAGGTTCCAGGCCCCCACACGTGCTCCATGGTCCCTTCCGGCTTCACATACAAAATACAATTCAAAAATAAAATTATTACAAATTCCCAAACTGCAGCAACAGACCTCAAAGCCCGATAGCAGGGTTCAGTGCTGCTGGACTAGCGGCAACCCATGGAAGGGCCCTGTCTGATTTGCTTCTGAAGCTAAATCATCTCTTTGTAACAGCAACTAAATGAAGCAAAGAATGTCAAGCGGAGGCAACTACCAAGCTATCTGATGGGAATTGGGAGCTGAGGGCCAGGCAGTTCTGATGGTAATAGACTTTCTGGACACAGAATTTTGGGGTATCCACAGGAAATCAGAGAATTACAGAGGAAGACTAAAGACTGTAAAGTGTTAACCACTCAGTCTTGTCCAACTTTTTGGGATCCCATGGACTGTAGCCCACCAGGCTCCTCTGTCCATGGAATTCTCCAGGCAAGAATACTGGAGTGGCTGTGGTACTGTATTAATGTACTTTTCAAGGTACTGTACTGTAATATTAAAAATGTTTTCTTTATTTTTTGTGCTTGTGTTTGTTTGCCTTTTCTGTATTATTTCTGTGGAAAGTATTATAAACCTATTACATTACAGTACTATATAACCAATTATGTTAGTTGGGTACCTAGGCTAACTTCATTGGACTTAAACAAATTTTGAATATGCTCTTAGGACAGAACTTGTTTCTATGTAGGAGATTAATTGTAATTGTATCCCTCATCTAAAATAAAAAAGAAAAATGATGTGTTTGTCTACAGAAAGAAAAAAAAAATGGATACTGGAGTGGGTAGCCATTCCCTTTTGTAGGGGATCTTCCTGACCCAGGAATTGAACCCCAGTCTCTTGCATTGCAGGCAGATTCTTTACCGCCTGAGTGGTACCATTCTGAGCCACCCCATTAAAGTATTTCAAGTCTGAGGAAAAAAGCTACCTTTGATCCTTTAAAGCAAATAGGGAGCAACCCTGCAAAATAAATGAGTGATGAAGAATTTTTTCCTTTACAGTATGTTTAACACTTAAAAATAAAAGCATAATCTGCCATTAAGGATAAAAATAGTGAAAATAGCTTCATATAAAAATGAAACAGATATTAAAGATGTGCATGAAAACAATTACTCAGTTAATTGCCATCCTAATTCTTCTGGGTAGTGCTATCTTTTCTTCACTCTCAATTCTCAAACCTAACTTGTTTTCACCCCACTCTTATTCAGTAACCTTGCCTCCCTATTTTCTGATAATATAACATACAGAATTTAAAGACTGAGCGGATATAAAGATTTGGGGTGCATAATGGAAGCAGGAATCAAGGATGATTCCCAGGTTTTTAGCTTGCCAAAAAGAAAGATACAGTATGTAGGACAAAAAGTACATTTGAGGGGGAAGATGATGGATTAAGTTGGGATTGAGGAGGGGGACATAAAGCTGAGGTTCTTCCATGAGTAGTTTAGCCTGCTTACTTTTAACTCAGGAAAAAAATTGTGCCTGATATGATCATGTGGGATTCCTCAACATACTAGTGTTTTTGTGGGCATAGGAGTACATGTGATTGCCTGTTATCATCTGCCATAAAGCGTAGGATATATCTGATGCTCAGTAAGCATACAGAAAAGATCTTCATGACCCAGATAATCACGATGGTGTGATCACTCACCTAAAGCCAGACATCCTGGAATGCAAAGTCCAGTGGGCTTTATAAAGGATCTAGTGGAGGTGATAGAATTCTAGTTGAGCTACTTCAAATCCTGAAAGATCATGCTGTGAAAGCGCTTCTCTCAATATGCCAGCAAATTTGGAAAACTCAGCAGTGGCCACAGGACTGGAAAAGGTCAGTTTTCATTCCAGTCCCAAAGAAAGGCAATCCCAAAGAATGCTCAAACTACAACACAATTGCACTCATCTCACATACTAGCAAAGTAATGCTCAAAATTCTCCAAGTCAGGTTTCAACAGTATGTGAACTGTGAACTTCCAAATGTTCAAGCTGGATTTAGAAAAGGCAGAGGAACCAGAGATCAAATTGCCAACACCCATTGGAAATCATCGAAAAAGCAAGAGTTCCAGAAAAAAACATCTACTTCTTTATTGACTGTGCCAAAGCCTTTAACTATGTGGATCACAACAAACTGTGGAAAATTCTTCAAGAGGTGGGATTACCAGATGATGTAACCTGCCTCATGAGAAATCTGTATGCAGGTCAGGAAGCAACACTTAGAACTGGACATCGAACAACAGACTGGTTTCAAATCAGGAAAGGAGTACATAAAGGCTGTATATTGTCACCCTGCTTATTTAACTTATATGCAGAGTACATCATGAGAAATGCTGGACTAGATGAAGCACAAGCTGGAATCAAGATTGCTGGGAGAAATATCAATAACCTCAGATATGCAGATGACACTACTCTTATGGCAGAAAGTAAAGAACTAAAGAGCCTCTTAATGAAAGTGAAAGAGGAGAGTGAAAATGTTGGCTTAAAGCTCAACATTCAGAAAACTAAGATCATGGCATCTGGTCCCATCAGTTCATGGCAAATAGATGGGGAAACAGTGAGAGACTTTATTTTGGGGGGCTCCAAAATCACTGCAGATGGTGACTGCAGCCATGAAATTAAAAGACGCTTGCTCCTTGGAAGGGAAGTTATAACCAACCTAGACAGCACATTAAAAAGCAAAGACATTAGTTTGCCAACAAAGGTCCATCTAGTCTAGGCTATGGTTTTTCCAGTAGTCATGTATGGAAGTGAGAGTTGGACTATAAAGAAAGCTGAGTGCTGAAGAATTGATGCTTTTGAATTGTGGTGTTGGGGAAGACTCTGGATAGTCCCTTGGACTGCAAGGAGATCCAACCAGTCCATTCTAAAGGAAATCAACCCTGACTATTCATTGCAAGGACTGATGCTGAAGCTGAAACTCCAATACTTTGGCCACCTGATGGCAAAGAACTGATTCATTTGAAAAGACCCTGATGCTGGGAAAGATTGAAGGCAGGAGGAGAAGGGGACGACAGAGGATGAGATGGTTGGATGGCATCACTGAGTCAATGGACATGAGTTTGAGTAAACTCCAGGAGTTGGTGACGGACAGAGAGGCCCAGTCTGCTTCGGTCCAAGGGGTCTCAAAGAATTGGACACAACTGAGCCACTAAATTGAACTGAACTTACCGCTGCTATTGTAAGTTCTTCCTCTGCTCCTTTGAGATGTAAATCTTTTTAATAGCTTCTTCCTATTTTACAACCCACTACTGTCTTTCTATAGTACCTGACAACCACCCCTTTGAAATGTTAGCATCAGCTCCCTATTTTCCATTTCAGTTCACGTCAGTTCAGTAGCTCAGTCATGTCTGACTCTTTGCAACCCCATGGACTGCAGCTAGCCAGGCCTCCCTGTCCATCACCAACTCCCGGAGTTTGGTTAAACTCATGTCCATCTAGTCGGTGATGCCATCCAACCATCTCATCCTCTGTCATCCCCTTCTCCTCCCGCCATCAATCTTTCCCAGCATCAGGGGCTTTTCCAATACTATTACTAGTGTGTTTCTGCTTTTTTCCCAAGTGCAGATGTAACACTGAAGAGTCATCCTTCAAGGCTGATACTTAAGTAGGTTGGAATGTGTCAAAAATGAAGAGTGAAAACGTAATGAAGAGCATTAGAGCTGAAGAAAAATAAACAGCAGCTTCAAAGGTTGTAAACATGGGAATCTGTGAAATTCAGGTAAGCATCAATTACATCAGTAACAGAAGAAGAAATGTTGTTACAGCAGTGACCAGTGACACTGACAGTCCTCCAAGAGAAGCTGTATGCTAACGATGGTCTATTTTGTCTCTGCAATGTGTTACTGATGGATGATTCACTGCCTTGATGCCAATGGATAAATTTGCTCTGATTCCAACCAACACTGAAGCAAATGACAGCAATTGTTCTATAACTTTCTATTTCTGAACACTCCATTTCAATATTTTTTTAATATACAATATTTTTTAAAGTAGCAGCTGTACTTTTAGTATCAACCGATTAAGAAAAATACATGTTAGACAAAAACAATTATGAATTCAATAACGCTTTTGTATAAATGCATGTTTTATTAGTAAAAATAAACATGCATTTTAATAATAGTACATATATGTGAGAGACATAGTTTTTATGAAATCTACAACCTGGGGAATAAATGGATTAATTACATCTTGTAATAAGTGCCTCTTTCCAACTTTGGGGTGTCTTGTTCCAAATATATCCATGTCTCTGCAGCAATTCTGTATGCAGCTAACCGAGAAATTAATCTATTACTTGTATAAATAAATTAGATGTAGAAGAAAGGAGTGGTGCTAAGGTCATCATCGAGATAGTTTGGGGGTACATACCAAGTGTTGTGTTTTTTCAGCCAAAAGACTTTTATGAAGGACTTCTAGGAGAGTAGAAAAATAAACAAAGAGTACATTTGAAGGGCATTCTTCACTTACAAATGTGAATAAGACCTTAAAAACATCACTGGACAGTGTTTATTTCTGCAATCAGTTCATCCAATGATTGCACTCTGCAAAGTGCAAGTGAATACAACAGTGTATTTATATACATATATATTTTTTTAAGTCCCCCAGATCATTTTCCTTATTATATATGAGTGTCACTGTCAGTTTACACTTGCAATCAGGGAAGGAAGGAACACACATCTCTATGAAGACAACATTATTGATTCACTATTGAAGGGACACAGTTTTGAGCTCTTCTTTGGAGAGAGTGTGAAGGACCTTAATTATGATCATTTGAAAGGTGACCTGTAGACCTGTTCAGTGACGTCATGTCTGTACCACATAGGTGTTCTGCCATGAAGACTCTGCATTCCCTTCATCATTTTTTATCTTTATTTTTTTTCTCCTAAATACTGTCAGCTCTATTGAAAAGTATTAATGCATAGATGTGAAATAGCTTAACCTTCTGTAAAGTATTTCACAAAGTTTTTTTTTAATAAAACACACAACATACAATGTTTATATAACTCTGCTTAGTTATCTCTTCTTTTCATCTCATAAAATACGTTTGTTATAGAATAGTATGTGAAAATGAGTGACCTAAATAAAGACTTAAGGCTGTGATTCAAAGATTTAAGAAGGCAAATGACCCTATTCTTGGTTTTTCAAATTTTTCTCCGTCTCAAACACTTGACATACATGTTTAAAATGAATTAAAACTCATGTGAATAAGAAATGTTATCAGATGAGAAAACTAAAGATCTTCCTAGAGTCTATGATACCAACTTGGGTACTTGCTATTTTGAAATAATCCTTGGTTATATTTGGGTAATTTGGCTGTTATTATAATTCAGGTAATGTATATCTCCAAATACAGTGTCTGATACAAAGAATGAACTCAAAAGTGGAAAAAAATGTTCATTTGAATTAGCTTTTGGTGGATCAAACAGTAAGGAATCTGCCTGCAATGTGGGAGACCTGGGTTCAACCCCCGGGTTGGGAAGATCCCCTGGAGAAGGGCATGGCAACCCACTCTAATATTCTTGCCTGGAGAATCCCCACGGACAGAGGAGCCAGGCGAGCCATAGGGTCGCAAAGAGTCGGACATGACTGACTAAGCACATCACAGCTTATCCAGATTGTTAAAAAAGCAGTACCATCTTTTTGTCTACATGTTCATTTGACTGTGATAAATTATATTCTCCAATAGTAAAATGTTCTGTAATCATATAATTACTGTACATGTTTTCTGTGAACCCAGTGTCTATAAAATGGATAGAACGTATGACCAGGATTTAGAAAACACAAAAATTCAATCTTTAATTCACTAGAAAATTTCCATTGCACCTTTTGCTTTTTCCCTTTTTCTAAAGTCCTTTTTAGATTAACAAATTTCAAGAGTTTGTAATCTTACATTAACTCTCAAACAAAATATACTTTAAAGAAGATTTTTGTTCCCAAAATCTAATTTCAAGTTAGGCAGGATTTTTTTTAGCCTCTATATATTTTGGACAACTTAACATTGGTAACAAATAGAAAAGAATCTGCAAAATTCAAATTATTTGAAGAAACAATGAGAAATTTCAGAGGCTAAGGTAGAGAATCAGAAAAGCAGAAAAGAATATGAAATGAGAGGCAACATTATTAGTTTATCACTAAATTCTAAAATAAATGCCAAAATATAAACACATGAACACAGCAATATTTTGGAACAACTAACTTTTAAACATTAATACCCTCCTGGTTGGCAAATGATTATACTTGCATCTCTACACCCAAGTACTTAATTTTGCCCTTGACCTTACTTCCGTGTTAGTTTTAAGTTCCTGAAACAATCTTGTCAATCTATGTCTGCTTCCTCAGAAAATAAATTAATTGTGGATGAATCACTTCTTAAGACTTGGCCACTTATGATAAGTTTTATTGCCTTTCGAAACCATGGATAAAAGAAAGCATAAATCAAAGGATTCATAGCCGAATTGTAATAAACACACCACACTAAAATCTCATAAACATAAGGAGGAGTTATAAAATTCATATAAGCATCAATCACAGCATCAATAATGTATGGAAGCCAAGAGACCAGAAAAGCTGCCACGGCAATACCCAATGTTTTAGCAGCTTTTCTCTCTCTCTTTGCTACTCTGTCCTTGTAACTCTCTGAGGAGCACTGAGCTTGGCTGGCTGTACTTTCTATCTTCCTGGCCTGATATTTAGCCACCAAAAATATCTTACCGTATATAAACACCATGACAACAGTGGGTATAAAGAATAGGAGGAAACAGAGCAGAACCCAATTTTGATTCAACGGAGCCTGGCAGCCTCCTACACAGGAGAGAGCAACTACTAGGTCCTCAATCCCTTCCTCATTGGCCCCCGTGTAAAAGACAGAAAAACTGTATGTGACAGAAAAGAACCAAGAGAGAACAATGCATAATCCTGAAACAGAGACCGTAAACCTGGCTGGATAGGTCAGAGGGTCAGTCACAGCAATATATCTATCGACAGAGATACAGCATAAATGAAATAAAGAGGCAAAACAGAAGGAAGTGTCGAAACAAGTATGAAATTTACAGTAGCTCTCCCCAAAGTACCAGCAGCTCTCCACCGACCTCACTGTGCTGAAGGGCATCACGGTCACTCCCACCAAGAAGTCCGCACAGGCCAGCGATGCAATCAGAAAGTTAGTGGGTGTGTGCAGCTGTTTGAAGTGAAGAACAGCAACGATGACCAGCAAGTTTCCAAACACGGCCAGCACAGCCCCCAAACCGAGGACTGCATAGAGAATTGCCCGAGGACCTGGTGTGTAAGGAGTCTTAACACAGGACCCATTCACGTTCTGGTAGCAGAGTTCCACAGCTTCGGCGTGGGAGAAATTGTTCACCATTGCCTCTTGTTTGAAAGAGTTTAGTGTTCTCCAATCCCCTATTTCAGCAATTTAAAACAAGAAGGAGATGGCAATTTTAAAAGCTTCTGGAAGAAGGAAAAATTTCTGGTTAAAATAAACGAAAGTTAGTAACTTTTCTCCTATTTGGGGAAGCATATGAACTCTAACCTCTTGGTCTTTTCAAAAACTATTCCCAAGTTTTTAATATATTTAGCGTGGAAATTTGTTGCAGAGAGTCATTAAAATACAGTCAGTTTCTTAGTCCAATGATATATTTTGTAGCATGTAATTAGCTAATCGTTAGAAAGTCCCTTTTTTGTGTGTTACTTTACCTTTTGAATGAATACTTGCCTGTAACCTCCTGAGCGGAGAACTATTTACCTTTTGAATGAATACTTGCCTGTAACCTCCTGAGCAGAGAACTAATTAGGCTACCAAAAGCTGAATTTTATCTACTAAGTCATCTCCCCTGATTAGTCCACCTGTAATGATAAACCGTACTTCATTTTTTCAAGAAGGAAGAAGTAAATTACATCACCTTCAAATTATAGCCTCAAAAATCCCTATAGTATAGAGTGTAAAGACTAAGGAAATATTTACTCACAATAACTTGCTAAACTTATTTGGAGAGTGTATTTCCTCCACTGCCTATATTATTAGAGTTTTTTGGGTTTTTTTGTTTTTTTGTACTCCTCCATGGTTTGGATTGCTTGAGATGAATAATTTGAGATTATTCTTCCCAAATTGATACTAACATATAATCAGTGTATAAGTATTATTTTGTCTAACAACCAGTTTTAGAAGTCTAAAATCAGTAAGATTGATTAAAATAAGCAATAACTCACCTAGCCCCTCACCTTTCATCCTTAAGAAAACAGAGGCCTATGTAACACCTGGAATGGTTTGGGTTAGGGTGGGGAGGTAGTTAGATTATCTAGGTCTCTGGTGGGAATGGATTCATTCAAAGGCATCCAAAATTCAAGGAGATACAAAGTTTGTTTCTCCCAGTGTCTGTTTTTATTTGCTTGTTTCTATACTGAAGAATACAGTGTTCAGACACTTTACAAAAGTCACCAAACAACCAAAAAAAAAAGAGAGAAACAAAAGTCACCAAACAATTTAGTTCAGTTCATTCTCTCAGTCATGTCCGACTCTTTGCAACCCCGTGGACTGTAGCATGCCAAGCTTCCCTGTCCATCACCAACTCCCAGAGCTTGCTCAAAGTCATGTTCATCGAGTTTGTGATGCCATCCAGCCATCTCATCCTTTGTCATCCCCTCCTCCTCCTGCCTTCAATCTTTCCCAGCATCAGGGTCTTTTCAAATGAGTCAGTTCTTTGCATCAGTTGGCCAAAGTTTTGGCACTTCAGCTTCAACATCAGTCCTTCCAATGAAGAGTCAGGACTAATTTCCTTTAGGATGGACTGGTTAGATATCCTTGCAGTTCAAGGGACTCTCAAGAGTCTTCTCCAACACCACAGTTCAAAAGCATCAATTCTTCGGCTTCTTTATGGCCCAACTCTCACATCCATACATGACTACTGGAAAAACCATAGCCTTAACTAGATGGACATTTGTCCATAATGTCTCTGCTTTTTTAATATGCTATCTAGGTTTGTCATAGTTTTTCTTCCAAGGAGCAAGCATCTTTTAATTTCATAGCTGCAGTCACCATCTGCAGTGACTTAGGAGCCTGAGAAAATACAGTCTGTCCTTGCTTCCGTTGTCTCCCCATCTATTTGCCATGAAGTGATGGGACCAGATGTCACGATCTTCGTTTTTTGGATGTTAAGTTTAAACCAGTTTTTCACTCTCTTCTTTCACTCTCATTGATACTCTTTAGTTCCTCTTTGCTTTCTGCCGTAAGGATGGAGTCATCTGCATATCTGAGGTTGTTGACATTTCTCCCGGCAATCTAGATTCCAGCTCATGCTTCATCCAGCCCAGCATTTTGCAGGATGTACTCTGGATATAAGTTAAATAAGCAGGGTGACAATATACAGCCTTGATGTACTCCTTTCTCAGTTTGGAACCAGTCTGTTGTTCCATGTCTGGTTCTAACTGTTGCTTCCTGACCTGCAGACAGGTTTCTCATGAGGCAGGTCAGGTGGTCTGGTATTCCCATCTCTTGAAGAATTTTCCACAGTTTGTTGTGATCCACACAGTCAAACGCTTCAGCATACTCAGTGAAGTAGAAGTAGATGTTTTTCTGGAATTCTGCTGCTTTTGCTATTATCAAATGAATGTTGGCAGTTTGATCTCTGGTTCCTCTGCCTTTTCTAAATCCAGCTTGAACATCTGAAAGTTCACAGTTCACGAACTGTTGAAGCTTAGCTTGGAGACTTTTGAGCATTACTTTACTAGCGTGTGAGATGAGTGCAATTGTGCAGTAGTTTGAGCATTCTTTAACATTGCCTTTCTTTGGGATTGGAATGAAAACTGACCTTTCCCAGTCCTGTGGTCACTGCTGAGTTTTCCAAATTTGCTGGCATATTGAATGCAGCACTTTCACAGCATCATCTTTTAGGATTTGAAATAGCTCAGCTGGAATTCCATCACCTCTACTAGCTTTGTTCGTAGTGACGCTTTCTAAGGCCCACTTGACTTCACATTCCAGGATGTCTGGCTCTAGATGAGTGATCACACCATTGTGATTACCTGGGTCATGAAGATCTTTTTTGTACAGTTCTGGGTATCCTTGCCATCTCTTCTTAACATCTTTTGCTTCTGTTAGGTCCATACCGTTTCTGTCCTTTATTGTGCCCATCTTTGCATGAAATGTTCACTTGGTATCTCTAATTTTCTTGAAGAGATCTCTAGTCTTTCCCACTCTGTTATTTTCCTCTGTTTCTTTGCATTGATCACTGAGGAAGGCTTTCTTATCTCTCTTTGCTATTCTTTGGAACTCTGCATTCAAATGGGTATATCTTTCCTTTTCTCCTTTGCCTTTCACTTCTCTTCTTTTCTCAACTATTTGTAAGGCCTCCCAGACAGTCATTATGCCTTTTTGCATTTCTTCTTCTTAGGGATGGTTTTGATCACCATGTCCTATACAATGTTATGAACCTCCATCCATAGTTCGTCAAGCACTCTATCAGATCTAATCCTTTGAATCTATTTCTCATTTCCACTGTGTAATCACAAGGGATTTGATTTAGGTCATACCTGAATGGCATAGTGGTTTTCCCTACTTTCTTCAATTTCAGTCTGAATTTGGCAATACGGAGTTCATGATCTGAGCCACAGTCAGCTCCTGGTCTTGCTTTTGCTGACTGTATAGAGCTTCTCCATCTTCAGCTGCAAAGGATATAATCAATCTGATTTCTGTACTGACCATCTAGTGATGTCCATGTGCAGAGTCATCTATTATGTTGTTGAAAGAGGGTGTTCGCTATGACCAGTGCGTTCTCTTGGCAAAACTCTGTTATCCTTTGCCCTGCTTCATTCTGTCCTCCAAGGTCAAACTTGCCTGTTACTCCAGGTATCTCTTGACTTCCTACTTTTGCATTCTAGTCACCTATGATGAAAAGGACATCATTTTTTTTTTTTGGTGTTAGTTCTAGAAGGTCTTGTAGGTCTTCATAGAACCATTCAACTTCAGCTTCTTCTGCATTAGTGGTTGGAACATAGACTTGAATTACTACCTTGAGAACCCCATGAATAGCACCAATCAATAGTAACTATATATAACTTCATTTAACCATGAAAAGTTACAACCTTGAACCTGAATCTTAATTGAACTAGAGACTAGATTACTTGCTTACTTTACTGCCATTACACTGTCGGCTTTCCAGGTGGCTCAGTGGTAAAGAATCTGCCTGGCAGTATAGGAGACACAGGAGATGTGGATTCGATCCCTGGGATTGGAAGATAACCTCGAGAAGGAAATGGCAACCCACTCCAGTATTCTTGCCTGGAGAACTCCATGGACAGAGGAGCCCAGCGTGATACAGTTCATGGGGCCACAAAGAGTTGGACGCGCCTGAGCGAATGAGCACACACAGCACACCTATCTCGTAGGTAGATTTGGCCTCTGTTGAAAGTGCAGGTTCTTTTTAAAAAAGCTGGGTGAACACACTTGTGTGTATGTGTATCTTCTGTCTATATGTCTATCCTCTGTAGTTCATAAGCTTTGCTAATCTGTGAATTATAAATGTATGTGTGCGGCATGTGTGTATATATGTCTGTGGCATTTTCAGGCCTTACTAGTCCATGAGTTTTAAATCAATTCATTTTTACTTTTATTTCTGACGTTTATCCTTATTTAAGTCCTCACTGGTTCACTGGCATAAATCTAAGTCTCCTCCTTAGAACAGATCTCATAGTTACTCCTTGGATTCCCAAGGTAGGTGCATGCATGTACTCATAAGCCAGTTTACCCAATAAAATGACCATCTGACACATCCCTGTTTCCTTCTTCTGCCACATAATCGAGAAATTGTTCATTTAACAAAAGTATAAATTATGATGCTTGAAATCTAAATCCCTGAAATAGTAAGTAAAAGTATAAGGGGATTGAGGCATCTTAACTCATTATTTCTTGGCAGGTCTTTCTTACTGATCTATTTCAAGGGTGATAATGGCTCCATTCTGTGACACTTTCATTTTTCCCTGTACTCTGCCGCCCCTTAGTGGTCACTCTGAGCAATACTGGGCTGACCAAATAAGATTAAGTTAAAGCCCAGAAAGTGTTTGTTCAAAATGTCACCACCAAACCCCCTCCCCAAAATAAGCTCCACACCAAACACTTTGAAAAGAGTCTCTGTGGTGACTCAGATGATAAAGAATCCACCTTCAGTGCAGGAGACCCAGATTTGATCCCTGGGTGGGGAAGATCCCCTGGAGAAGGGAATGGCAACCTAACCCAGTATTCTTGCCTGGAGAATTCCAGGGACAGAGGATCCTGGCTGACCGCAGTCCATGGTGCTGCAAAGAATCAGACACGATATAGCAACTTAACAACAAACACTTTGAAAGCATGCCAGCTAGAGACTACCCACTTTCTCCCTTCCAAGCTACCCCTCCATACAAACAAGACAAAGAAAGATTTTTGAACTTGTCTTCATGTTCAAAATCACGTGAGGTGCTTAAGATTTCAGGCCTCGCACCCAGAAGTTGTAGGACTGTGGTGAAGTGTGCTTTTTAAGTCATGCACCGCAAATGATTCTGGCATTCCACAGAACATTTCTTGAGAAACACTGCCCCAGGGGAAGCAGCCCCGGTAGAAAGGAAAATGCTCTCAACCCAATCAGAAAAATCAGGTCCATTCTTTCCACTCACGCTTGCTAAGCACTTTCTAGAGCCAGGCATCCATGTTTGTGCTAAGAATGCAGATAAAAGTCACAACCCCTAACCTGCTCGTGGTCTAGTTTGGGAGAGGCCAAGTAAACAGTTACAGAGCTGAGATAAGACCTGGAGAGAGGGAGGAGGAGCATTCTGGGGAACAAGGAGGGGGTGGGGGGGTCCCTGGGAGAGGCAGGTTGGTGTTTTATTGCAGAATGTTCTCCAGTCAGAGACTCTGCAGTGAGTAAGGACAGGTTGTATTCAGGTTTCTAATTTCTCTCACCCTGAACCCATCTTCAAACTCTCTGGCTTTCAGTTTGTTATCTGTATGAGAAAAAGGCAGATTGCACACGTGTCGATGTGCCCATGTGGTTTTACTCACACGTTCAGCTGCTTCTGGCACTTCTCACTGTTACTTCACGGTGTGCTTACACTTAACACTAGTGGCAGTGTTTCTAACAAGTACAGCGACCCCAAGATGTGGTTCACTGTCTCCAAACACCTCCCACCCAGTGTTTTCCGGTCCTATTTATGTGTGTGATCCAGGCGCCTTAGGAAGAACTATTAGGAAGGCTATTCTTTCAGCTAAACCAAGGTCCTATTTTGTCGTTAAGTTGTGCCCGACTCTTTCGCGACCCCATGGACGGTAGCCCACCAGGCTCCTCTGTCCATGGGTTTCCAGGGCAAGAATACTGGAGTGAGTTGCCATTTCCCTCTCCAGAGGATCTTCCCGACCCAGGGATTGAACCTGCACCTCTTGCATGCATCTTGTGCGTTGCAGGCAGATTCTTTACAACTGAGCCACCGGGGAAGCCCAAGGTCCCAAAGGCTCATTGTATTTCATTATTAATTCATAATAATCTAACAGAAATCGATAATGCATTTTTGTTTAATCTAATCATTGATCATGGCACTTCAGTGAATCCCAAGAAAGGTCCAAATGGAAAATAAAATGAGACAACGTGAGATGAGGGGAGATGAGAGTAACAGAGAGCAAAAGGCAAATGATTGATAAACAAAGGAAAAGATGAAAGAAACAGAAAGAGAAGTGATTCCCCGTCCCCACTGCACATTTCAGTTTCTCTTCCTCTTTCACATCCCAGCATCACAAAACCCTCCTCCTCCCGAGGTCTTTCCTGAAGCCAGGTCAACATCTCTGCACGCTGCTTTAATCCTGGCCATGACGCCTACAGTAGCAAGAACTAACACACACAGAGTCCATACCCTGTGCTGGGCCCTCTCACAAATGTTTACATTGTTAATTCATTTAATCACTAAAACAACTGTATGAGGTAATATGATTTCTACTTGACATAAGAAAATAAAGTACACAAACTTTGAGTAATTTATGCAAATTTAGGGAAAATAGGTGGCAAAACTAGAATTTCAACAAACCTGTGTCTTTGTCTTCAACTCTTTCTGTAACTATCTGCGGACAGATTTTTAGTCCCTTTCTCTAACTCCTTAATTCAGTGGCTTATGAAAAAATGAGGCACCAGAATTATATCGATGACTTCAACAAGGAAAAAAGAACTTGGAGGGGAAATGCTTTAGCAAGTTTTGAGGAGAATACCCACTGAAGGTCATAACTAGGAATATTCAAAGCCACAGCTCAGCTGGATTATTTCCTAAAACTGTAAACTAACTGAGTGGCTGTTATAAGAATTTCTTCAATGTTTTTAACATGTACACTTTTCCTTTAACAGTCTTCAATAATCTTCCATTCTAATTAACACCAGATTTTTTAAGTTGAGGTATAATTGGTATAAAGGTATAATTGACATATACCATTTTATTAGTTTTAAGTGTGCAACATAATGATTTGATATAAGTACATACTGTGAGGTAACTTCTAGAATAAGTTAAGTTCACACTTATTGAATAGCTACAATTTTTTTCCTGTGATGGGAACTTTTAAGATCTGTTCTCTTAGGAACTTCCAAATATACATTACACTATTTTTAACTATAGTCACCATATTGTACATTGCATTTCCAGGACTTTATTTTATAATTGGAAGTTTGTACTGTTTGACAGGTAAGTAAACTGAGGCACAGAGAAGGTAAGAGAGTTGCCCGAGATTACTGTAAGTGCTAGAGCTGGGGTTTGAACCCAGGCAGCCTGATTCCAAAGAGCATACTCTGAATCACCACCTGATGGTCTGCCTTTCCATTGTCTTCATTAAAGCCACACTGTTGTCTGTGTGCAAATATCCTCAGGGAATTCCAATGACAGATATTTATTTTGTTCCCAAATGCCTGACACTTAAACTCATATTGTGACATGTCATTTCAGCACACGTGTCCAGGCATTTCCTCAGTATAGATTTCTAAAGGTGTTGTTGATGGGCTGAAGAGTTAGTGCATTTTTAAAAGCTTGCAGAAAGGCTGTGTCAATTTATCGAGCTGCCTCACTGTAAGGGAGCGTCGATTTCCCCACATGTCTACCCCGTTAGCGCTATGTAGTACCATTCCTATATTCCCAGTCTCCCATGTGAGACAGTGTTGAGCCCTTTCTTACACAGGTAAGATCACAGATGCCCTCCCTGTTTATGTTTGACAAGGTGGGACAGACTAGTTTCAAATTCCCATTCTTAGCCTCATAAATGATTGGCTGAACTTCCAGTCTCTACAAATCAATCAGAACAAAATGCTTGTTTTGTTCAAGCATCAGTTAAGATTCCATCTTTCCCCCAGGTGCCTGAACTTTGGTCTATCCTCAGCCTTCCAACAAACGGCCAGCCCCTCCCTAACAGCCTCTCCCAAGAAAGGACTGGCCTCGGGAGAAAACACTTTCTGATCTTGTCACTCCCTTTCATTCCCAGTCCTGATACCTAGTTCTTAGCCTCGTTTCCTCCTCTCTAGTAAAGAAACAGCCTGTTACCTAACTCCCGAGACCTTAGAGATCTTGTGATCTAAAGGCTCTCCTCTCTGCAACAGCTCCTTTCTCTCCACTGCAATAACTTTCAAGGAAATTCCCTTTTCACTAAGTCCAGATTTGTTTTTTCAACAACCACAAAACAGCTTGCTTTATTTTGCTTTTCCTTCTGTACTTTTGTTGGCTTTTCAAGTATGATTATTGGCTATTTTGATTTCTTCTCCTGCAGTTTAAAAACTTTTCCAGATATGCTCAGTCCCAGGTAATTTCAGCCATTTGTTTCCAGGAGATCCAACCACCAGGAACAGTCCAACACAGCTGTGTCTCTCTGCCTCCCAACAGTGAGTCTAGGTTTCTGCAGAGCTTCTAGTCTCTACATGCAAAGTTACCTAAATTTTGGTTTGCTGACATGGCCTCCTGGGCAGGAATGTCTCTATCTTGGACTTAGAAATGCATCTCAACACTGCTAAGAGACTGGACCTTAATTATTCCCACCATAAAAAGAAATGGTGATCACATGACGTGATGGAGGTCTTAGCTAATGCCACAATGGCAATCATAATGCCATACAAAAATGCATCAAGTCAACATGTTGTACACCTTAAACTTACACAGTATGTGTCAAACGTATTTCAATTATAAAAAAAGTTTCAGCATATAAAATTTTGCCTTAGGCTCTCCTTTTTGGGAAGCTTGGACTAAGACCCTTCTGTGAGTTGTCTCTTCTGAGCTTTTGCTACTTTTTCTAGTGTGAAGTCTTAGGTTGGTGTCTCTAGATGCAGAAGCTGAACTGGGGTACAAGAGAAGGTGAGAAGAAAGTGTAGAAGAGAAAGGGAATAAGGAAAGGAGGATGAGCCAGGGGAAAAGCAAGAATGTGGTCTCGGCTAGAGACTAGCTTCAGTCCATCCCACAGGGAAGTCCTGGAGCAGAGTTTGCACTAGAGAATCAGTTCTACCACAACTCCAGGAGTTCAGTTCAGTCAGTCATTGACTGAGTCTATGGGGTCAGTGCATGCGGGCTTCTGAACGGAACAGCTCATCTTGAGTCAAGGCTAACTCTCCAAAGACAGTTGTGATTTGTTCTTAGCCAATACAGCCACTGTGGTTTGGTTCCAGTAGCAATTAAAGGGAATTTGATTGGAGAATCAATAGCCTCCTCCCTATGAGATTTGTCTTTCTTATAAATGATGAGGCTATGAACCATTTGTGTTAGAATTTGCACGTATTTTCTGTTCATTTGTCATTCTCTTTAATTGTGCTCATGATTTTAATAAAGAACTTATAAATTTTTCTGTGAAGATAATCAGCACCCCAAAATAGAGACTACTTTGGTATAAAGAATATTTTAAGCTGAAAGCATTTGAGATTCAACAGATGCAAAGAAAGAAGAAAAAAAAAGTAAGCTTTCTCAAAGCTTCTCTTATCTGTTTAAAAGTAGTAAATTCTGGGAAATTAGGCTGCTGTAAAATTCCTCTTCAGGGCACTTCTACTCCAAGAATGGAGAACTCAACTATGTGTGTGCTAAGTCACTTCAGCAGTGTCCCACTCTGTGCGACCTTATGGACTGTATTGTTGTTTAATCATTAGGTCATGTCCGAGTCTTCTGTGACCCCAAGGACTGTAGCCTGCCGGTCCTCTGTCCATGGGATTTCCCAAGCAAGAATACTGGAGTTGCCATGCCCTTCTCCAGGGGATCTTCCCAACCCAGGGATTGAACCCACATCTCTCATATTTCCTGCATCGGCAGGTGAGTTCTTTACCCACTGAGCCAGCTGGGAAGCTTTATGGGCTGTAAACCTACCCCAAGTCACTTCCTCAAAGGAGTTTTAGTGTTAAGACCATTTATGCCTACATAGACAAATATTAACCCAAACTTTTCTACCGCCAGTCTGTTGTCCCGAAAACCTATTTGTCTTTCCTAAAGAAACCTATTTGTTTTCTAAGAAGTTTTTTCTCCTCCTTACCTTTCCCCTGTGGAGTTAAGCATAAAACCTTTGTTTCTATCTTTGTTTGTTAACATGTAACAAACCAGTGACTTCCTTTGTTTGGCCCAATATTCATGCAAACTAAACCTTTTGTCCTGTTAATCAGTCTTCTGTTAATTTAGTTCACAAGGCCCAGCTGCTGAACCTAAAGTGTTAGTCTCTCAGTCCTGTCCAACTCTTTGGGATCCCACGGACTGTAGCCCACCAGGCTCCTCTGTCCATGGAGTTCTCCAGGCAAGAGTACTGGCGTGGGTAACCATTCTCTTCTCCAGGGGATCTTCCTGACCCAGGTATCGAACCCCAGTCTCCTGCATTGTAGGCAGATTCTTTATCAACTGAGTCACCAGGAAAGCCAAGAGAGTAAAGAGAAAGTTTTTTTCTCTACTGCTACATCTGTCATAAATATAAATCATCCCATTCTGCGTTCCTTGCCTTTTTCACCCCAAGATAAAAACAGTCATTAAGGTATATGCAACATGACATAAACCATAAACTTAGATCTACTCAAAGAAATGAAGAGATTCAGGAATGGAATATGTGAAGGTAAAGTAAATGTTTTTCTCATTTTAAATTGCTCTAAAATATGGATGACTATATTAAAACTGTAAAATACATATGTTTTTATAGCATATTTAAAGTGGAATGTATGACAATAACAGCACAAGGAAAGAGAAGGAGGACTTAGGAAGACGCTACTATAATCCTTAGAAATATTACCTGAAGGTAGGCTCAAATTAATTTTTATCTCTTTTTTTTTACTTTTTAAATTATGAAAGTATGATAACACATTTATAGGATACTTAGAAAATACAGAAGAAAGTTACATATAGCTTCACTGTATATTATAATTTTTTAAGTAGATAAGTTAATATTTTTAGTTGGAGTTTTAATATCAAACTCTCAAAAATCAATAGAATGAAAAGACAGAAAAGTAGAAGGATATTCATAGACCTGAAAAGCACTATGAACCAATTCAATATAAATAAGATTTATACAATTTTCACACAAAAGTAGGATATAAATTCTATTTAATTTCCCATAGACTATAATCTAGGAGACACGGGAACATATCCAGGGATGTAAAATAAGGTGCAAAAATTTCATGGTCTAAAGATATCGAAATCATACAGAGTCTGTTCTCTTATCACTGTGGAATTATGTTAGAAATCAACATAAAAAGGTATCTGAAAATAACCCACATATTTTCAAGTACAAAATGACATTTATCAAGGCTCAAATTAATTTTAAAAATGAGACAAAATATTTCTAAAAGAGATATGTGTGAGGCTGCGCCATGACAGGCAGCCTAGATTAGGAGTAGGCTTGGTTTTCCAGGGTAACATGATTATCAGGCCACCTGGAGCCAGCCAATCAACATGCGCCTAGCAAGAAAAAGGGAACCTATCAGGGGAAAGCTGAAAAGCCCGCGAACGCCCAAGTTTGAACAAAAGCCCACGAAAGTTTGTACCAATAAAACTGCTTTGCAAACATGTAACCAATCTGCTTAAGCCAGCTACTAACCGCTTATGCACACCTTATAAATTTGGGTAACCGCCTCTGCTCAGGGCTTTCTGACCCTGCACCACTGCGTTGGTTGCAGCAGTAAGCCCTGACTCGAGTCAGCAATAAACTTCCCTTTTTTTGCGAGTTGCATTGTCTTGGAAGCCTTCTCTCTTCCCGCTTGGGGATTCGGACATCGGGCATAACAATATATGTCAATAAAAGAAATAAAATAAAATTATTAAAAATTCTTAATTAAACCCATAAAAGAAAGAAAAAGGTGAACAAAAAAAAGAATAAAAGGACCAAATAAGCAATTAGACAGGTGGTAGACTTTAATTGAAACATATCATAGATTTAATTCAAACATACTTTAACTGTGAATGATCCATACATGTTGGTTAAGATTAAGTAAAAAATACATTTATAACAGCATCCAAACAAATGAATACATTACATACGACTTACAAAATATGTTCAGGATTTGTATACTGAAAATGATAAAACACTTATTAAAAATAAAGAAAAGAAAAGCTATATAAATGTAGAGATATACTGTGTTCATGAATTGAAAGTTTTGGTTTTGTTAAGGTGTTAATTCTCTTCAACTGAGAAAGCTTCCCTGGTGACTCAGATGGTAAAGAATCTTCCTGCAATGCAGAAAACCTGGGTTCGATCCCTGGGTCAGGAATATCTCCTGGAGTAGGAAATGGCGACTGACTCCAGTAATCTTGCCTGGAGAATCCCTTAGACAGAGGAAGGAGCCTGGCAGGCTACAGTCCACGGAACTGCAAAGAGTTGGACATGACTGAGCAACAAATTCTTTACTTTCACTTTCCTCTTCAGTTGATTTTTGACAAGAGTGCTGTCTACTTAAGATTCGCAACATGAGAGTTGCGAATTGAGTCTTATGTGGGGCAAAATGAGGACTGCTGACTGGGAGACAGCACCTCAGATAAATCTGAGAAACTGCTCCAAAGAGGCAGTAGGGGAGGACAGCATGTATATGATTTTGTTGAAAGGAGAATACATGCAATCAGGCACATGTTTTTCCAGAAGGCTTTTGCTAGTCTTATGAAGCTTTCTGCTAGTCATGAGAAACAGTCATCACCATGAAAGATTTTAATGCTTTTCTGGATATGAGGAGCTACAAGAATTGGGCTCATAAAATCACCTCCTGAGAACATCTATCTGAAAACCTGTCCTGCCAGTTTTTCCCAAAGAGAGAGCCTCATTTCTCTACTCCCCTGAACTCCTTTCAGAGGGATGTTGAAGGTCAGCAGCTACAGCAGGACATGAGTTAGTCTTTGTAGAGGTAGAGGCAAGTACCCACAGCACATGCCAATTTCTAGCTGACAGTGCAAAGGCAACTCAATGGAGAAAAAAAATCTTTTCTACAACTGATCCTGAAACAATTAAGACATCCATATTTAAAAAAAAAGAAATCAAAACTTTGATATACACCTCATACAAAAATAAAAGTTAATATGTATTGTAGATCTAAATGTAAAAGGTAAAACTATAAAACTTCAAGAAAACAATTTAGAAGAAAATCTGTGTAATTCTGGATTTGGTAATGAAAAGATTCAACAACAATAGCATGATTTATAAAAACAAAAATTTGGCAAATTGGATTTTATAGAAATTAAAATTTTTTGCTCTGTGAAAGACACTGGAAGGAAAATAAAAAAGACAAGCTAAAAAAATAGGAGGAATATTTGCAAATGACACATTTGTTACAGCCCCAGAAAATATAAAGAACTCTTAAAACCCTAAATAGGGAGACAATCTAACAAAAAACAAACAAAAAAAAAAAATGGGAAAACGATTTGAACAGATACTTCAGTAAAGAAGACATATGGATTTTAAATAAGCATATAAACATGTTCAATATCATTAAGAAAGTGAAATTAAAGCCACAGTGAGATGCCACTACACACCTATTAGTTTGGTAGTTCAGTCACTAAGTCATGTCTAACTCTTGTGATCTCATGGGCTGTAGCTTGCCAGGTTCCTCTGTCCATGGGATTTCCCAGGCAAGAATACTGGAGTGGGTTGCCATTTACTTCTCCAGGGGATCTTCTTAACCCAGGGATCAAACCTGTATTTCCTGTATTACGGGCAGATTCTTCACTGCTGAGCAACCAGGGAAGCCTATACATCTATTAGAATAGACAAAATTAAAAAAGAAAATCTAACAATATCAAAGGTTGATAAGGAATTAGAGCAAAAGAAATTCCCATTCATTGCTGGTGGGAATGCAAAATTATATGACCACTTTAGAAAACAATTCATCAGTTTCTTATAAAATTAAACATATAAAACCCAACAAACCCACTTCTAGATATTTACCTAAGTGAAGTGAAAACAAGAGGGCTTCCCTGGTAGCTCAGACGGTAGAGCATCTACCTACAATGCGGGAGACCTGGGTTCGATCCCTGGGTCGGAAAGATCCCCTGGAGAAGGAAATGGCAACACACTCCAGTATTCATGCCTGGAAAATCCCATGGACCGAGGAGCCTGGTGGGCTACATACAGTCCATGAGGTCTCAAAGAGTCAGACACGACTGAGCAACTTCACTTCACTTCACTTTTATCTAAACCTGCACACATATATAAGTTTTATTTGTAATTGCCCCAAATTGGAAACAACCAATAGGGGACAGAATAGCATTACATAATGATAGTGGAATACTACTTAGCCATGGAAAAGAACAAACTATTGATTCATACAACAGTGTGCATGTATCTTAAATGCATGCTGCTAAATGAAAGAAGGCAGACCCCTTCTATGATTCTTTCTCCCAACCTTACACAATCCCTCACCCCTGCCCATTCCATGCACTTTTATTTCTAAGAAGTACATTTGAGGGCAAGTGGCAATCATGGTGATGACATGAAGCCTGAAGTAATATTTTCAGATTTGTGCTTCAAATATTCAGTGCTGGCTTTGAGAATAATGACATTGAGTGGAGTGAAGATACAGATGCCAGTGGATTGGACACAGACCAGGAGAGACAGAGATAAGAGGCCACATATTGACAATATTTAGGAGGTAAAATTAGAAATGAATGTACCACTTGTCAGGCTGTCATGCTGTAATTGTCCATGCAAGATTTCTTTGGGTTGTCTATTAGCTCTATGTTTAAAAGTGACAGCAAAATCTGCTCTGTGCTTGGCATTTAACTAGGCAGAGGGTGGTCTTAGAAAACAAAGAGACTGCCAAGGAAGGTGAGGGGTGCCTAAAAACAAGGCACAATGAAACAAACTTGTTTATTAGATATTAATTTCAGCTGCCTCTTAATCTAGGACAGAGTTCTTAAAACAGCTGTGGTTTTCCCACTAATAAAACCAAACTTTCACAAGTACTCTTGTACCTCTCATTTATCAATAAATTCCTTGTCTTGCTGTATTTTTCTTTTTGTGTCTTTTATTTATCTAGCTGTCCCACAAGATCACATGGTGGTCCTTTAAAAAATTTTTAGTTCAGGGGCTATCACGTGAATGGGCAATTATGTCCTTCTGTTTACTAGAATTACTATTCTAAACACTGGAGATACAGCAGTGAAGAGTTCCCTAGCCTACATGGCAAAGGTTATTTAGGTAGTATTTATATTAATAAGGACACTAGTATGCAGATAGCAATTCCCACTCAGAAACTTATTTCTGATTGCCTTTCAAAATCTTTCCAAGAAGACCCAAATCCCCAAAATTGCTAGCCCTGAAAAATCCAACTCACAAGCCTTCAAACACAGGTAATTTCTGCAAATATGAAGGATTTGTTTTGCAAGAAGTGAAATGATAACCTGTAAAATCAACAGAATTTTTGAGCCCTACTGGATTCGAGGCACCTGGCTGAATTTTACCAGGGCCTTCCCAGGTGGCTCAGCAGGTGAAGGAAGAATCCACTAAGAAGCAGGCTGATGTTCAGATTTGTTGTTGTTTAGTCGCTAAGTCATGCTCAGATGGGATACCATAAACATCAGGAACTCTTTCATTTATCTTCTGTGTCTCTAAATTTTGCAAGGCTACCTAAAGTACATCTGTTGATGTACTTGAATGCAAAGGATATACAAAAGCGTGAAATCTTAGTTTTCAAAAGAGCTGGAAGAAATCCATTTGTAATATATTTTAACATATGGGAAGTTGGAAGGAGCCCAGGATTCAGACAGTTGATCTTTGGTTCCGGTTCAGTCAGTAATTAACAGGGGACCTGAAGAGGCTACCAAGCCTCCACTTCTAGGTATTTTGTGCTTGCCCCAACCACAGCCCAGGATTCTACCAAACATGATAGGATGTGGAAAGTACAGCAGATGTCACACAGATATAAATTCTCTGCAATGATAGGTTCTTGAATTATTGAAATGCCTCTTCCTAAATTCCAAAGTCCAGTCACTTCCTAAACCCCAAGTCCGATGCACAACTTTTGGTTCTTAATTTATTTGAACTTCCTGTGACATGTGCTGTCATTCCCTCCTTTTTGGAAATGTTTTCCTTCATTCTTCACTACACCTTTTCGTGGTTTACTTCCGATCTCTCTGATTACTCCTTTTCAAGGGTTTTCTTTCTCTGCCCTTCCTTAGACACAGAAAATTCCCAACACCCCATCTTTATGGTTAGTGACCTCATCTCTTCCCATAGCTCCAAGCAGAGCTCCTATCTGGAACACCAGCTCACATTCTCAAGTACCTAAAAGACACCACACATCTCAGATCCCCAGAATCTTCAACACAGAAACTCCCAAGCTAAACATGTCGTCACTTTGCCCCCTCATTACCCCACCTCCCTGCTCAAACTGCAATCGCTTTATCGGCTTTATGTCTTAGATCGCAGCTACATCATGTTCTGCTTAACAGTTACGTGTCTTAAAAAGAGGAGTCATCTCTTTCATTCTCCACATCTAACTGATTTTCAAGTCTTCTTAAATATTTCTCAAAGCAGTCCTCACCTCCTCTTCTCCAGTGTATTTGCCTTACTGCAGTCCTTCAATACCTCTGTTATTGGAGAGATTCTTAAATGGGGGGATACGCCTATCGCAGCAGCCTGCTAGGTAGTCAAATCTCTCTCTCTCTCTCACTCTTCCATGTGTGCGTGATAAGTCACGTCCCCATGGACAGCAGGCCTCCAGGCTCCTCCGTCCATGGGATTTTCCAAGCAAGAACACTGAAGTGGGTTGTCATTTCCTTCTCCAGGGGATCTTACTGACCCAGGGATCAGAGCAAGTTCTCCTGAATCTCCTGCATTGGTTCAGTTCAGTTCAGTTACTCAGTCATGTCCGACTCTTCGCAACCCCATGGACTGCAGCATGCCAGGCCTCCCTGTCCATCACCAACTCCCAGAGTTTAGTCAAACTCACGTCCATTGAGTTGGTGATGCCATCCAACCATCTCATCTTCTGTCGTCCCCTTCTCCTCCCATCTTCAATCTTTCCCAGCATCAGGGTCTTTTCAAATGAGTCAGTTCTTCACATCAGGTGGCCAAAGTATTGGAGTTTCAGCTTCAACATCAGTCCTTCCAATGAATATTCAGGACTGATTTCCTTTAGGATGGACTTGTTGGATCTCCTTGCAGTCCAAGGGACTCTCAAGAGTCTTCTCCAACACCATAGTTCAAAAGTATCAATTCTTTGGTGCTCAGCTTTCTTTATAGTCCAACTCTCACATCCAGACATGACTACTGGAAAAACCATAGCCTTGAATAGAAGGACATTTGTTGGCAAAGTAATGTCTCTGCTTTTTAATATGCTGTATAGGTTGGTCATAGCTTTTCTTTCAAGGAGTAGATCAATTCAGTTCAGTCACTCAGTCGTATCTGACTCTTTGCAATCCCATGAATTGCAGCACGCCAGGCCTCCCTGTCCATCACCAACTCCTGCAGTTTACTCAAACTCATGTCCATCAAGTTGGTGATGCCATCCAACCATCTCATCCTCTGTCATCCCCTTCTCCTCCTGCCCTCAATTTATCCCAGCATCAGGGACTTTTCAAATGAGTCAGTTCTTCACATCAGATGGCCAAAGTATTGGAGTTTCAGCTTCAGCATCAGTCCTTCCAATGAACACCCAGGACTGATCTCTTTAGGATGGACTGGTTGGATCTCCTTGCAGTCCAAGGGACTCTCAAGAGTCTTCTCCAACACCACAGTTCAAAAGCATCTATTCTTTGGCACTCAGCTTTCTTTATAGTCCAACTCTCGCATCCATACATGACCACTGGAAAAACCATAGCCTTGACCAGGCGGAGCTTTGTTGACAAAGTAATGTCTCTGCTTTTTAATATGCTATCTAGGTTGGTCATAACGTTCCTTCCAAGGAGTAAGCGTCTTTTAATTTCATGGCTGCAGTCACCATCTCCAGTGATCTCGGAGCCCCAAAAAACAAAGTCTGCCACTGTTTCCACTGTTTCCCCATCTATTTGCCATGAACTGATGGGACCAGATGCCATGATCTTAGTTTTCTCAATGTGGAGCTTTAAGCCAATTTTTTCACTCTCCTATATCACTTTCATCAAGAGGCTCTTTAGTTCTTCTTCACTTTCTGCCATAAAGGTGGTGTCGTCTGCATATCTTAGGTTATTGATATTTCTTCTGGCAATCTTGGTTCCAGCTTGTGCTTCTTCGAGCCCAGTATTTCTCATGATGTACTCTGCATACAAGTTAAATAAGCAGGGTGACAATATACAGCCTTTATGTACTCCTTTTCCTATTTGGAACCAGTCTGTTGTTCCATGTCCATTTCTAACTATTGCTTCCTGACCTGCATACAGATTTCTCAAGAGGCAGGTCAGGTGGTCTGGTATTCCCATCTCTTTCACAATTTTCCACAGTTTATTGTGATCCACACAGTCAAAGGCTTTGGCATAGTCAATAAAACAGAAATAGATGTTTTTCTGGAACTCCTTTGCTTTTTCGATGATCCAGTGGATGTTGGCAATTTGATCTCTGATTCCTCTACCTTTTCTAAAACCAGCTTGAACATCTGGAAGTTAATGGGTCACATACTTTGAAGCTTGGAGAATTTTGAGCATTACTTTACTAGCATGTGAGATGAGTGCAATTGTGTGGTAGTTTGAGCGTTCTTTGGCATTTCCTTTCTTTGGGATTGGAATGAAAATTGACCTTTTCCAGTCCTGTGGCCACTGCTGAGTTTTCCAAATTTGCTGGCATATTGAATGAAGCACTTGAACAGCATCATCTTTTAGGATTTGCAATAGCTCAACTGGATTCCATCACCTCCACTAGCTTTGTTCATAGTGATGCTTCCTAAGGCCTACTTGACTTCACATTCCAGGATGTCTGGCTCTAGGTGAGTGATCACACCATCATGATTATCTGGGTCATGAAGATCTTTTTTGCGCAGTTCTTCTGTGTATTCTTGCCACCCCTTCTTAATATCTTCTGCTTTTGTCAGGTCCATAACATTTCTGTCAGGTCCATACCATTTCTGTCCTTTATTGAGTCCATCTTTGCATGAAATGTTCCCTTGGTGTCTCTAATTTTCTTGAAGAGATCTCTAGTCTTTCCCACTCTATTGTTTTCATCTATTTCTTTACACTGATCACTGAGGAAGGCTTTCTTATCTCTCCTTGCTGTTCTTTGGAACTCTGCATTCAAATGGGTATGTCTTTCCTTTTCTCCTTTGCTTTTTGCTTCTCTTCTTTTCACAGCTATTTTTAAGGCCTCCTCAGATTGCCATTTTGCTTTTTTGCATTTCCTTTTCTTGGGGATTGATTCCTGTCTCCTGTACAACGTCACAAACCTCCATCCATAGTTCATCAGACACTCTGTCAATCAGATCTATTCCCTTAAATCTATTTCTCATTTCCACTGTATAATCATAAGGGATTTGATTTAGGTCATACCTGAGTGGTATAGTGGTTTTCCCTGCTGCTGCTACTGCTGCTAAGTCGCTTCAGTTGTGTCCGACTCTTAGCGACCCCATGGACTGCAGCCCACCAGGCTCCTCCATCCATGGGATTTTCCAGGCAAGAGTACTGGAGTGGGGTGCCATTGACTTCTCTGAGTGGTTTTCCCTACTTTCTTCAATATAAGTCTGTGTTTGGCAACAAGAAACTCATGACCTATGGCACAACCAGCTCCCAGTCTTGTTTTTTGCTGACTGTATGGAGCTTCTCCATCTTTGGCTTGTAAAGAACATAATCAATCTGATTTCAGTGTTGACCATCTGGTGATGTGCATGCGTAGAGTCCTCTCTTGCATTGTTGAAGAGGGTGTTTGCTATGACCAGTGCGTTCTCTTGGCACAACTCTATTAGGTAGGTGGATTTTTTACCACTTCGCCATCTGGGAAGCTCCTCTCACTCTTATTTCTCTTTATTTTCCCCCATTCTCCAAAGTCTTCTTCATACGATGGAATTATGAGCACATCACACCTTTGCTTTCATACTTTAACTCCTATTAGGTATTCATGAAACATGACTTTCATAATGTTTTCATTATGTAAATTCCATTTGACTTTCTAGTCTCATGCCCGTCCATCCCACCCACTTTGCTTTATCTAATTAAAGTCATAAGAGATCCCTGAGAGTTTGCACTTGCCTATGATTTTATGTTTTATGTGTTCTTCCTTTTGACTGGAATGTCCTTTCCCATCTTGTCTCCCCAGTAAACTCTTACACATTTTTCAGGATTCTAGTAACTCTTCCTTTTTTGGAATGGTTCCTGTTCCCATAAGTGATCCTCATCTCTGGACTCCCTTGGCGCTGTGTACAACTCTTTATCACAGCATCTCTTGCAGTGTTCTGGGAAAGATCTCACTCCTTGAGGGAAAATACTGTGTCCCCATTTTGAGATTTGCAGTGCCTCACACAGCACCTAGCACAGGGCAGAGCGTCCGTGAGTATTTGCTGAATGAAATAAAGGAAGAAATCAAGATGCTGAATTAGGTCACCTGGACCTGTGCTTCTCATAAGTATTTGTGTGATTTTGATGATGCTTCTTTGGGTTTCAGATTTTTTTCATCTGTCATATGGGGAAATAGAGCTAGCTTTTCTGGTAGGCTTTCTCCAGCTTTAATACTCGATGGCTGAAATTATCATCTATTACAAAGGCTGAAATACATATTTTATTTGATTACAGAATGTTTTATGAAAAGGTTAAGAATACTGGAAAAAAATTTTCACATAAAAATCAGAATTCCCACTATATCTCAACAATGCTGAGAATTTGATTATATTGGGCCAATATTCCTAAAAGTCTGCAATCGGCTCTAGCTGAACCATGCTGCCCCTTTAGATGTGGGTGTGTGCATTTTGTCTGACAATCCTGCCCATCTTTTTCTACTGTCCGCTCTTAACAGAGGGAAAGTATAATGTGCTGCCTATTGTCACACTTATACCACAGTATTCTTCAGGAAAAATGAGAAATAGAAAATAGTTCTTGGGGACTTTCCTGGTCATCCAGTGGTTGAGAATCTGCCTTTCATTGCAGGGGATGTGGGCTCGATCCCTGGTCAGGGAACCAGGATCCCACATGCCATGGGGCAATGAGAGAAAGCCTGAGTGCTGCAACAGAGATGCAATATAACCAAAAATTTTTTAAAAAAATAAAATATTTCTTGTTCCCATTTCTCTGTTTAAAGGAGAAAAACGAAAAATAAATGGAGAGCCTCTTATATTTCTTATCCTTGGGTGACCTCACTCACTTAAGTACATTTGTATGCATAACTACAAACAACCTAAAATTTGCTTGTAAAGTGAAAGGGACAGTATTGGCCCCTCAGTCATGACCAGCTCCCTGCATTCCATGGACTGTAGCCTGCCAGGCTCCTCTGTCCTTGGAATTCTCAAGACAAGAATACGGGAGTAGGTTGCCATTTCCTTCTCCAAAAATTTGCTTGGGTGGTACCAATTCAAAGTATTCTGGCTTTAGATTTCTTTTCCACCTTAGTTCATCTGGGTTTTGATGTCCTGGTGATCCTTTCAGAAAATACTGTTGCCTTAATAAAGGCAAATATGTGCCTTGTGCTCAGTCGGGTCCAACTCTTTGCAGCCTCAGGGACTGTAGCCCACCAGGTTCCTCTGTTCATGGAATGTTCCAGGCAAGAATACTGGAGTAGGTTGCCACTTTCTATTCCAGGGGATCTTCCCAACCCAGGGATCGAACCTGCGTCTCTTGGGTCTCCTACATTGGCAGGCAGATTCTTTACTACTACAGCACCTGAGAAGCCCCAATAAAGACCTCATTAATTAATTTGGTATTTCTTTCACCGGAAGCAACTGATGCTTTTTATCTAATGATTACTTTATATTTGAATATTTATCATAAGAACATTCTCTGCTCACTTCAAATCCTGTGAAAACTACTTCCTGACTTTCAAGGATGCTATGAAAACTTGTCTAAGAGAGCACAAGGAAATTACTCTTCGTTTATTCCTTCATTGTTCCTGTTAGAACTGCAAGAACTGCATATTTATACCTTTGCATTTTTTTAATAGACCTGCGAATATGGTCTACTGTAGAGTTAAGTGTTGGGAAACAAGATAGGCATGAGTTGATGATACGGCCTGAAGTCTAGGGAGGCCGAAATCACCCGATAAAGAAAACAGCAGCCCTCCATTCCTTCTTGTTTTTTACACGCAAACGAGGGCGTTCGCCATCCGCACTTCAGACCTCAAAGAACACCTCCTCTGTACTGTGCAATTTTGCAGGAACCCTTATTTCTTAGCTTAGAACCAGAGGGGGCGGGGAAGGCCGCTGTCACTCAACTCCTCTGGCCAATGAGAGGGGAGAAAGCCCCGCCTCCTTCCCTGGGAGGTATTGCGGGCATGCGCAGTGGGCGTTCCAGCGCCACCACCCATCAGCTGAGAATCGTAGCTGGGGGCTCAGGGGCCCTTGGGTCCCCGCCGCCAAAGAAGGAGAAGGAAGCCGAGGAGGTCGGGGTAAGAGGAGCCTCGGGAGGGGGTGTCCCTGGCGGGGCGCCCCGAAAGCGCGTGTCCCCTTAGCTGCCGCGCCACCTTGTTTTTTGTGCGCGTTGTCAGGTGGCCGCCGCCCCTGCGCTTTGCGGCAGGCTCCCGGGAGTCGGAGGGCCGGCGCTGACCCTGCCCCGGGATCGCGCTGCTCCCCACGCCCCGCGGGCTGGCGCGGGTGCGCCTCCCGATCAGGCGGGTCCCGCCGGCCCTGCCAGCCCGGCCCGCCCAGCGCCGGCTGCGCTGCAGCCTCGCCTCCTCCCCCGGCCGGCCCGGCAGCCCCGGCCGCCCTCGCTCAGGCGCACCGGCGGGCTGCGCGCTCCGGGGCGGGGCTGGTGCCCTGGCCGCTCCGGCCCAGTTCTGGAATCCAGCTTCTGCCTCGGGCTGGACACCAGTTGACCTCTTCCTCTTTTTAATGCACGGATTTGGAAAACGCGCTTTAAAGTTCTCCCCTCGAATACAGAACAACTGAAGACATATTTCTGTAGGAAAGGAGCCGTCTGTTTATTCGAAGGCTCATCGTGGTTGGTTTTCGGTTTGGCAAAGAGAGTTTGACATTGCAGCCTTTCTTTGATCTTTTCAGTGCAAGAAAGGGTTAGTCGCTCTTTCGTGTCCGACTCTTGTGCGACCCCATGTACTGTAGCCCGCCAGGCTCCTCTGTCCGTGGAATTTTCCAGGCAGGAATACTGAAGTGGGTTGCCATTCCCTTCTCCAGGGGATCTTCCCGACCCAGGGATCGAACCCATGTCTCTTGCATTGTAGGCAGATTCTTTACCGTCTGAATACCTGCCCTTAATTGGCTTGCAGAAAGCCCTTTGCAGGTACATAAAATATTCCAGGATGCCTCCCTACCCCGTTCCTCATGTTTTTTAGGTTGTTACTTTCCTTAAATTCAGACAAAAAGAAAAAAAAAAAAATGCCCTTCCAGTCAAATGCTGTATATTTTTTTCTCTCAAGTTTCTTACATTTGCTTGGCTCTTGTAGACATAGGTTAATTTTTGTTTAATTCAGATCAACATATTCTGACCATAATTATATATCATTAAAGCTTGCACAGCATCTGGAAGAAAAGGAAATGGTTATGAAATGCTGTGCTGTTCAGTGATATTGGAGGTGAACGTTTCTTCTGGAGTTGTCCAGATCACCGCCCCCACCAGGGCAGAAGTGTTAAACTGTGTATTGTGATGTGGACAGGCCTCTGCTTTGCAGGCTGCTTTAAGAAGTTTATCCCAGACTTTTGACTGGTTAAGAATTATGCTCTAGTTCAGATTTTCTGAAGGAGTTAACGTAACATCTACAATTTTCTTCAGATATCTTACTTCTGCTGTTCCTGATCTCAAAACCAGTCTGAATTTTTATTATGATCTCAAACTTTAGCCAGCGGCTGCTGGTTAAAAAATAAATCGTATAGAACACCTGCAGTAAGTCTGAGTAAAGTTTGCTGTAATTCCATTTAATTTGAAAGCCTAGTGCATGAAAGGGTGAAAAATAATTCTTGGTATTGTGGACCAAACCGAGATGGATAATTTAACGGATGGAGGAGCTGAGCTAACAAATGCAGTTAATGCAACTTATGTTGACAGTGCTCATGCTTGTAGTAGAGTGATCACCCTCACATCTGTGAAACATTTTCTGTGGCCCCAGCACTTGTGAATTCCACAAGACTGTTAAACTTGTCTCTCTCATCTTTATATTCTGGAGGTAGGAATAGATAATAAATGATGTACTGACTAGATCGTTTTAAATGATGATTAGCAGTATGATGCTGTAGGTTAAATCAGCAGAGTGGCAGAATGGTGACTTCTTACTTCAAATCAAAGTGACCGTAGAATACTTCTCCAGCCATGTGACCCAACTTTCCAAGAGAAAAAGAGCAAGTCATCGAGGGAGGGGGTGGGGGTCATGGGGCGAGCCCTCCAGGGAGAAGAAATAGCATGGAGCAGTGGCCCAGGTCAGCGACAAGTCTGGAACATCCTGGATCTGAAAGAAAGCCCTCGAGTTCACTGTTTTAGCAATGGTTATATTAACCCTCAGACTGGGTGTGTGTTCTTAGGAAATAGGTGCATTTATTTTACAAATATTTATTAAGCACTTATTATATATACGGATACTGAAAGCAGAGCAGTCTATGCAATAGACCAAAAAAAAAAAAAAAAAAACCCACCAAAAACAAAACAAAACAAAAACCTGCCCTTGGTGGGAACTTATCATTTTTGGAGCACAGGTTGTAGGGAAGTACTGCTGATGCTCACCATTAAGAAAGTGAAACTGACTATAAGCTATTTCTATTGCTTTATCCACACTGAATTTACCGAGCATGACCTTTATGTTAATGAGAATTGTAAGGATTCCGCACTGCGTCCTATAACTAGGAATAATGTTTGATGCTCAAGATTCCTTTTAAAAATCCCCTTTGTTCTTTTATTTGTGCTCTTTAGAAAGTCTTAAGATTCTTAGTACAAGTATTGCACTTTGATCCTCTCTTCCCACCTTTCCCTTTATAATGTTTATATATCCTCATAGAATGCTAATTTTTGAGATGTTTGGTGAACAGTGTTCAATAGAACTTTGCTGAAATGGAAATGTTCTACCCCTGAGTCCAAGCCAGTGGCCACACATGTGCGAACACTTGATAGTGCAAGTTTAGATAATGAGGTATAGTTATTCTGAGCCATAAAATGAGGAATTCTGAATGATCATAAAATAAGTATACAGCATGAGTGCTTTGGTGCATTTTAGCTCTGGGCGAAGTGCTGGATGGAGAGTGACATGTAAAGCAGACATCAGAATAACTTGGTTGATTGTAACCTGTGTGCAAAGATCATACACGTTTAAATCAGTTTACAGTTAGCTGTCTATCTGTTTCTATGTATTTTACAGTATAGTTGGTGGTTTGGACCCTTTATTTCTCATAGCTCATCATCAGGAGAGCCAATCACCGTTGTCTTTTAGACATCACTGTGAGCAGAATAAGAGCAGATGAGGAAGCTATGAGCCGTGTTACCGTGATTCATCGTGAAGTCACCCCAGGCCTATTTCCCCATCTTCCTTGACTTTAGCCAGATTTCATACAGGGTCTGCAGAAAGGTGGTAAATTTGGTGTTTCTCAATTGAGTGGGCTCACCCGTCCTGAATTTTGTTGTACAGGGCAGCAACAACATGGTTTTGTGTTTTAAAATATAGCAACAACATGGTTTTGTGTTTTAAAAATATAGTAGGCTCTAAGATGTAGTTTCAAATTTTGGCTCTTTTCCTACATTAAGCATGTTGCTTATTCTCATTATGCCTGGGTTTCTTCGTGTAAAAAGCCATAATTATTGTTGTACCTATCTCCGTAGGCTTGGTGGAGGAGTCAACTGAGAAGATAAACATGGAAGTCCTAAACACAATGCTTAGGAAATAATGTTAGCGATGATCTTGTTGAGTTTTCCTTTCCCTTCTATCCATCACAGTTTCTTTTCATTCTTAGCTCAGCACTGAACCAAGAGACTCACCACTGCACCCTTTCTCTAAGGAAATGCCAGCCAGTCCAGCAGCGGCAGCCCTTTTGGATGAATGATGCTTAGTTGTCTCACCAACAGGAACTTCCTCAGATGCAGGCACTTGAGTAAAGGGGTGAGGAAAACCGGTGGTTTGTGGCTGTTTGGCTGATTCTCTGAAGAGCAGAAAAGGAGACCATAAAAGAAAGCAGTGGGAAGGCTTATCCTAGGCTTGTTGAGTCTTGAGGGTTAAGGTTAATGCTACAATACGAGGTGGCAGTCCGCAGGACTCACTGATCATACTCCCCCTCTGGGGGAGAAAGCGGGCCTCAGCTAATCCTGTGGTCGGGTGGTCCGGAGACAGGGAAGGTGGTTATGATCTGTTGATGTTGCTCCTGCAGATGCGAGAGCAGAGCTGTCCTTTCTTCTGTGTAGAGTAGGAAAGCGCTTGATCCCTGGATGTGCCTTATCTCATTTGGATCCTGGCAGCAGGCCCAAATGTTAAGTGTCTTCCTCAAAGTAGAGACTTCCCATTTTTGCCAGTTCCACTGGCAGCAGCAAAGGCAGTTGGTGAGTTCCTGCAGCTTCAAAGACATAGAGATACTGCAGAGAGTGGAGAGTGTGACTTACAGGCGTGGATGTGAGACTCATCTGTGTGTGTGTGGATGGAAGAGCACCCCCAAGAGGGTACATAAAGAAGAAGAGGAACAGTTCCTCATCTAGTGTGTTTGTGTTGGCCAGGAGCCTGGTTGATAGAGGGAAAGGAGAAAGAAAGATATCAGTGAGCCAGGAGGACGTTGCCCCTGTCTGTACAGTAGAATATTGTTTGGCAGTGAACAGGAAGGGAGGAGGCAATGGCATCCCACTCCAGTCCTCTTGCCTGGAAAATCCCGGGGACAGGGGAGCCTGGTAGGCTGCAGTCCATGGGGTTGCGAAGAGTCGGATACAACTGAGCAACTTCATTTTCACTTTTCATTTTCATGCATTGGAGAAGGAAATGGCAACCCACTCCAGTGTTCTTGCCTGGAGAATCCCAGGGACGGGGGAGCCTGGTGGGCTGCTGTCTATGGGGTCACACAGGAGTCAGACACCACTGAAGCCACTTAGCAGCAGCAGTAGCAGTGAACAGGAAGGAAGAATCGATACATACTGCAACATGGATGGGCCTTGAAATGCTGAGAAAAAGAAATCAGTAACAAAAAGAACACATTGTATGATTCCTTTAATATGAAATGTACAGAACCTGCAAGCCTGTAAAGACATAACATAGATGAGTGGTGGCCTGTAGTTTAGGAGCTTGTTGAGAAATGGGAAGTCACTGCTAATGGGTATAAGCTTTATTTGGGGGGTAAGGAAACGTTCTAGCAGTGACGTGGTGGTTGCACAGCTTTTTATTATGAGTATTTAAAAACCCCACTGGATAGTGCACTTTAAGCGGGCGAGTGCATGCCGTGTGAATCGTGTAAGTAAAGCTGCCGTGCTCAGGTCCATCTGCTCTTCAGCCCGCAGCCCATCGGGCTCCTCAGTTCACGGGATTATTCAGGCAAGAGTCCTGGAGTGGCTTACCATTTCCTTCTCCAGGGGATCTTCCTGACCCAGGGAGTAAACCCGCATCTCCTGTGTCTCTTGCATTGGCAGGCAGAATCTTTACCCCCTGAGCCATCAGGGAAGCCCTTTTCAACCCCCGAGCTCTTATTGGGGGAAAAAAAGATGCAAAATTTAAAGATCTAGTTGGTGTTTTGTAGGGAGCTTGAGTAGTGTTGATGTCGCTGAATCCCAGGTCCAGTGTAGTTTGGGTGCTCAGCTCTTAGGTGGCTGCGAGCCCAAGTCGAGGGCTGCCTGGGAGTAATCTTATTCCTGCCGCCCTGCTGCAGTGCTTCCACTGTTTGAAGAGAAGTTTGGTTTACCTTTTATGAAATTGGTTTTGGGTCTCTCTCAATGACTTAGTGAAGTCCAAAGGGCTCAGAATAGATGAACTGGACCTGTCGATCAGGGAGAGAGAACGGAGAGCATCTGAAACCTCCCAGAGGTTCTAGGGTGGCCTCGATACAGCAGAGCACAGGCATGACCCCAGTACTGTTTTTCCTGTCTCAGCCTACCAGCACCGACCATTAGATCCAAGACACATATTTCCTTGTGGTCTCTGCCCTCCTGATTAGCAGAAATCTCCAGTGGATTCTTCTTGCAACATATTCAAACCAAACCTAGCATCCAGAGCCCACCCTCTTCTGTGACATCAGTGTTACGGGGCAGCAGGGACAGGTAGTGTTAGAACCAGAACCCTGGAATTGAATCCCATGTCTGCCTAGTGGGTTGTTTGGGATACCTTTCCAGTTACTTAATCTTCATAAGCCACAGTTTGCTCATTGGTAAAGCCAGGTTCATTTGCCACTACCTACTTTAAAGGGGAGAACTTGAACATTAAATTAGGCAGTCTGTGTGAAATGCTTTTCATTTCACAGATGTGCAGTGAATGTGAGGCCATTGCACTCCTTCCTTCTCTGTGTCATCTCCTGCTTGCCCGACCATGAGGCATCTGATCCAGGGTTGACCATAGATTCCCCTTGCTCTGGGAACTGACACCCTGCCTTCATACTGCCCACGTGGTCTGGGTCTGTCTGCCTCGGCTTTATGTCTTTGCCTTTGTTGTTTTTCATATAGTCATACTCAGGTATCCAAGTCTCATGCCTGTTTCATAAATTCTTTTTAGAGAAGGGTGATAGTCATGTTTCCTTTTCCCCATGCCTATCACTTTTGCCCAGCACATGACTTTCTAGTGACCCAACCCACCCACCAGCAAAGGTGGGATTCACTTCCAGGATTCTGGTTCTAAAGCTATCCATCCTTGCTGCCCCATAAAACTAATGTCACAGAAGACGGCAGGCTTGTATTGCTTTTATTGTTTTACATTATTAACTTTGTCATTCTCCTAAATGGCAGACTTGATTTGAGCATTCTTTGGCATTGCCTTTCTTTGGGATTGGGATAAAAACTGTCCTTTTCCCGTCCTGTGGCCACTGCTGAGTTTTTCAGGTTTGCTGGCATATTGAGTGCAGCACTTTCACAGCATCATCTTTTAGAATTTGAAATAGCTCAACTGGAATTCCATCACCTCCACTAGCTTTGTTTGTAGTGATGCTTTGTGAGGCCCACTTGACTTCACATTCCAGGACTCTGGCTCTAGGTGAGTGATCACACCATTGTGATTATCTGGGTCATAAAGATCTTTTTTGTACAGTTCTTCTGTGTATTCTTGCCATCTTCATTCCAATTCCAAAGAAAGGCAATGCCAAAGAATGCTCAAACTACCGCACAATTGCACTCATCTCACACACTGGTAAAGTAATGCTCAAAATTCTCCAAGCCAGGCTTCAATAGTTCGTAAACCGTGAACTTCCATATGTTCAAGCTGGATTTAGAAAAGGCAGAAGAACCAGAGATCAAATTGCCAACATCCGCTGGATTATCGAAAAAGCAAAGGAGTTCCAGAAAAACATCTACTTCTGCTTTATTAACTATGCCAAAGCCTTTGACTGTGTGGATCACAACAAACTGTGGAAAATTGTGAAAGAGATGGGAATACCAGACCACCTGACTTGCCTCTTAAGAAACCTGTATGCAGGTCAGGAAGCAACAGTTAGAAATGGACATGGAACAACAGACTGGTTCCAAATAGGAAAAGGAGTACGTAAAGGCTGAATGTTGTTACCCTGCTTATTTAACTTAAATTCTGAGTACGTCATGAGAAACACTGGGCTGGATGAAGCACAAGCTGGAATCAAGATTGCTGGGAGAAATATCAATAACCTCAGATATGCAGATGACACCACCTTTATGGCAGAAAGTGAAGAAGAACTAAAAAGTCCCTTGATGAAAGTGAAAGAGGAGAGTGAAAAAGTTGGCTTAAAGCTTGACATTCAGAAAACTAAGATCATGGCATCCGGTCCCATCACTTCGAGGCAAATAGATGAGGAAACAGTGACAGAATTTATTTTTGGGGGCTCCAAAATCACTGCAGATGGTGACTGCAGCCATGAAATTAAAAGATGCTTGCTCCTTGGAAGAAAATTTATGACCAACCTAGACAGCATGTTAAAAAGCAGAGAGATTACTTTGCCAACAAAGGTCCATCTAGTCAAAGCTGTGGTTTTTCCAGTAGTCATGTATGGATGTGAGAGTTGGACTATAAAGAAAGCTGAGCACCAAAGAATTGATACTTTTGAACTGTGGTGTTGGAGAAGACTCTTGAGAGTCCCTGGACTGCAAGGAGATCCAACCAGTCCATTCTAAAGGAAATCAACCCCGACTATTCATTGGAAGGACTGATGCTGAAGCTGAAACTCCAATACTTTGGCCACCTGATGCGAAGAACTGACTCATTTGAAAAGATCCTGATGCTGGGAAGGATTGAAAGCGGGACAAGACAGGTCGACAGAGGATGAGATGGTTGGATGGCATTACCAACTCAACAGACATGAGTTTGAGTGAACTCTGGGAGTTGGTGATAGACAGGGAGGCCTGGCGTGCTGCCATCCATGGGGTCCCAAAGAGTCGGTCATGACTGAGTGACTCAACTGAACTGAACTGATTCGAGCAGATACTTTGTCTTAATTGTTCTGTTTGCTTGTTCGCAGCTCCCCAGGCCCTAATGTAATGTAGGGTGTGTAGGAGAGTCAGTGACTGCCCACACACATCTTTACAGTGTTCCGAGCACACTCAGTGAGACGATAATAGAGGAGTAGTTGAAATTCTTTGCTGGGCAGAGTCCTATCTACAGGGACACCCCTCTTTATCCTTTTTCCCTAACCATGACTGATGTGTGGTATGGACTAAAGAAGACCAGAGCTTCATTTTACCTCCTTCCTGTGGCAGCCGCCCCACTTAGCTTCCTGTTCTAAGATACTGGCTTCCACAGCAGAATCCTCCTTGCTCTGTCAGGGAAGTGTGTGTGTGATGGGCATTTTACAGGGTATTTCCTGTTTTCTTAACTTATTGGCTCTGCTCTTTCACATTGAACCTTTTTTCCCATTAAAATTAGAGACCCATTAGTGAGCTGTTCCTGGGTAAGTTAAATGAGATGAAATTTCTGGGGAAAGCCTGAAATCTGTGTGCTATATAATTCATAATTGAATTCCTCTTCTCTGCCAGGAATTATTTTAAATGTTGGTGAAAGAAAGATAAATAGTATGTGGACCCTGGCCTATAGCTGCTCGCAGTTTAGTTAAGGAGAAAATATACAAATGGTTAAAATGATACACAGAAGAGGCACTGACTAAGTCATCCTTCATGAGATCAAAGATGTTTCCAAAGGGAACGGACAATTTGAACCTTATTTTATTTAACATGTTTAATTCAGTTCTGTCCTATAAAGTCCATTTTTAAAAATATCAACATGTGAGTTTTACTCTTTGACATGTTCCTTTGCTAAATTTCAACCCTGTTAGGTTCATCAAATTCGTAATAAGGAGAAACATTAAAATAGGTATAATTATGTGACTTCTCTTTATGTTATTTAGGTAACTGCTGAGAAAACTGCATTGCTTACCAACAGCTGATGAAATTAGCGAACAAGCAAATCAACCATGTCTTACACTCCAGGAGTTGGTGGTGACCCCGCCCAGTTGGCCCAGCGTATCTCTTCCAACATCCAGAAGATCACACAATGCTGTGAGTTGAGTTTTTTTGTTTGTTTGTTTGTTTTGGTGAGTTGAGTTTTAAATTGACTTCACTGTTTGTTTTCAATTCTTTTTTTTTTGATGGGAAAAAAGAGTATTTATTTAGTCTCTGATGTATGTGGTACATCTTTATTTTATTTTATTTTTTTCATTTATTTTTATTAGTTGGAGGCTAATTACTTTACAATATTGTAGTGGGTTTTGTCATACATTGATATGAATCAGCCATGCATTTACATGTATTCCCCATCCCGATCCCCCCCCCCACCTCCCTCTCTACCCAATCCCTCTGGGTCTTCCCAGTGCACCAGGCCCGAGCACTTGTCTCATGCATCCAACCTGGGCTGGTGATCTGTTTCACTATAGATAATATACAGGTTTCGATGCTGTTCTCTCGAAGCATCCCACTCTCGCCTTCTCCCACAGAGTCCAAAAGTCTGTTCTGTACATCTGTGTCTCTTTTTCTGTTTTGCATATAGGGTTATCATTACCATCTTTCTAAATTCCATATATATGTGTTAGTATGCTGTAATGTTCTTTATCTTTCTGGCTTACTTTGTTTTCAATTCTTTATGGGAACTTGGTGGAGATTCAGAAATGGACAACTAGTGTTCCTCCAAGAAGAGATTTTAAAAGGCTAGACCTCTTTAGAAGGAATGTAAGAAATAATTACATTAGAAGAGACCAGTTAACTGCATTTTTCTGTAGTGTGTTAGGCAGCTAATAAACGTTCATTAATGAAAGATTTAAAAATGTAGATACCGAGGTTTACTTTAAAACTATCTGATTATAGATGAGATGATCTGATGAAATCTCATAGCTTTGGAGCTTGGAAGCACTATCAAGTTTTAGGAACTTTTGTTTGTTAAAAATAAAATCTGACTGGATATGATTTAGGTTAATTTTGTCAGGGGCAAATCTGTGGTACATTATTAAGGACAGGAATGAACTAAAGCGGGGGGATTGCTATCTCCTGAGGCAGGTGTAGAAGATAACCATCTCGATTCCCCACAAATTATCCTTTGTTGTACTTGTCAAAGATGGAATACTAGAAAAATAGTTTAATGTGGCATATTGTTAGGAATTATTACTCCTCAGAGTATATATAATAAGAATTTAAAAAAAAAAAATCACAGATCTGAGCTATAGGTTTTTTTGACTTTTTGTTTCTGAATCACAGCTAATCCTATACCTGGATTATTCTGGTCATTTTGCAGTCAGTATTTTGGTCATCCAGACATACCTAAACTCTTTCAGGATATGTTAATCTACATAGTTGTATTTTTCAGCCTACTTCATTAAGGCTTCTCTCTTTACCAGAATACTGATGCACTGGAACATCTGAAATGTTTTCAGATGACCAGCTGTGTTTCTGTAATCATTAACTTCCCAACAGTTATTACTCTACCTGAAAGATTGAAGTGAGATATCAGTGTGTTTTGGAGTCAAAGGGGGTAAATTCGATTACAGATGATTCTCAAAAAGTGCTGCCATGTTCAGCAGTGTAAGGTAACTCATATTCCGACTTGGGGTAACTCTAGTTTTCCTTGGCTGTCCGTGGAGGAGCAAGGAAGGGAATGGCATGGAGGTCCCACCTTGCCCCCTGCAGAGTCCGTAGGATCGGTGCCCTGACGCTTGTTCCAGTTTGTCCCAGGGCGCCGGTGTTGGCTCCACCTTGCTCTTCTGGCTTCAGATCTGTTCTCGTAGTTAACTGCAAGGGCCTCTCCTTTTATGGCCCCCTCACTGCTGATTAGAAATAATGCTAGTCTGCCTCAGGCTACCTGTGGGAAGATAACATGAATTTATAATTTTAATTTGCATATGTGGAAATTCAGGACCTTTATCCAAGAAAGGAGGCCAGGAGGTCTTTTTCCACAGGATAGGATTGGTATCTTACGTTGGGAAAGCTAAATGGTGTCAGGAATTCTGGGAAGAAGATGGGAATGACTGTAATGCCCAGAGATTACAGAAGTGTGCACTTAGGATGAAGGATTCGTGGATTGGAATTGGTGTCTGAGCTTGAACCGGAAGGAAGGTAGAGTTAACTTCAGTTAGGTCACACTCCCTCAAGGCCACCCAGACGATGTGAGGTAAATTGGACCAGACTTGCATACTCATGGTGTGGTTGATAGCTAAATATGTGACGATATTGTGGTTTGGGGCAGTCTTGGGGTATGTGGGAGGCTGAAGAGAAGACCCGAAACTCTTGTTTTTAACAGCCTTGTGAAGAGCCGTTAGAGACGGGGCTGTTCAGCCCCGGGAAGGTACAGTCATCACCTTCAGACATTTGAAGCACTGTCTTGTCTGAAGCACAAGGGATTTACCCTGCTTGATCACAGAGGCCTCCACAGATGAACAGAACCATGGTAGTCAGTCTTCAGCTTGCGAAGGAGTAAGGACTTTTGAACAATCCTGGTTGCTTAGCGATAGAACTGTCTACCTCAGAAGCAGCGCAATTCTGAGCAGCATATGGTGGTAAGATATTTCTCAGGTCTGTTACTTGGAGTTTTAGATACCTGAATAATGGTTCAGACTGAGTGACTTTAAAATTTTGATATTAGGTCTTTATTCATTCAGCAAATAATTTATTGAGCACCAGCTGCTTGCTTGGCACTGTTTAAGACCCAGGGTATCCAGCAGTAAACAAGATCCAAAAGGTCCTGTTCTGTAGTTTCCAGTGTGAAGAGAAACGGATGGATTTTTATAAAAAAAAAATTAATGAGCAACTTAATTTCCCATGAAGAAAAAAAAAATAATGAGTGTGATATGGGCGCAGATGATTAGGGAGAAGCTGCCTTAGCTTAGAGAATCCTCTGAATGCAGAAGAGGAGGGGTTGGTAGGGAGAAGATGCTGGGGAAGAACAATTAGTTGGAAGCCACAGCTGGTAGTTTTAGAAAGCAGTCCAGAGCTTAGGGTGTTTGGAAAACAGGAAAAAAGAAAAATCCAGTGTGACTGATGCACAGCACTTGAGGCAAGAGGAGGCAGAACTGGGAGAGGAGGCCAGTCAGGTCACCCAGAGCCCTGGAGGCCACGTGAGGCCTTGTGGAGCTTAGATTTCATTCCAAGAGGCAGGGAGGAGACACAATCGGATCTGCGCTTTGAAAAGATTACTTTGGCTGCTGCTTAGAAAGTAGACTTCGAGGAACTAGAAGGAGGACGCCCTGGCCGTGGCAAGGTTTTGAAGAGAGAGATGTTGCCTGGCCCCAGAGTGGTAGCCAGGGCGGTGGAGGGAAGTACTGGATGTAGTGTGGAGGCACAGCCAGCAGGACTTGTAATGCTTGGGGTGCAGCGGGGGCGGGAGGGAGAGAGGAGACCTGCATGATGCCATGGCTTTTGCGTTGAGCAGCCAAGTGGATGGTGGTGAGTATGTCCTAAGATGGGAAGAACGAGGGTTCAGGAGATGGGGGAGAGTTTTGTTTTGGCCAAGTAAATTTTTGAAACGTCTTTTAAACCTCTAAGTGGAGATGTCAAACGTCTAGTTTAGGTATACGAGTTTGGAGACCAGAGTGGCATCAGAATACAAATGGTATTTGAAACTATAAATCTAAAATAATCACACAGAAGGGAGTAGAATTCAGAGGGCTGGAGCATTAAAAAACAATGTAGAAGTTGGGAAAGCAGGGGAAAAACAGCATAGTCAGGGAAGGAACGACCATTAAGGTAAGAAGAAAATCAATCTCTGCTGCAGTTCCAGAAATTAAAAAGTTTCAAGAATGGGTGAGGCATCATGTGTCTAATGTTGCCAAGACACTGAATAAGATGAAAGCAGAGAATTGAATCTGGCAAACTGGTGACTTTGAAAGAATAAATCCCTGGATATATTCCAGGGATGAAAAGCTGGTTCAGCCTCCGCAAATCAGACCATGTGATGCATACAATGCATTAACAAAATGAAGGATAAAAATCATATGATCATTTCAGTAAATAGAGAAAAAACATTTGACAGAATTTAACATCGATTTATTATAAAAACTCTCAACAAAGATGGGTATGGAGGGAACTTACTTTAACATAGTAACATCCATAGTAACAGGCCTGCAGCTAACATCATACTCAATGGTGAAAAGCTAAAAGCTTTTCCTCCAAGATTAGGAACAAGCATAAGGATACCCATTATTGCCACTTTGATTCAAAAGTATTGGAAGTCCTGGACAGAGCATTAGGCAAGAAAAATAAATAGAAGGCATCCAAATTGGAAAGGAAGAAGTAAAACTCACTATTTGTGGATGACATGATATGTATATATAGAAAACCCTTTAGACTCCATCAAAAAACTAGTATAACTAGTAAAATATAGAACTAATATAAACAAATTTAGTGATGTTGCAGGTTACAAACTCAATACTACTCAAAATCCATTGTGTTTCTATACACTGAAAACAAACTATCAGAAAGAGAAATTAAGAAAATCCCATTTACAATTGTATCAGAAAGCAATAAATTTAACCAGGGATATATATTGCAAAATACCAGACATTAAGAAAAGAAATTGAAGGAGACACAAGTAAATGGAAAGATATTCCATGCTTATGGATCAGAAGAATTAATATTATGTCCATATTACCCACTGTAATCTACAAATTCAGTGTAATCACTATCAAAATTGCAATGGTATTTTTCATAGAATAAACAATCTTAACATTTATGGAATTGCAAAACATCCTGAATAACCGAAACAATCTTGGGGAAAAAAAAAGCTGGAGTAATCATGCTCTCTGATTTTAAAATATTACAGAACTATAGCAATTAAAACAGTATGGTATTGGCATTAAAAACAAACACATAGGTCAATGAAAAAGAATGGAGGGTCCAGAAATAAACCCATGTATATATTATCAATTAATTTACAATAAAGCCAAAAATATACAGTAGAAAAAGGAGTCTCTTCAATAAACTGTGTTGGGAAAACTGGACAGACACATGGAAAAGAATGAAACAGCACTGCTATCTTACACTAATACACAAAAATTAACTCAGAATGGTGTAGACTTGAACATAAGGCCTGAACTATACAACTCCTAGAAGAAAACATAGGTGGTGAGCTCCTTCATATAGGTCTCGGCAATGATTTTTTAAATTTGACAGCAAAAGTGAAACCTACAAAAGCAAACACAAGTGGGACTACATCAAACTAAACCACATAGCAAAGGAAACCAAAAAGATAAGAAATAACAGGTGTTGGTGAGCATGTGGAGAAAAGGGAACCCTTATTCACTGTGGGAATGTAAATTGGTGCAACCACTGTGGAAAACTGTATTGGAGGTTCCTCAAAAAAAAATGAAAAGTAAAACTACCATTGTGCAGTTGTGTTAGTCACTCAGCCATATCCAACTCTTTGCGACCCCATGGACTGTAGCCTGCCAGGCTCCTCTGTCCATGGGATTCTCCAGGCAAGAATACTGGAATGGGTTGCCATTTCCTCCTCCACGGGATCTTCCCCCCCCAGAGATCAAACCCCAGCCTCCCGTATTGCAGGCAGATTCTTTAGTGCTTGATCCACCAGGGATTCCCGTATGATCCAGCAGTTCTGCATCTGGATTTTTATCCAAAGAAAACAGAAATGCTAGCTTGAAAGTGTATCTCACTCCCACGTTCATTACAGCTTTACTTACAATAGCCAAGATATGGAAGCAACCTGTGTCCATCGATGGCTGAATGGATAAAGATGATGTGGTGGATAGATAGATATACACAGTGGGATATTATTCAGCCATTAAAAACCCCCAAAATCTTGCCATTTGTGACCACATGGATAGACCTCAAGTGCACTGTTTTAAGTCAGAGAAGGGGGCAATTACTGTATGATCTTTCTTGTATGTGAAATCTAAAAAAGAAAAGAAACTCAAACCAAAAAACCCCTAAACTTCTGCGTATGGAGAACAGATTGGTGGTTGTCATGGGTGAGGGGTGGGAGGGTTAAAAGATAAAAAAAAATGTATATATATTTTTTTAACTAAAAAGAAGATGGTTCACAGATTTGGAAAACTCAAAGAAGAAGAAAGAAATGTGGTGTCCTGTGCATGTTCCAAACGTAGATGGAGAAAAGGAGGCAGAAGAACTGACCTACCTGTTCCACTTAAAGGGACTTCCCAGCACCCTCTCACCTCTGTGTATATTACTGACCAGAGTTTAGAGTCACATGGCTACTGCCAGGAAGGCCGAAAGCATCTTTTAGCTGGATTGCAGTGTGCTCACTAAAAATGGGGATTGCTCCATTTGAGAGAGAAGGGAGAAATCAATTATTTAGGAGGCAACTAGTAGATTCTACCACAGAAATACAAAGATGATCAAAGAATAGGTGCATTTTTTTCCCGCTACACAAAGGAGATTCTGGTGAGAGTGTACTTGTGAAAGAATTGTCTTTGCAGGTGAGAGGCTATGGGGAATGGACCACTGGTAAGTGGTTTGCTTTTTTATCCACTGTACAGATTTGTTACAAAGTGTGGTGTGGACTCGGAATTTGATGGGTAAAGATGGAAAGTTTCTGAGTTCTGAACAAAATAGGAAGCACAGGCATCAGATAGATAGTGGGAGAGAAAGCTGTTAGAAGTTTAGAGAAAGAAGAGAAAGTAAACTACTTGAAGTTTTAACAGTTGAGAGAATGGGTGTACCAGGGAAGCAGAGGAAGGTTGTCTTTTTTAAATTCTGAGATTAAATGTTTAAGTGATGGGAAGTTTAGATTTAGGTAGAGCAAGTTACTGCTAAAAATCTAACCTACCATCAAGTGTGCATTACTGATAAGGGCTCTGCAGAAATCACATGGAAGTGAAAGGGAGAAGTGTGAAATTTCAGTTCACTTTTTTCCCCATCTGGTAATGCTAATAATATTGAATGTGATTGAATAAGATGATACTTTGCACCACATTTGGGTGCTTCTCTTCACACTACATTTGCATCTTTTGAATTTGTGTCAGTACAAATTATCTAATTTTACAGAAGAAACCAAAAGAGAAGATGCTGTAAGTAAGGAAATAACCTCATATTTAGAATATGTACATCTATTCAACTGAAGCTAAAGTCTTTCCTGAGTATTGCAGTGGGAAAATTTATTTTCATATTAGTTTTGATTAAGATCAATGAAAACATGTAAAATACTAAATTGTATGGTTTTATTTATACCAAAAAATAATATTGAGTTGTATGGTTTAATTTATGCCAAAAATAGCAGTCAAAAGACTTGATTCTTGGAGGAACCCCAAAATAGCATTAAGTAAAATTGGAATTTTGTGAGTTTTCAAAACAGTATTCTGGCAGTTCTGTTTTGCAAAATGTAGGATAGATGAAACAAAATGTTTTTAAACTTAAGTGGGTTTTTTTTTTCCTCCCTATTAAGCTACTTTTTATTACAAATAATCTCTAGTCTTATTGATTTGCTTTACTCATGATGTATTTAAACCACATTACAGTAATATAATTTATATTAAGCATAAAATATTTAAATGTTCTAAATATGTAAATGTAAAGTATATTGGAAATAAAATTATATTAAAATAATATCACTTTCTAAGTATATGTAGTAGATAGATATAGTAAACTAGAACTTTATTAGAGATTTCTCTGTGGAGCATTTAAAATGATTAAGAACCTGTTTTTATCCTAAGGGAGAAAGTGTCCTGTTGACTGTGAGTCAGCAAGGTGTTTATGCCCCACTTTGACAGTATTCTCTGTCGCTGGCCTTAACACGGAATTAAATCTTTCTTCGTGCAGTGTTCTAGGCAACCATTCCCAGTAGACTGAAGTTGACGTACAAATAAAACCTGTTGTTATCCAAAGACCAGAAGATCATAGTGCGTCAAAGACATGTTTAGATTTAGTTCTCAAACTGTAGATTTAGTTCTCAAGTTATTTTTTTTAAAGAGTACCATTTTCATTAGCAGTATGAGGAAAGGAGATATACACTCATTTAGCCTTTAACATCTGTATTTTGTTTGAGACATCCTACCTGTGACATCCAGGACAAGGATAAGCAAGTCTCTGTGGGTGGAAAAGGCTTGAGCCTACTATATGAGGTGAACCAGAAGAGGGTGTTTCACAGGGCCCCTCCATCCTGGTGCAAACACACACAGTTCAGAGAAGGACTCAGGACACATGGAACACACAGAAAGAATGCATGTTTTTGAAAGAAACAGATAAATACATTGACATTGTGTTGCATAATTAAAGACTTTTTTTAATTTTAAAAAATAGAAGTATTTTTTAAATACTTCTATTTAAAAATACACGTATTTAGAGAGAGTTGCATAGAAATTATTGGTGTAGCTCAGTGAATTATGTTACAATACCACACGTCAGGAAGTAGAACGTTGCCAGCCTCTTGTAGACCTTCTCATGCTTAAAGCCCATCCATACTGCCCAGAGATGACCAGCATCCTGACTTCTAATGCCACCGATTAACCTTCCTAGCTCTTAACTTTATCTAATGGAATCAAGTAATTCATGTTAAAGTTCTTCCTCCCGTCGGGTTTGTGCAGTTCGTCTCTGCTGTTGCAGGTAGCTGTCAGCCCTGTTTTCGTTACTGCATTCAGACATACTGTATCTAGTTTTTCTTTCTGCTGTTGCTGGACGTTTGGGGTGTTTCTGTGTTTGCTGTGTCTGGTTTTGTGTTTTTCCTTTCATGAACAACGCTGAGCACCCTTGTACACTGTTTCGTTTCGTGTGTGTGTGGGAATTGGGTTGCCATGTCACAGGATAACATGTATGTTCAGCTGTAGTAGATACAGCAAACCAGTTACCCCAGTAGTGGCCCCATCAGCCACTGTGTCAGCTTACCTTGCTGCAAATTCTTGCCGATATTTGACATCCGCAATCTTTTAAATTTTACCCATTTTAGCCACGGTTGTGTCCCATTGTGATTTATATTGCAGTTCCCTGATTAGAACCAGACTTTGCAGGATTTCGCTGAGTGGGGAAAATCAATGAGACAGTAGGAAAAGTTTCTACTTAGGCAAGCTCTGTGTGCGTGCATGCACATTTCCTGAAATCAGATCCAGAGAGCAGCGTGACCTGAGTAAGCTGTCTAGTCTTCCAGGGCATGATTTTCTTACGTATTTTTTCTGTGGCCTGGATTATGGTCTCTTCTAACTTTAACAGGCTATAAGTTTAACCAAGTGAAATTGGTTAAACCAAGTAAAAAGACAAAAGTCCTGAGAGCTCTTCTGTCATGTGTGAGATTATTCTCTTGGGTATTAAGAAACCAGTTGCCATATCTGGACCCTTCATGCATGCTTTTAAATTCCCATAATGGAAACAGTCATCCATAAGTTACAAGTGGAATTCCACTAAGAGCTATGTATTTCTAAATATTAAGAGGTGGGAGGATTGCAGTTACACGGGATTCTGGAGTGAATCATGTCAGAATTAACTAAGTTATGATTTGAAGGAAATTGATATGTAGAAATAACCACAGCTGACCATGAAACACATTTGTTGAGGTAAATGTTTACCATACATATATATTACCGTCAGTCTTACCAGTGTTAATAAGAATTCTGGCATTTGAGTATTGGTTTAAAGAATAATCTAAAAGAGGAAGTTGGAGAGTGGCTAAAGCTTGCCTTTGGAAAATGAACAAAAAAAAGATCCATTGGTAACTTTGTAAAATAGGAATGTGTATGTGTAGAAGTTTTCTGCTTTTTAGCAGAAAAAATATGTGCGATATGTCATATGTGTTCCAGAAGATTTGAGAAATCAGGACTTTGTAGGGGGGCATAAAATGTGTGAACTGAAGCCCATATTTTAAAGGTTAAGAGAAGGTGACTGAAAATTTGTGTTGAATCTTCATTGTTTTATTTTTTTAATCATATATCTCCTATAGATTAAAGCTGTTGATCCAACACAGATTTGTTTAGATTTGAAGTAAATATTATTGGTTTCTCTGTTGTGATTTCTTTCCTTGTTTATTGAGAAGGATCAGTGCCTGGCTCTTATTCTCAGAAGATCCGTAGGACTTTGAGATACAACATAAAAATCTCTAATAGTGTGAGCCCTTTTGTTTCTTTTGAGAATGAATGCAGTTCTTTTAACTAAAGTCTGGTGAAGGATACTCTTTTTGCATCTTAACACATGACTGAGAAAAAGGGAAACTGGTATCATCAACTTCTCCTTTTTGGTTGCCAGAGCAGACTTTTCTTTAAAAAGGATCACCAGTCCTGAGAAGTTAATGAATTGATTGAAATGGTGTATTTACCTAGGAAATGGAGGTGTTTTCCCAGGGTGATTGGTTGGTGGGTGTTGGTGGAAGGGAAGGCAGTTTATAGAAGGAAAGGAGTAGAAAACATGTTATCTCTCTCTCCCCCTCCCTCCCTTCCTTAAAATGTGATTTGTTATACCTGCATCTGATGTCACATGTCTGGAAATACCTGGTTGAATTTCTTTCCTCTTGAGGAGAAAAGCTTCAGTAGCTTTGAATTCACTGTTGTGATTTTCTTCACGCCTCAGGTGTTGACATGGAACACAAGTAGGTGTAAACATTAATGTCTTAATCCAAGGGAGTCTGAACAAAGAGCAGCCACCCTTTCTTCTCTCTGGTGATTTTGCCTACGTGACCAAACACGACTGTGGGTTACAACTGAATGTGGGTGAATGCTTTCTGTTTGTGTTAGGAACTAAAATTTATTTTATGAGCTAAAATAAAGATAGGGCTCCAGGGAGCTCTGTCCCTCACGGCCCCCGTATGTAAGCCATCTGTCCTGAACATGAACTTTCTTGGTCCCTTGGTCCCGACCTCAGTCCCTAGTTCTGTCTAGTCTTTCCTCCCCATTTGCAACCTAAATGTACATCCTGTTGGTCCCACCTGCCACATTTGTCCTTTCCCCTCTGCCTCTGCGGTCACCACGCAGGTCCCAGCTGCTGCTCTTTCTTCTCTGGGTGACAGCAGCCTCTGAATTGTGCCCCCAGCTTCCATTCCTGCCCGCCTGCAGTCTCTTCTCCATACTGTAGCCGAGGTGAAGGATGTCAGACCATGTCAGCCCACCATGCCCCACCAAAGCCCCCACGTCTGATCCTGCCCTCGCTCTCCGGCGCCTACCACTCTCCCCCTTGTAGATTTCAGCCACAGTAGCTGCCTTTCCCCTGATTGAACAGTTGAGCTGCTTCTTAACTCAGAGGAATTGCACTTGCTTTTCCTCTGCCTCAGACATTTTTTCAAATCTTCGCACAGTTGGCTTCTCTTTGGTGTTCAGGTCTTAGCCCAAAGGTTGTGTCATTACATATATCTTCCCTGACCTATTGTTGCGCTTCCTCCACTCATTCATTCTCATTAAACAGTTTTGTTTCTGTGATGCCTTTTTCATCAGCAAGTCTGTTGTTCAGTCAGTCATGTCTGACTCTCTGCGACCCTATGGATGGCAGCATACCAGGCTTCCCTGTCCATCACCAACTCCTGGAGCTCACTCAAACTCATGTCCATTGAATCAGTGATGCCATCCAACCATCTCATCTTCTGTCATCCCCTTATCCACCTGCCTTCAGTCTTTCCCAGCATCAGGGTCTTTTCCAGTGAGTCAGTTCTTCGCATCAGGTGGCCAGAGTATTGGAGTTTCAGCTTCAGCATCAGTCCTTCCAGTGAATATTCAGGACTGATTTCTTTTAGGATGGACTGGTTGGATCTCCTTACAGTCCAAGGAACTCTCAAGAGTCTTCTCCAACACCACAGTTCAAAAGCATCAATTCTTCAGCACTCAGCCATCTTTATGGTCCAACACTCTTCAATTTGATTGGTGTATTAAACTACTATAATTGTCCACTTATTTTCTGCATTCTGTACTGGAATGCCAGCTTGTAAAGAGAAAGGACTCCATGTGCCCTGTTCATAGCTCCATCTGTCCTATAAGAACAAATGAATAGTCTCAAGTAGGTTACCCTTTATCTATATAAGTATGCATGTCATGTACTAGCCATTATAAATGTTTATTTCTTTTCTTACCTTTCACCTTATGGCAGGAATCTCTTCTCACTTATTTGGTAATGAGGTGCTGGCTTGTGAATTCTTCTGTATTTCATCTTTATGGTTTTCTTCTAGGTGCCAACATTTTTTCCTTTGCTACCAGAGTCTCTAATCTCTTCTGTGGCAGGGGATCATAGTTTTATGCAGAATTATATCCCTCAAGAGCTTTGCATACAGAGGCTATTAAGAATCCATTGAATGACAAAGGATAGAACAGAAAGGCGAGAATAGAAAACTTCAAAGAAGAGAATGTTATGATTTTAAGATGTGACCCTGGAGGGAAGGAACACAGTTTGATAAGATGGGAAGCGCTCAGCAATCCTGACTACAAGGCTACAATGTAAAATCAACTGAATGAGGAGAAAACAAGTTTTATAAAGAAATCTTAGTGCTCACTTTGGCAGCACATATATTAATATTAAAAATGGAATGATACGGGGGAGATTAGCAGGGCGCCTGTGCAAGGATGGCATGGGTGGAAAAAAGGTATCTTAGAAATCTTAAAGGAAAGCACAGTACCTTTCTATGAGCCTGATTCTGGGGCGGGGTGGGGGGTGGGGAACCAGTTGTTGAATGTGAATAATGGAAATGGAGAGGGGAATGATAGGGTACAGAAATCACTCTATGATGCATGGATCCATGCAGCATTTGGGAATACTAGGAACATTTCATCTAGAGGGGCATTGGATTGCTGCTTCAGATAGTTGAAGGAATGTCAAGAGGAACCAGAGATCAAATTGCCAACATCCGTTTGATCATGGAAAATGCAAGAGAGTTCCAGAAAAACATCTACTTCTGCTTTATTACACCAAAGCCTTTGACTGTGTGGATCACAACAACTATGGAAAATTCTTCAAGAGATGGGAATACCAGACCACCTGACCTGCCTCCTGGGAAATCTATATGCAGGTCAAGAAGCAACAGTTAGAACTGGACATGGAACAACAGACTGGTTCCAAATAGGAAAAGGAGTACGTCAAGGCTGTATATTATCACCCTGCTTATTTAACTTATATGCAGTACATCATGCGAAATGGCAGGCTGGTTGAAGCACAAGCCGGAATCAAGATTGCCAGGAGAAATATCAATAACCTCAGATATGCAGATGACATCACCCTTACGGCAGAAAGCGAAGAACTAAAAAGCCTCTTGATGAAAGTCAAAGAAGATAGTTAAAAAGTTGTCTTAAAGCTCAACATTCAGAAAACTAAGATCATGGCATCTGGTCCCATCACTTCATGGCAGATAGATGGGGAAACAATGGAAACAGTGACAGACTTTATCTTTTTGGGCTCCAGAATCACTGCAGATGGTGACTGCAGCCATGAAATTACGACGCTTGCTCCTTGGAAGAAAAGCTATGACCAACCTATAGAACACTTAAAAAACAGAGACATTACTTTGCCAACAAAGGTCCATCTAGTCAAGTCTATGGTTTTTCCAATAGTCATGTATGGATGTGAAAGTTGGACTATGAAGAAAGCTGAGTGCCAAAGAATTGATGCTTTTGAATGTGGTATTGGAGAAGACTCTTGAGAGTCCCTTGGACTGCAAGGAGATCCAACCAGTCCATCCTAAAGGAAATCAGTCCTGAATATTCATTGGAAGGACTGATGCTGATGCTAAAGCTCCAATACTTTGGCCACCTGATGTGAAGAACTGATTGATTAGAAAAGATCCTGATACTGGAAACAATTGAAGGCGGGACGAGAAGGGGATGACAGAGGATGAGATGGTTGAATGGCATCACCGACTCTCTGGACATGAGTTTGAGCAAGCTCTGGGAGTTGGTGAAGAACAGGGAAGCCTGGCATGCTGCCATCCATGAGGTCGCAAAGAATCGGTCACGACTAAGTGACTGGACTTGACTGAACTGTCACATGGAAGAGGATCTCCTTTCCTTTTGTTTGATATTAAGGAGAGTAATTGAGAGTTGAGTAGAAGAAATTGCAGCGATTATGAGTGGTCCTTCCGGCACGGTTTCCTGAGGCTGCTGTGGACTGGTACAAGTTACTCATTCATCGAGGTGTCTGAGCGTACTTCAAAGATACTCGACAAGTATCATAGTTTATTCTTTTTTTTTACCTTCCTCTCTTGTTAGCTCTGTCAATTCCTTGTTATGGACTGAATTGTGTTCCCCTATTCATTTGTTGAAGTCCTTATCCGCCGTGTGACTGAATTTGAAGATAGGGCCTTTGGAAAGGTAATTAAGGTTAAAATAGGTCCTAAGAGCGGTGTCCTAATCCAGCGTGACTGGTGTCCACATGAGAAGGGGAGAAACACCAGGGCTGCCCAGGCCTCCAGGAGTAGAGGACACGGCAGGAAGAAGGCCATGTGCAAGCCGGGGAGAAGCCTCAGGAAAAGCCAGCCCCCTGCCACCTTGACCTTAGGCTTCTAGCCTCCATCCCGAACTGTGAGAAAATAAAATTCTGTTGTTTCAGCCACCAGTCCATGGTATTTTGTTATGGCAGCCTTCGCAAACTAAACACAGCCCTGCATTCCTTGGCATGTTGCACTGGGATTTAAAGTGCCAGGAAACCCCGATAATGCTGACGTTGGCTTTTGAATCCCAAGATTCTACACTTTGTTGTAATATATTGTATTTCAAAAGTAATGTGGGTTAGTGTGCTTTAGGCAGGTATTGATATAGTATGAAAGAAGAGATATTTATATTAACTTCTTTGATTTTTATGAAAAACTCAAGATTCTGAAAGATGTTTTCATTTACTGAATAGCACATTAGGAAGAGTAATTCATGGATAATATAGAAATACCTTTATTAAATAGTCCTTTGTTGTAAGATTTCTTCCCTTTGAAGTGATTACTGATAATGACCATAATGATAAGCCAAGGCTGACAGTATGACATTAGTTGATTTTTCAGCTCTTACCTAGCAAAATCCCTAACTCGGGCTTTTACTGTGGGTAGAACCAGGCTTTTGAGCATGTAAATAAATGGAACTTGGATACACAGCTAAGAGAATGCTCTCATTTAGGTATCATTACACTAGGTATTTTCTCTATATAGAACTCGGAAGGATTCATTTGTAAAAACAGCATGAGTGATAAGTTCCCCCACTGTTAAACTTACAATCTTTGGATAAAGTCTCCATGAGCAGAGGTTTGGTAAGTGCTATATGGCACCGTCATATACTAGAGGACGCACAGTATTGGGCTCAGCTAGAGTTTTGGATTTGTCAAGCGGTTGAGATGAGTGGAGGGAGGGACTCGGGGACACGAGCAGGGAGTGAAGATGATGATGTTTAGGCTGGCTGTGGAGTGCAAGTTGGGTCAGGAGGCCAGTGAACCTGGGGGTAGGGGGAGGTTGTGTGAGGGAAGGTGGCAAAGAGGCAGGACCGAAGGGTTCTAGGTCCTGGCAGTTGACAGAGGCTTGTTGGGATCTGGGTACCAGTCAGAGAGCGAGACATACAGGAGGTGGTGATTTGTAAGTCGTGTCTATGAAACTAAGGTTATGGAAGAGTTAATGGTTGTTGGTAATAAGGCATTCGGTTAGATCTTGGAGTGTGTGATTTTGAGAGGATGGAGGATAAGCTCATTTTGAAAGAAGCGTACAAAGAACTGGGACTTCCCTTGTGGCTCAGCTGGTAAAGAATCTGCCTGCAATGTGGGAGACCTGGGTTTGATCCCTGGGTTGGGAAGATCTCCTGGAGAAGGGAAAGGCTACTCACCCCAGTATTCTGGCCTGGAGAATTCCATGGACTGTATAGTCCACGGGGTTGCAAAGAATCGGACATGACTGAGATACTTTCACTTTCGTACGAAGAACTGAGGCCAGGATTGTTCAGTTGCTCAGTCATGTCTGACTCTTTGCGACCCCATGGGCTGCAGCCTGCCAGGCCAGGGTGGTGGGTGGGTTATCAGCATGGGTATTGAGATCACCAGGAGCTGAGAGAGAGTAGTCAGAGTGGCAGTGAGTCTGTAGCTAAAACCATCAGAAAGTTGAGAATGTGACCTGAACAACCCAGAATGACGCCCACTTTCCTGGGGCTCCTGCTTTCTGTGCCTCTAACCTGACCTGTCATTTTTTCTTCATTGCAGAAAAGAATTCTAAATTCTTTTTCTTCCCCAAGTTCCTCTAGTTCTGCTTCATTGGTGCCTATTATCTGGCCCTCTCGCCTAGGAGCTATTTTGTGATCTTCCTTTAAAACTGCAATTGCTTCACTGAGTTAAAAAAAAAAAATCAGTGCTATTTTGGGTTATAATTGTCACCTTATCCACTTCTGTGGTTACATTTTTTTTCCTGCTGTCTTCTTCATAGGGAGTTTTGCTGTTCTTTTCCACAGTTTTTTATAGTCCTCTGCATGGCTGCTCTATCTGTTCTTTCTGTTGTTATTCAGTGGAGTGAGTTTGCTTTTCCTGGCTGTGAAGGGAGAGGCAGGAACCCAGACTTGACTCCAGGGCCCCTTCTCTCTGTACTGCCCTGAGGCCCTGTTTTTCCTGCTGCCTCTCAGAACCTCGCCTGGTGTAGGAGGGTTTTCCTCTCCAATCGTGGTGTCCCCCATCACTCCATCGACTCCCCAGTGTTCCGCTGCTTCTTTCTAAGGTGCCCCTTTCCTCTTAGAGAGAGGTGACGCTTTCAGAGATGGGTGGCCTGGTGGCCCAAGGGTGGTCCCAGCCTCCTGTTTCTACCTCCCCAGCAGAGTGCCACCCCGTTCCTTCTCAGCCCTGCTCCTGGACCCCCCACCTTGGGGTGCAGTCCTTGTCTTCTGCTGGTGACATTTGGGAGCTCTGCCTCCCCTGTTCTCATCTGCAACACCCCCTCACTCCCTATCCACACACATGGCTTCTCACCCAGGATCTGCTCTTTTCTGTTCCTTTTGGCCACATGTACCTATTTTTGAGAATTTATATGTTGTCTTAGTTTCTCTGAAAATATAACTTGTGTAGGTTTTCTTCCCCCACCCGCACTCTGTTCTTTATGGCCTGGGGAGAGAAGAGGCAATAACATGAGTAGCAGGGTGTTGCAACTGAAACTCATCAGGAATTCAGGCTTCCCCGCTGGCAAGCCCCCACTGTGTTAGCTGAGTACACAGACCACCCTCTCAAGGGGCCGCGTCCTGCTCTGGGCCTCTGTTAACTCCTGATTCTAGACTCCCCCCAAGCAGGTCAGCTGGGCAGGCCCACCGTGACAAAATGTTAGATCTGAACATCTTTGCTAAGTCAGAGCTTGCAATGTTCTGGCCACCTTCGAATTCCAAAGTACTGTTCACATACAGTTTGCAGATGACTTGCACTTTTGTACTTTGTTCATTTTTAAGACCCATGACTTGAGATTTAACTTTTTGTTAGCCTGCAGGAGCTTGAAAGTGCCCGAAATTGCGACTTTGTTACACTGTGTGCCTTTCTTGAAATATCTGGGAAGAAAAGCAATGAGGAATTTAAATGTGTTCCTGTCGGGGAGACTGCTTGGTGGAAGCAGGACTTGCCTGGGGGTGTTGGAGTCTCAGGAGGGAGAGCACAGTAAAGCAGAGGCCTTGGCCCCGGCCACACAGGCGTTCACCTTCAGCGTCTCAGCTCAAGGCTCGTTCTTTAGAAGATCCTTCATTGTCCTCCCCGCCCTGCACATCAGTTCTTTCACTCATGAAGACGATAAGCTCCCTGTTCAGGTCACAAGACAACATATTGGGGGAAAAGCCCATAATTATTTCAGTAGTTTTCTTTCAGATTTTCTAAGGAGTTTTTCTACTTGCCATGTGCTTTTTAGAATTACAGAATACTTTTCTTGGTTTTTCCTGGTATACGAAAATAAACGTAGGTCACTTGATTTTTTTTTTTTTTCCTCTTCAAACCTTTTTGTGTTCAGACCTACTTTCAACCAGCTGATACAGGTATTTTCTCATGGTACATTATCTTATGCACCTTGTACCGTGTAATGATTAGCCCAACCTACTGATTCTAACTCTGATTATCGTAAAGTTACCAGTAATAGCATCTTGTGTTCTTTTACTAGGTTGGTACAAAAGTAATGCGGTTTCAGACTGTGAATTTTAAATCGTTATGTGTTCAGTTCAGTCACTTAGTCATGTCCGACTCTTTGTGACCCCACAGACTGCAGCACGCCAGTCTTCCCTGGTCATCACCAACTCCCGAAGCTTACTCAAACTCACGTCCATTGATTTGGTGATGCCATCCAACCATCTCACCCTCTGTCATCCCCTTCTCCTCCCACCTTCAATCTTTCCCAGCATCAGGGTCTTTTCCAGTGAGACAGTTCTTTCCATCAGGTGGCCAAAGTGTTAAGAGTTTCAGCCTCAGCATCAGTCCTTCCAATGAAAATTCAGGACTGATTTCCTTTAGGATTGACTGGTTGGATCTCCTTGCAGTTATAACTATGCTCAAACACATCTGTATTAATCAGAATAGGAACCATTACAATCAACCCCTTCTTGCTTATTTGAGAAATAAGTTTGTATATTCCTGTAGCATAAAAATTCATGCTTCAGGATTCAGCAAACTCTTGGAAAGCATTTTCTGCATCCTGCTGGTTGTGAAAGCATTTTCCCTGCAAAAAGTTGTTGAGATGCCTGAAGAATTGGTAGTCGGTTGATGAGAGAGGTCAGGTGAATGTGGCGGATGAGGCAAAACCTCGTAGCCCAATTTGTTCAACTTTTAAAGTGTTGGTTGTGCAATGTGTGGTCGGACATTGTTGTGGAGAAGAATTGGGCCCTTTCTGTGGACCAGTACTGGCTGAAGGCGTTGCATTTTTCGGTGCATCTCATCGATTTGCTGAGAACACTTCTCAGAGGTAATAGTTTCACCGGGATTCAGAAAGCTGTAGTGGGTCAGCCAGGAAGCAGACCACCAAACAATGACCATGACTTTTTTGGTGCAAGTTTGGCTTTGGGACGTTTTTTGTAGCTTCTTCTCGGCCCAGCTACTTAGCTGGTCATCGCTGGCTGTTGTGTAAAATCCATTTTTTGCCACACCTCACGATCAGATTGAGAAATGGTTCGTTGTTGTTGAGTAAGAGAAGACAGCACTTCAAAATGATGATTTCTTTGATTTGCAATCAGCTTATGAGGAACCCACGTAGAGAGCTTTTTCACTTTTTCAGTTTGCTTTGAATGCCGAGTGACTGTAGAATGTAGATGCTGAGTTCTTCTGCAACTTCTCATGTAGTTCTAAGAGCATCACCTTTGATGGTTGCTCTTAATTGGTCACTGTCAACTTCTGATGGCTGGCCACTGTGTTCATCTTCAAGGCTTTCGTCTCCTTTGAGAAGCTTCCCGAACCACCACTGCACTGTATGTTCATTAGCAGTTCATGGGCCAGATTGTTGATGTTGCAAGTTGTCTCCACTGCATTACGACCCATTTTGAACTTGAATTAAAAAATTGCTTGAATTTGCTCTTAGACTTTGAGATGATTGAATGACATCACCAACTCAATGGACATGAGTTTGAGTAAACTCCAGGAGTTGGTGATGGACAGGGAGGCCTAGCATGCTGCAGTCCATGGGGGTCTCACAAAGAGTCATACACAACTGAGCTGAACTGAAAAATAAATATAAAGTAAACAGCAAGTAATGCATTAGCAAAAAAGCACAAAGCAATAAATGGCCATTAAAATAATATGTAACATAACCACATTTATTTAAGAATGTATTCCAATATCAAACAGCAAAGTTCACCAATGCAAAACCACAATTACTTCTGCACCAACCTAGTAGAAATCTATGCCATTCTGCAATGTTTTTACATATACCATCTTCTATAATATTGATGCTTAAAACCACCCTTTAAAATAGACGGTTTGACAGATGAGGAAAGCCTGGAGGCTAAAACAGTTTGTTTTTATTGAGAGTTTGTTTAATATTTAGGTGGGTTTTTTCCTATTAATAGTTCAGTTTCTCACTTGTGTGTAACTGCTAGACATGGTCACTGTCAGGCAATAGCTGACTTCCTTCCTAACTGGGGGTTATAACTACCTTGTCTTGATTTATATGTGTCATTATCTCTACAATTCTCATAACTTTATCAGAGTTTATTAGATTTCAACACCCTCCTACAGCATGTTTCATGTTAGTTAATATATGTTAATAAGAATATTCTTCTTCTTCATCTTGTTGTAAGAACATCACCTTCAATGATTGCTCCTAACTGGTCATTGTCAACTTCCGATGGCTGGCCATGTGCTCATCTGTGACTTCCAGAAGAAAAACATTAAGTCTCTTCATACTATTCTCTCTCATTTAGTAAGCTCTTTCTGTTTCCAGTACAAAGCCCTTAATGTACATTGCCCTGAGTTGAAGTTCATGATGACTGAGGAAGAGGTGATTTTCCCTCCACTTGACTGTGAGGCAGTTATAGCTTGGAGAGATGAGGTCAGTTGCCCAAGGTCAGCAGCCAGGAAGGAGTGAGGTCAGGTTTCCAAATCAAGCTGTCTGGCTCCCAGACTACTCACTGGTCAGTGTTAAACTTGACTTCCTCTGTGTGATGTGGGTGAGACTTGAGTCAGAATCTCTAAACCACTTGCCCACGTGTTTTTAACAACCGTTATTTTTTTCCGCGATTGACAGTTTCAACTGAGTTATTTTGGATTGAGCAACAGAGCTATTTTGTGCTGAAAGAGCAGGTGGTTGTATTCTGTTCTCCATTATTTGGAGACATTTCTTTGAAGGTGGTCTGTGTGTCTTTTAGGGCTGACTCGGGGTGTCCCCGAAACCTGGCTACTCTCACTGGTCACGTCCTCCCTGGTCCCCTGGGAACTCTGACAGGTGGAAACAGTACACAGTCTCTCATAGCAACTGCTGCCTACAGTTGTACGGACAGAAAAAAATAAAAATAAAAAACTTTGCTATGAAGCAGTTTTTTTCCTTAGGTCATCCGCTAGATGGCAGCAGACTCTTACGGAACACAGTGGGTGTTTGGTACAGAAAAGAATGAAGAGGCAGAAAGGGCACGGTTTGAGTTCTGTATAAATAATAATGAACTTTTCCTAAATGTGTGGGAAATGGTGTTCTCCTTGTGTTATGGAAAATGTAATATACTTTAATGTTACCTCTCTAGTAGTAGCAAATCGTTGTAGATTGTCAATAATGCAAAAATAATTTGTTCATTGTATTCTTGTAGTGGTGCATCTTGATTTAATCCTATCTCAGTGTATTAGGTGAGTTTTTCTTCAAGTAACTGTTTATGGTTATGGAAAGAATTAATTTCTTAATTTTCATTTTTCACAAGGGTTTTTTTTTTTCTTTCAAATTAGACATTTGCCAGTAAAAATGAATATGACTCCTTCAAAAATTCACAATGCCCCAGGCAAGGTAATGAAACAAAACCTACTAGACATGACTTGGAAGAAGCTAGGAATGATTATCAATTATTTTAGATCACTATCCTGTTTGTCACCTACCTAGAAACCTTTTTTGTCTCTCTGTCTCTAAGGCAGTTTTTTGTAAACGTTTTTGAACATGTCAACATGAGTAAGGCAGAAGATCACATGAGCCACCATCCTAAAACTAGGAGATAGTCAGAAACTGGAGAGTAATAAAATGGTAACGATACATCAGTTACTCTGCAAAAATGTTCATCCAGTAAAATGAAAAAGTAACCATAATTGTTTCTAAATCAATGTCAGAAGAGCAGCAGTTAAAAATAATAGCTGACACAAACCAGAGCCTTTAATGAATCGGTATCAATTTGTTGTTGTTCAGTCTCTCAAGTCATGTCCAACTTTTTGCGACCCGTGGGCTGTAGCTCGCCAGGTTTCCGTGTCCTTCACCATCTCCTGGAACTTGCTCAAACTCATGTCCATTGAGTCGGTGATGCCATCCAACCATCTTGTCCTCTGCTGTCCCCTTCTTCTGCTGCCTTGTATCTTTCCCAGCATCAAGGTCTTTTCTAATGAGTCAGCTGTTTGCATCAGGTGGCCAGAATATTGGAGTTTCAGCTTCAGCATCAGTTCTTCCAATGAATATTCAGGACTGATTTCCTTTAGGATTGACTGGTTTGATCTCCTTGCTGTCCAAGGGACTCTCAAGAGTCTTTTCCAACACCGCAGTTCAGAAGCAACAATTCTTCAGCACTTAACCTTCTTTATGGTCCAACTCTCACATCTGTACATGATTACTGGAAAAATCATAGCTTTGACTCTATGGACCTTTTGTTGGCAAAGTAATATCTCTGCTTTTTAATATGGTGTCCAGGTTTGTCATAGCTTTTCTTCCAAGGACCAAGCATCTTTTAATTTCATGGCTGCAGTCACCATCTGCAGTGATTTTGGAGCCCAAGAAGATGAAGTCTGTCACTGTTTCCTCTGTTTCCCCATCAATTTGCATGAAGTGATGGGACCAGATGCCATGACCTTAGTTTTTTGAATGTTGAGATTTAAGCTGGCTTTTTCACTCTCCTCTTTCGCCTTCATCAAGAGGCTCTTTAGTTCCTCTTCACTTGCTGCCGTAAGGCTGGCGTATTCTTTCTGAAAATAGCAGAAAATCAGCTTCTTATACGTGTAGCTCAGTGGAAGACTTGCAGTATTGCTCAGTTTTGCGTGAAACAGACTTAGTAGCATAGTCTGTACTTAGTACACTCAAGTACCATACTGAACTGAGCTATGATTACAAAGTTTTAGTAATTTTTACTAATTTAGGACAAGGGTCAGCCTGTTTTTACTATAAATGGCCCAATAGTAAACGTTTTAGGCTTTGCAGCACACATACAGTCTCTTGTGTATTCATCACTGTTGTTTTGGTTTTTATTGACCTTTTAAAAATGTAACAACCATTCTTAGCTGGAGGGCTGTATCAAACGAGGCTGAAAGCCCCCACAGGCCATATGTGGCTGACACTGATGTAAGAGGGTGTTGCTGGTCATATATAACGTGATGTCTATGGAATCTTGCTCATACAGCCTGAAGAACGGACAGGTGTTTATTTCCTCATCAGCTTCAGCGGGGCAGAAGGCTGCTTGTGGTCCGTGGTAGGCCTTGAAATGTACTTTGAACACCACTTGAAACACCAGAGTGTCTCAGATCAACTGCTTCAATTTTGCACACGTATTTTTCCTGTCTTTGCTTTGGTAGCTATCATACCTGGATTATGAAATAATCTTTTTAAAAGTCTTTTACTCTTAGCCATTTTAGTGCTCTGAAAAATACTGTTTTAGAAATGAAGACGTCTACCTTCTTATCCCAGCTCTTCTACTTAAAAATAGCCATAGTTTCTTGAACAAATTAGTTATTCTGTCTGGTTTTCAGCTTCATGTGTATAATAAAATGGGACTAATACCATATAATATTTCTCCTAAATTTGATTCAGTGATTTCAGATGTGCGTTTCTGTAGGCTCTTCATCACCTGATCAGAGGATCCCTTCACTTGTTCCTCACGTTTGGGTGCTTAGTCACTCAGTCATGTCTGACTCTTTGCGACCCCATAGACTGTAGCCCGCCAGGCTCCTCTCTCCGTGGAATTTTCCAGACAAAAATGGTGGAGCCTGTTGCCATTTTCTCCTCCAGGGGATCTTCCCCACCCAGGGATCAAACCTGCATTTCATGCGTCTCCTGCATTGGCAGGTGGATTCTTCACCACTGTGGCACCTAGGAAGCCTGCTCCTCAAGTTTAGAGCTGTACAGATTAAAGAAACAAGAATGATTGTTGCTGTCCAGAAATCCTGGTGGATAGTAGGTACCCAGACCATGTTGAATGAATGAATAATTGAATGAATAATAAAGGAACATACCTACCTCTCTTAACTTTCTTCTTATATATGCCTTGTGTTTTAGAAATACATAAGGCTTCTTCTATAAGATTCAGTCTTTCTGATGATCTTTTGTGGCTCAGTTTAAAAATATTCATTGAGTGTCAACAATATGGTAGATGCAAGAGATCTGATAATGGACAATGAATACCTAGTTCTTTCCTTTAAGGAGTTTATTTACCCTTGTGGTTGGGGGAACCAGTTGGTAATCTGAACATTTCAAGTTACGTCTTAAGTGTGATATCGAGGTTCGAATCTCCAAAGTAAAGTGTCTGGTATCTTGCACTTCAAAAATAATACAAGTGCCTCCTCCATTAAGGCTTTTTGGATTGTCCTTCAGTAGAAGGCGGAGAAGGCAATGGCACCCCACTCCAGTACTCTCACCTGGAAAATCCCATGGACGAGGAGGCTGGTGGACTGCAGTCCATGGGGTCCCTAAGAGTCAGACACGACTGAGCGACTTCACTTTCACTTTTCACTTTCTTGCATTGGAGAAGGAAATGGCAACCCACTCCAGTGTTTTTGCCTGGAGAATTCCAGGGACGGGGGAGCCTGGTGGCCTGCCGTCTATGGGGTCGCACAGAGTCAGACATGACTGAAGTGACTTAGCAGCAGCAGCAGAATGCCTATACATAGGTCCTTGTTTGAAACATTATTAGAGCATTTATACTATGTATTGATACTTTTTCCCCTCCTTTTCTAGATTGCATACTGCTTCAGTGTAGGAGGCCTTGTTTCACGTTTGCATTCATGAAAAACATCGAGCACTCAGTTAATTAAATGCACTCTATTAGGCAAAGCTGAATGGTTGCCTTTCTAAGAAACTTCATTTTATGAGATAGTGTATTATTCAAATTATTGTTTTAGAGTGAAAAGAAAGTTGTCAGCTAAAGCATTTGACTTGTAAGCAACTTTGGTATTTATGGAACCTCAATAGCATTAAGTCAGTCTAGATTTTGATTACAAGTAGCTAAGCTAGTTTTATGAGTCTGGTCTTTCTTTTTTTGTGATTGTTGCTGGGACTCTGTCATTATTAATCACCTGCATTACTCATAATGGAGGTCAGCAAAGCTCAAGGACTCAGAATGGTTTTGTGACTGTACTGTCCAGTTTGTTCCCTCTAAGGACTGGTTCTGTAATGATACTTCCCAGTGGTGATATTATAAACCAAAAAGATCCAGTGTCATAAGAATTTGGGGTATCAGATGGCCAAAAATATCCATTGTAATTCATCTCTTTTGTTTTCTATAATGAACATATTTCTCCTTTTTTTTCATATTGAAGCTTGAAAATATTAAAAAGCCCCATTTAGCATGGTGCTGCTGTTGCTCATACAACCCGACCTCCTCTCCCATCTCCACTGACAGGTAAAACCAAGACGTGTTTATTTCCTGCTTCCATTGCCAGGTCTGTTTGGTGATTTTCAGTCTATTCCTCCTCTGATTCAGCAAGATGGGGGTCACAGTATTCCCTTAGTCTGTGGACCAGAGTTTAAGTGTAACTGCTAACAACATGCCCCTATGAAACAGTGGAGGATAGAGATAGGGAAGGGGACAAATAGTTAAAATATCTAAGCATCTACATTACAGAGCAAGGAAGAGAATATTGCCAGGTGCTGTAGTCTGCTGCTTAATGGCTGGAAACAAGCCTGCAGTTTCTATTAATCCTTTTCTCCTGAAGAGCTATTCCGTGTTCCTCTTTGCTTCTTCTTGTACCTCGTATCCCAGACTTTCAAACCCGGATCCTTGTTGCTCCTGCTCACGTGTTAGATCATACTAACTTTTCTGATTGAAGACGGCAGTACTAGCTAGTTCCCTCCGGTTGTCTCCCAAGGTTTGTTTACACCTCTCCCTCTGACCTTGCCCTGGGCGCACTTTTACTTCCCCTTGGTAATGACCTCAGTGGACACTGTACCACCCTGGCCCCAAGTGGGCCCATGTACTCTCAGCCTCCGCTCAGGTGGAGCCCCGTTACACTCCTTACGTGAATATTGTCTCTAAATCATCCTAAGGGATGGAAGAAAGTTTGCAAGTGGGTGATTAGATGTCAGTGTGAACTATTTCTCTTCACTTTCACACTTTAGGTCCTAAATCTGAGTTTTCTTTGTGGATATGGGTGAAACAGCGCCAGAGTGGAGTGGGTCTTTGGGAGCCTAAAGGTCCCGTGGGATTGCACTCCAGCTTCCCAAGATACTGTCTCTCAGGTGACACCATAATTGGGTCTTCAAAAGGCCATTAGACATTCTAGAAATTCAGTAGCTTCCAGATAAAGGAGTACTGGCAGACCAAGAAATTCTTGGCCTTTGGAAGCTCTGTTATATTATATATATATATATATATATATATTTTTTTTTTTTCTCTGTTAAATTGAGTGTCTTGATCAGGAGCACTGGTGGGTAGAATGGTTGTGATTGATACATGGATTCAGAAGCCGGTGGGATCATGGGGGGAGGGCAGTAGAAGAAGTATACAAAATCCATAGTGTTGCGATTTCAGTCAATATAAAGCTCCACCTCCACCAAGATAGAAGGGCTCTAATCGTCTTGCTCTGCGTGACTGGCTCATAACCCCCAAGAATGGTGCCACATTGTATATTTACTTTTGATTGCTGTTGGCTGCAAAATGGTATGGCATTGTCAGTAATCATGTTAATCTGAGGGAAGTCCATGTTGGCAAAGCTTGTATGTAGTTTTTAATTCTTAAACCATTGCTGGTTGTTTATTCCACTGAACAACTGCTGCAGAAGCTGGTGTGAGGCACGCTGACTAACATAAAAAATCTAGAAAGAGATACACCAACAAGATAGTGAAAGTGTTTGTCACTCAGTCGTGTCCGACTCTTTGCAACCCCCCAGACCGTAACCCACCAGGCTCATCTGCCCATGGAATTCTCTAGGCAAGAATACTGGAGTGGATAGTCATGTCTTCCTCCAGGGGATCTTCCCGACCCAGGAATCGAACCCAGGTCTCCTGCATTGCAGGCAGATTCTTTACTGACTGAGCCACCAAGGAAGAACCTATCAACAAGATAACATAACACCTAATATGTAGCAGGCAACTCAAGTCACTGGGTCACCTGGTATATCACTGTTTACTTTTTATCCAAGAATCAGTAGTAAGACTAGAACTATTCCTCAAAAGGGTAATATTGGCTTGACAAAGAGCATCATTTTGCTCAATGAATCTAAGGGACTTCTTTTGTTTTTTTTCCTAGTGAGCCTTGCCACTAGTTTTATACAGAACCCTGAAATTGCACAGGTTCTGGAGTTACCATGGGATCAAGCAGGTCATTGAAGCCAAGTTGTAGATCTGCTTGTGCCACCACTTGAACTAGAAGAATAGCCTTTTCTGCTGGAGAGTTGAAGCCAGAGCCAGCAACCTTTGAGGGCATTCAGTAAAATGGATTAGAGCCACATAAAAAGTATCACCAAGCTGTATTTTCCCATTTGTATTTGAGACTGCAAAGAAAAGCAATTTGTCATTTCCTCTGTAGGAGTGTATCAGTGATCCATACGGATCAATGGACCAAGATTCTTCACTAAGGAAACAGGTCTCTGCATTAATTTATCTTCTGTCTGCTGGCATACTTCCGTCCTTCCAAGGCACCTACGAGAACATGTGGCTTCTCACTTTGCAGATGTTAAAAGCATGTGTAAGCAGTGTATTGGACATTACAGTGTAGTGTCCCGTAGGAGGAGAGGATCAGTAATCTTGACACCTGACTTGTACAGTGATAAAGAGGGTGTATAACCCTAAGATAAGACTGAAGGCTTGCCGCCCACCCCATCCAGCTGAAAGCATACTCCTCTTGTTTTCTATTTTTTAGGATAGAGCAAAAAGTGTTTACTGTATCAGAAGGTTTGTACAAGGCGCCAACGATTTTGATGATGTATTCTAGCAAATAGATCACATTTTGAGGAGCATCACAATGGAAGTCACCATTTAAAGAAACCTGTGCTAGCCATCCTTACTTCCCCATCCTTAATGTTTGCCTTCCCCATCCTCTGGACAAACCAGGCAAATGGGAGTAGGAGAGGCTTCCTAGCTCTCAGCTCATCAGGTCTTCCTGACATTTCTGGGCAGTGCACAAGAAGAGCTGTGGCTGATGGTCTTCTGTTTTGTTGAAATGTAAAGCCCTGGGCTCCCAGTTATGTCCGCTTTTGCATATGAGTCCTTTCTCAGGGAGAAAGGATGAAGACTGGGGTTGCTGAGTGTATCTGTTTACAAAAACCAGGGAAATAACCATTTGGTGGACTTAGGCTCCCTCCCACTGGGTCTATGAGAAGCATGTCTACTTAATTTCTTTTTAATGGCCGAACAATTTTATATAGCGTTCATGCATTAAAATTATTTATCCTTTTAGGATTGACACTTTTCAGTCTTTTTTTCTTTCTTCTTTTTTTTTTTTGCTATTCATGTTTTCAGTGAATATTATTAAAGGTCCTGTTCCTGGCCTACTTTTGTACTGGTTTGTCTGACCTTTCCTCAGTTATTTCTGATTCTTTCTACATGATGGATATTATTCCTCCCTATGTCTTTACCTTTATGAAGACTTTCACTTATGATTATATTATCATCCACTTATTTTTCTTGACTTTCTCCAATCTGATATATGAAAAGTTGATTATCAATGAAGTTGAACTTCTCATATGTTTATTTGCTTGTCATTATTTTAAGATGATACCTTTTACCTTTTTTTATTGGACTATTTTTGTATTTCCAACTTGTAGAAGTTTTTTTTCTATATTAAGAATATTAACCCCTTTACTTATCTTTTGCTGCAGGCATTTTCTCCCGTGTACACACACACATATGTTACTTGTATGGATTTGTAATAAAGATACATATTTTTCATATAACATTTAAAATTTTTGTGTATTTTTTGCCAGTTTGATAATATTTTCCTTCATGGTTCTTAGTTTTGTGTTATACTTGGATAATATTTCATACCTGTGCCAAAATCGTAAATAAGATTGTATAATAAGTACATTTTTATAGTTTTATGTAGCAGTTTAATAGTTTCCATTTTTAATGTTTAAATTATTAATTTTTTACAGATTTATTTTGCTTCATGAGGTTACATTGAGTTCTCTGTTTTAACCCCCAAATGGTTGGTCAGTTTTCCTCATGTCATTTATTGAGCAGTCTATTTTTTTTTTTCACTTACCATGGCCTTTTTAAAAGACAAGAATCCTCTCGAAATAATGATAAATGTCTGCATCAGTTTGTCTTACAGCATACTTTTTCCAAAAGTGAAAGCTTTAAACCCCTATAAGGTAGCTTAGGAGAATCCACTAAGGTTGAGAAGGAAATATATAACTTATTGTACAAAGCAACCATAAGTTTAAAACAGCAAAGTCTCTCACCTCACAAAAGAAAACATCTATTACCAAAAAAAAGCAAAAAGAAATTCCTTTGTAACTAGCTGAATGGTTAACAGTTGCTATATATTTCCTCTCCAGTATTTATATTTTCCATCTTTGACTTGAAAGCAATATTCATTACATCATCCTGAGTGAACAAAAGTAATCCTGTGTTTTGGAATACAATCATTCCCTTGATCCCATAAATAAACAATGACTTTTTAAAAGCATTTAAGCTATATAAATAAACGACTTCTTTTAAATGAAAAAGAATGGGTGGGTTGGATCATTTTTCCCTAGTTCTTGGAAATGTGAAAGTTCTTTACTTTGAAATGGATTTTCAACTTATCTCTGCTTGACATTTTATTTGTGTACATAAATGCATAAAGCTAGAACCTTCCCCTTTGTAAAGAGCCTTTTTTTTTAATTACTAGTATTACAGTGGTAGACTTCTGAGTGGGGAACTCAGCATGAAATATTTAAAACCTACAGAAGAGTAAAAATATAGTACAGTGCTCTTTTTATATACCCTTTACCTGGGTTCACCAGTTGTTAACATTTTTCAACTTTTGTTTAGTCTTTCTCTCTCCAGATTCAATTCAGGTTTCTCTGGTTGTCTCTGCAACTTTTTAAAAATAGTTTTTGTAGGTTTTATTTATTTTTTTTCCTGAATCAGAAGCCAGTCAAAAATTGTATACTGGGTGTTATTTTATGTTTTTAATTTAAAAAGTATTTTGTGTTTTTAATTTAGAAAGCTTCCTGCTTTTATATATTTTTTTCTTTTGTGATATTAATATTTTAAGAAGTACAGATCAGTCGTTTTGTAGATTATCACATAATCTAGATTGGTCTGATTTCTTTCTCATGATTGTGTGTGGTGTGTGCTCTGTTGCTCATAGATTCCAGTTAAATATTTTGGCAAGAAAAATACATAGGTCATTTTGTGACTTTCTTGTTGCATCATGTCAGGAGGCTCATAATGCTAGTTTGTACGATTGGTGATCCTAAATTTGGTCATTTGTTGTAAGCAACAGATTAATCTTCTATAAAGTTAGCCCAAGTTAATGACATCTATGTGATGATAATTTAAGGTCATGTGAGTATTCCCATGGTTTTAGCATCCTTTGATTCTTGCTTGATTTGCTTATTACATAGACAGTTGAAAAATGGTTATTCTAATTTTGTTATTCCTCATTCATTTATTAACTGTAATTCATTCACTTTATATCCCAGTGAATCATATTTTCCTCACAATTTTTGTGCCAGTAGAATTTACGTGACCGTCCATGTGCCATTGTACCAAATGTCCTGATGGAATAGGGAAGAAGATAGTATTTTTGGATCATAGTTACAGTTTCACATGTTAAGGTACCCACACAATTCATTGTCACTAATTAGATTTGAATAAACCATTGATTTTTTTTTCTCAACTAATATTTTCTATATTTATCTCTTTGTTTTTCCTGTCTTTTTCTAACTGTCCTATTGCTTGTGTTAACTTCTAACTTAATTTCTAATGGCCTAACGTTTGTAATAATTACTATACATTTACTTTCTATCATAATAGCTGCGGAAATACAGAGGACTCTGAATCAACTTGGAACACCTCAAGATTCACCTGAATTGAGGCAACAGCTGTAAGTATTTAGTTAAACATCAAAAAGAAAAGAAATAAAGAGAGAAAACCACCGATTGTTATGTTCGTTTGATAGTGTGTAGTGTTATATTTATTGGAGAAAACAATGAAAAATTAATACTTTTTTTTCTGCTGCCTCATTTGTACTCAGATTTTGTGTAAGTTTTTCCCTGTCCAAAGTGGGCAGCTGTTTTTCTTTATTTTAAAGATCTGGCTTTCTCTATCAAAGCAGAACTTCTTTGGTTATCTAATACTTTTTAATAGGTTGTTTTTGATGGCTTTAGAAAAACAGTACTCTAAGCTTCTCCCTGTGTGAGTCACTTCTCATAGCTAACAATCCCTGTGATGATTTTTATTTATTTCACTTAGATTTCGTTGAACATCCAGTATGAACTATGCCCCCGCAAAGTTTATCTTTACATCCTTGAATTTCAGAAAGCATTAGCCTCTGTTTAAAAAATAAAGGATATAATCAAGTAACGTACTTACAGATTTGAGTAACATGCTATAGAACAAGAGCAACAACACTTTGTGGTGTTACAGATTTTACAGTGTGTTTATACCTTTTCTCATAAAACCTTACAGAATCGCAGTGAGCTAGATAGATCAAAAGAACTATTTCCATTTTACTTATAAGGAAGACATTTCTGTTTGGGGTTTGATGGTTTGCCCAACATTATTCTAAACCTGAATCATTTTTAAATGTTAATTTAGCACGATTGCCAGCTACAAATTTCAAGTAGTGTATATGTAATAAATGAAATGCCAAACATTAGCTACAGAAGGAAAAGTTGCAAAAAAGAAGAAATTAAAAGATAGGTAATAATAATTCATATTTTTTGTGAAGTACAGTTTGAGGAATTTATAGTTGTCTTATAATTTATATTGCATTTTTCTGCAGTGGATAGATATCAGGGGGATAAACATGTCCCAAATCTAAATAATAAAGCATCATTTATTAAAATAAAGTAAAACAGAACAGAAGCCATAATTCTTAATAGTTAACAATATTTTGCTAAGGTTAAGAGTGGAGATTCTGAATATGTAGATATCATTAAAGTCTTTTTATAATTTTATTACTTTTCATAAAGATTTACAAAAGGCATATAAAGATAGGGCATTTGGTAAACATATATAAGTGTGGTATAATTCCTCATCAGTCAAATATAGATACCTATATACTAAAAGATATTATCATATGCTGCTACTGCTAAGTCACATCAGTCGTGTCCGACTCTGTGCGACCCCAGAGATGGCAGCCCACCAGGCTCCCCCATCCCTGGGATTCTCCAGGCAAGAACACTGGAGTGGGTTGCCATTTCCTTCTCCAATGAGTGAAAGTGAAAAGTGAAAGTGAAGTCGCTCAGTCGTGCCCGACTCTTAGTGACCGACTCTTAGTGACCGCATGGACTACAGCCTACCAGACTCCTCTGTCCATGGGATTTTCCAGGCAAGAGTACTGGAGTGGGTTGCCATTGCCTTCTCCGATATTATCATATAGTTTCTCATTATTTTAAAGGACCCAAAGTGTGACCAATACACAGGAAACTCAAACAGGAGCTCTGTATCAACCTAGAGGGGTGGGATGGGGAGGGAGATGGCTGGGAGGTTCAAAAAGGGAGGGGATATATGTATACCTATGGCTGATTCATGTTGAGGTTTGACAGAAAACAGCCAAGTTCTATAAAGCAATTATTCTTCAATAAAAAATAAATTATTTTTTTAAAAGAAAAAAAAAAGCGAAAGGCAAAAAAAGAAACAAATAAAATGAGAGATAATATATATGAGAGGTACTGAGGTTGTGACCTGTAAAACATGACATGAATACAAGCTTTTTTTAAATGTCAACTTCTTTAGTTATAGATCTTACTTTTCACTTTATAAGCTAGTTAGCAAGATAGAAACAGATAACTATGTAATTTATCTTTTTCACTGTGTTTGGTTTTTTTTTTTTACAGAGAAGTGCTATCATTTTTTTTCCTATGGTGAACATAGATACTAGTAAATTTGTACTATTATTCATTGTGACGTCTGCTCTTTTTTTTTTTTCAATAAAGTATCTATAAGATATAAATACTCAGGTAGAGAAATGAGAGAGGCTGGCTGTACCCTGAGAACGAGACAGCGTTTTAAGCCCCCACATCCGCCAGATCTCAAACATCAGACATTTTACAATCTCTCGTTGGCTTTAGTCATCTTCTTTTCTAAATAGCTGCTGATATTTATTTCTCAAAGCTTGGTTATCTCCATATGTGAGTAAAGCACCTTCCACATAGTATTTACTCAATATTTATAGAACCTGAGAAGTTTGTTTTCATAGAGAAAATTTGAGCCAGTCTCTAAAAAAAAGTGATTTTTCTAAAGCTGTTCATCAGGGTTGAATCAAGTGGCAGAGTTAGAGTTTCAAGAAATACCTTAGTTCTTTAACTGTGATGCGTGTTTTCTCACTTTAGCCAGCAGAAGCAGCAGTATACGAACCAACTTGCCAAAGAAACAGATAAGTACATTAAAGAGTTTGGATCTCTGCCCACCACCCCCAGTGACCAGGTATGAAGCTTTAAGACACAGTGTTGATGTACTGAATGGGAAAGGCAATCAAATGCGTTGTAGGATCTTTGAACTGATCTTTGTACTAGAAAGGAAATCAGGGGGGAAAAAATATTTGAGATTAGTTCAGAGAACACAAAACTGTATTTAATTGCCCAGGTAGTATCCTGTGGTTCAGTAAAGCAAAAATTATTTCCATGCAGTTGTCCTGACCCATAATTAAATAAGTGCTCAGAAAATGCTTCCTGACTAATTGTTTCCTGGCCTTCCAGGACTGACTTCATGCAACATGCATGCTCATTCAAGATGTGAGGTTTCCTCGGGGCACCCGTTTTTATTACCCTGCTTACTTAGTGGAAGTTATTACTTAGGTGAATCAAAGGTTTTATTTCCATTAAAATAAAGAAGAAGAGGAATTACTTTATAAGTGTGGCCTAGTGTTTAGGATGAAAACTTGAGGTGAAAAATCCAACATTATGGGCCTTTGCCTCAAGATAAATATGCACAGTGTTTGAACACATTATATATTTGTTTGAACACATTATCAAATTGAGCAAAATGTTATTGAGTGTTAATCAGTAAGGCCCTGTAATAGAGTGAGTGAAATTTTCAAAATTAAATAAAGAGCCAGCTAACTAGCAAAACAGCTTTTGCAAATTCTGCAGAACTTCACAGCTTGATTCTAGCAGGTTTCTTTTCCCCGCCTCTCTAGCGTCAAAGGAAAATACAGAAGGATCGCTTAGTGGCTGAATTCACAACATCGCTGACAAACTTTCAGAAGGTGCAGAGGCAGGCTGCTGAGAGAGAGAAAGAATTTGTTGCTCGAGTAAGAGCCGGCTCCAGAGTATCTGTGAGTATTTAAAGCAGCGTGTAAACCTGAACACGGTATTCCCCGGGGTGTGAGTATTTAAAGCAGCGTGTAGACCTGAACACGGTGTTCCCCGGGGTGTGAGTATTTAAAGCAGCGTGTAAACCTGAACACGGTGTTCCCCGGGGATCCTGTACACACTACATGGCATGGTTTTTGAGTCTTAAAGACCTGTGACTATCTTGGAAATCGGTGTTGAATATTTATTTTCAGGAGTTTCTGCTCAGTTTTTAAAAGGATGATAATTGCATATTATTGTGGTTATTCTGTCCATGTCATGGAACAAAAGATTACAGATTATATAAAAATACGGAAACGTTCTGTCAGAGAAGATTAAGAATCAAATCCTGATTTGCACCTGAGGCTGTTACTTTGTATTCCTGCTGGAGTAGAAGACTCTTGACTCCTGGGTTATATGAAGATGATTTGAAATGAACAGAGTGAATGTATTGTGTGAATACTGAAAATGAACTTAGACCTGGAGAAGATAAATGGAAGGATAAGTTAGAGTGGAATTTTGATTTAATTTAATTTTAAATCTCCCTGGAACCTCTCATGCTTCCTTGTTCCTTAATGTAGAGGTTCTAAGGCTACATTCTGTTTTAATCAAATAATATTTATTATTTGGCTCTTGAGAATATTTAATGAATTCCTCCCATGTCAGCTTAGGGTATAGTTTTATTATTGCTTGAAGTAATTGACTTAAAATATTAGAACAAGAATCTTTCTCTTTTCTTACACCTCTCCTCCAGTGTGGACATAAATCGATTTAAATTATTATAAAGGAAAATATGAGTGTTGTGTGCTTTTCCTTTGTGCCTTCTCAATCCATTCTCTTACTAAATTATTCAGGGCGGTTTTCCTGAGGAGAGCTCAAAAGAAAGGAATCTTGTATCCTGGGAAAGGTAAGAAGTATAAAACAGTATACAGTGTAAAAGATTATTTTTCATATTTGTTTTTTACATCATGGTCTTGGGCAAAATTAGCTTTCAATATATTATATCATGATTCCTAAGTTATTTATAAATAGAAAACAATACATTTGAAAAAATTTTTAAATAATTATTATAAAATATGTAAAAATAGTCCAGTATACTAATAATACTCTTTAAGTAGTTATTTATCCAAATAAATATTATTGACTTAATTTTTGATTAAAATTATTTTTGATATAGATTATTCCCGTATGTGAGATTTAAGTCAACCAAGAAGAAATACTGACTTGCCAGATGTAATAGCTTCCAATAATTAAGTAATAACTCTAAAAAAAAATCATTGAAATGAAAATGAATAAAATTTGGTTAGCATTTCTGTTATACTTTTAGAATTTAAGTGAGCAATTCTGTGACTTTGAAGCAAAAATGTTCTATTCAATAAGTATTTCTGTAATAAGAAGGAAGCGCCCTTGTTTCCATAGCAGTTTTTCTTTTTTTTACATAGTCCTTTCTTTTTAATAGCCAAACTCAGCCTCAAGCTCAGTTGCAGGATGAAGAAATTACAGAGGATGACCTGCGCCTTATTCAGGAGAGAGAGTCTTCTATCAGGCAACTCGAAGTAAGCTTTACATTGTAGGATTGAGCTGCCTCCGTTAGTGAGCTTGTTCTCAAGATGCTTAGGTGATGGTGGGAGAAGGGTCAAGAGAGAAAACTAAATAAATATCAGTTCGGTGGCATTTCTCATATAAGTTAGAATCATTGCTTTTAAAAAGAGTCATCTCTTTAGAAATTATGCTGGGATGAGAAAATATACTCCCCTCCACTCCAAATTTTCTTTCTTTTTTTAAAAATTCTGTTAAGTCATCTGACCATTGAGAAAAATATCAGTCTAGTTCATTCAGAGAGTCTGATGAGTCTGGATGGCTTCCATGGCACATAATACACATCACACCTGCATGAATCAGATTTCTTCCAAGGGCTTTAAACGTATTTTATTTCCCTTTAGTACATGTAGGATATCGAAGAGGTCTGAAAGGTTTATAACCTTAGTTCATAGGGAACCTACCGGTTCCCTGGAAATTGGCCTGATAATAGCTAACAATAGCTACCATTTATTGATGGATTCCATCCATCAAGCACTATGTGATAAATTGTTCGTGTTGTCTCATTTAGTTTTCATAAAAGTAACTTAACTGTGTCATTATTATTCCCCATTTTACAGATGAGAAAGCCAAGTTCTAGGATCAATGTGTAAATCGCCCCACTCTTCCTGAATAAAGTACTTACATGTTACTCTTTAATCAGGCAAAATAGTAGTTATATATGAAAGAAAATTAAATTTATAACTTATTTATTCATCACTATTCCATTGTGTATTCAAGTTTATTAATTTGAGAATTTGAATTTACACCTCGTTTTATTCTTTTAAAATGTCAAATCGAGGGACTTCCCTGGTAGTCCAGTGGTTAAGAACCCACGTTCAGTGCAGGGGACATAGGTTCAGTGTCTCGTCAGAGAGCTAAGGTCTCACACGCTGTGAGGAAATTAAGCCCACGTGCCACAGAAAGACCCAGCACAGTCCTGAGTGTCAAATTGACATACAAATTTTTACTAGAATATTCTCAGTGTTTTTGAGGAAATACTGCTTGTGATAACAAGACTAATCAAATTGCATGGTGTAAATTCAATAACGCACCACCCTTCTCTATTACATAGATGGTTCATTTCCATTCCAAATCACCTGATATTTTTAACATTACAAACTTGTTTTAGAGAAATGGTTACAGTTATTCAGAATCTACTTACTTGGGATTGCCTATGGTCAAATAGTTTTCTCATATGCCCAAAATGTATGTTATTAAGTCCAGATGCATGGTCACCTAGGTATGAGTATTGGTTTGGGTTTTTTAAAAATTTTCCTCCTTTGCGGATTGGGGACTGAATTTCTGATTATAATAAAATGTACTTTTTTTCTCTTAGGCTGATATTATGGATATTAATGAAATATTTAAAGATTTGGGAATGATGATTCATGAGCAAGGAGATGTAATAGGTAAGCCCTACATGTGAAATTTCATGAGGTGGAAGCAGGCCATATGCAGTTTCCCTGTGGTAGCTTCTCAAGCCAGAGTAACTTACCTCCTTTTCCCTCTTTGAGTCTTCCTGGAGTCAAAAGTACCATGTCTACAACAGACGAAGCACCCTTGGCATTATATGAAACAGATTAATTTTTGGCTCCTACTGGTTGAAGTGACCAATTTCATGTATTTAAGAAGTCCCAAATTTAATCAGGGTCTGCTGCTGCTGAGATCATGGAAGGTTCCATGTAGCATCATGCTAGCTCATTCCCAGGACCTCTGGTTTCTGTCTTATCCCCAGTTTAATTCTCATCACACCAAGGCTTCAGAGAAAATGTCTTTTCATAACGTGCACACTGTCTTCTCTTCTCAAGTAGAGGGAATAAGTAGCCATTTGCCTAAACATTCATTCTCATAACTTTTTTAGCATATTAATTTAGTAGTATTACTTAATTACTGAGAATTCTTTTAATTCTTTTTTATAAACTCTGTAAGACTTCCTTTAAATTTTAAATGTAATTCATATAGGATATAATTATAAGCATTGATCAAGATTCTGACCTTCTTTATCATTTTTAAGTATGAAGATATTTGTGAGTATACTAAAGATATATTTAATATGTTTTCTGAATTTGGTGTAGTTTAAATACTTGAACCTATAGTTTAATTATTATTTTTCTATTCTTACCCTCTTCTGTAGTCCCAGTAGATCACAGGGTAAAACTTAAGAAACCATTCATTCATCCAATAAATATTTATTGAGTGCCGACTACATTCAGGCATAAATCTAGGCATTGAGGATTCAGCTGAAATTAAACAACAAATAAAAGATATTGTAATCTAATTGGAGGAGAGAGACAATTAAAACAGAAAGGAAAGTAAGTGGTGATAAGTGTTTATGGGGAAAATAAGGCCAGATTGGGGTGGGACAACAGGTACTGGGGGAGACGCTGCTTTTCAGCGTAGAGTCAGTAAGGGCAGGTGATGTTTTAGTGAGGACTTCACGGGAGTAAGGAAGCCAGCAGGAGAAGAGATGCCAGGCAGAGGGACCAGCAGGTGCCCTGGCCTTTGGGCAGAAGCATGCCTGACATTTTAAGTGAAGGGAGTGAGCACGCGGAGGATGGAGACAGTGTCCGAAGTCACACAGGACCAGATCACATGGGCCCCCGAGCCGTCATGAGAAAAGTTTTTGTGTTAATAGAGGAGAAGCCAGAGGAAGGTGTGAGCAGAAGGGCGTGATCATCCGACTTGGGTTTTAAGAGGCCCACTCGGACTGTTGGGTTGAGAACATAAGGGAAGGGGAGGTGTCTGGGCTGGGGTCTTAAATCTGGGCATCTTCTGCCCATGGATGGTATTTAAAACCATGAGATTAGGTAAGATCACCTGGCAAATAAGTAGAGATAGAGAAGAGAGGGGCTTCCCTGGTGGCTCAGTAAAGAGTCTGCCTGCAATGTAGGAGACCTGGGTTTGATCCCTGGGTTGGGAAGATCCCCTGGAGAAAGGAATGACGACCCACTCCAGTATTCTTGCCCAGAGAATTCCATGGACAGAGGAGCCTGGCGGGCTGCAGTCCATGGGGTCACAAAGAGTGTGACACAGCTGAGCAAGAGGAGGTTCTAAGGACTTGTAAATATTTAGAGCACAGTCAGCAAACTGCGTCCATTCATTTATGTGTTGTCTAAGCAGGTTTTGTACAACAGAGGCATAGTTGAGTATTTATGACAGAAACCATAAGAATGAACTGCAAAGCTTAAAGTATTTATTATCTGGCACAAAGAAAAAAGTTTGCCGATCTCTGATTTAGAGGCTAGAGAGCCAAGGAGGAACCAGCAAAAATGACCAAGAAAGAATAGCCAGTGATGCAGAAGAAAACCACGTGAGTGTACAGTTTTAGGATGGGGTGGAGGAAGCATTTCAGGGCGATGACCCTTCTCTCTCAGATGCTGCTGTTGGGTTAGGTGAGCTGAGGATTAAGAGCTGACTGCTGAATTCAACAACATGTCAGGCATAGATGACCTCAGATTAGAGCTGTGCTGGTGAAATCGTGCAGATAAAAGCACGATAAAGTAGGTTCCAGAGAGGCCGGGAGGAGAGTGACTGGAGATAGTAAACGGAGACAGCTTTTTTAGGAGTCACGTGAGGTCCTAACCGCCAGTGGATGTGGCATCAAGGAGAGATTTGAGGGTTGGCTTGTGTTTAAGATGGCAGCGATAGGATTGATGAGAAAGAAGTGTTGAGTGTGAGAGGGAAGCAATTGCTGGCCTGAGGTTGTTGAGCTAGGCAGCAGGAATGGGATCAAATGCACGCACAGAGGGGTTGGCTGTCGCTGAGCACAGATGGGTCCCACTGGGCACAGAGATGGTTGCATGTGGTAGTGGGTAGGGTCAGAGGAGATTGTGGGAGTGTCTTCTGATTGCTCCTGTTGTCTCAGTGATCTAGAAATAAGGCCCCTGGTGGAGAATGACAGTGAGTGAGGAGGCGTGGGAGATTAGTGGAGAAAGTGTGACTTATCTTCCAGGAGTTGGGGAGATGCGGCAAAGTGCTCTGCAGTCAAGAATTTAAAGTGAAATAAGTCAGCCCTGGTGACTTTTTTGTACCCACATACAGTGGCACAGAATAGGTTGGGGTTTTGTCACCTAAGTGTGACTGCAATGGGGGGACGAGGGCTGACGATGAGTGCAAGAAAGCAGTGGCAAATGACTGTCCGTGGAGTCGAACGTAAGGAAGAGGGAAGTGAGGACGTGACGTATGTAAGGGGCCATGAAACAGGGGTAGGGTCACTAATGTTGGGGTCTTAGAAGGAAAGAACTCGCAAGGTACCTGGTGGTGATCAGAGAGGGAGACCTGGAATGGAGATTATAGAGAAGCTGCAGTTGCTGGTAATGACAGGTTTGGAATGTGACCATGGAAGTAGATGGCTCAGAAAGCATTACAGGCAAAGTCGATGAAAAAAATGTGTGTTCAAAGATTTGAGAGGCCTGGGTATTTGAGGGTCAGCAGTTGGCCATTGGGATCACCAATATGGATAATAGTAGAAGCATTGAAGAGAACATCAGTGGAGCAGGGACTCCACTCCAAAACATTCAAGGAAAAAGAAAAGACATCTCGGGATGCCTGCTGCCCTGCGGAGTGACAGAGGTAGGCGTGAGCTCTGACCTCGGCAGGGAGGAGGAGGAGACAGCAGTCGTCCATCCTAGAGATGCAGGATGTTCTACCCCCAGTTCGGAGGAGGGGAGGAAGGAGACCTGTCACCACTGGAGAAGGCTGTGGGGACTCTTAGGAGCCTCGGTTTCCAGCACAGAGGGAGGTTGATGCTGGCCACTGAGCAGATGATGGTTTTCAGGCCTCCCTCCCTGTTTCCCCTGAACCAAAGCTCAGAATGCTTTGCTTGGTACTGAGTTGGCCATCACAGGATGCAAACTCAGTGACAGTACTTTTGGGGTTTACCGGGTAGAACTGGAGTACGCTGCAATGAAGGTAATCAAGTTCATTTTCTTCACATTGTTTCTGTATGGTTTGAGGCACCTGAGAAATACAGTTGCTAAGAGAAAATTCAGCCGTATGCATATAAACCTTTGAATAATGAATGTATTTAGTCTTAACCATGAATAAAATTAGGTGATTTGCGCAGCTCTATGACTAGCAAGGCAGCACCTGTTTAACAGTTTTGTGTGTGTGTTTTATTCTAAAGATAGCATAGAAGCCAACGTGGAGAATGCCGAGGTGCACGTCCAGCAAGCAAACCAGCAGCTGTCAAGGGCGGCTGACTATCAGGTAATATCAGCTGAGCTGAACTGTCCTGTAAATGAGACTTAAATGTGTATATGTGTGTGTGAGTGTAGTAATCATGTGGCTGGAGATGTTAACATCTAAAATCCCATGGAAGACAGGCCAGAAATATGCCAGTCCTTTAAAACTGGGTTTAGCCTGTCTGTTTTCAGGATTAAACAAGTGTTGTGCCCACAGGAACGGGCAGTTTAGTATTTAGAGTCTTGAGGGGAGCGGTAGACAACTCCAGTCTTTTATGGCAGCTTCTGGTCTCCAATGTCATTTTCACATTTCAGTCCAGAAACCTGTTTGATAGTGATTTCCCTCCATTCCTCGCTGTTCCTTTCTGCCTTTCTTTTTTGTCTGTGATACTTTGGACTGAAGAGGCTAAGATCCTTGTCCCAGAAAGATGTCTCAGGGCCTGTGGAAAATTTATTAGCTTGGAGTGTCCTTGACCAATCAATGGGTATTCAGTCAGCATTCAGCAGACCCTTCACTAGCAATCACATGATCCCTAAAGTGAATCAGGTTAGTATAGGAAATCCATACATATGAGTCAAATATAAATATATACCTAAGACTACAAATATTAGTACCATGAACTATATCATTTAGTATGTAAATCTTTGATGTTTAACAGAGATAAGTTCTTTTGGGGAACCCCTAAATACCACCCTAGCATTTTATTTCCCTTTTAAAGCTTCGTTATTTGTTGATGTAGTTGTTCATAATTATTTTCTCAGAAATTGTCACCTTCCTCTAAAATTTCTAGACCTGTTCAGTCGCTTTTCAGTTTTCTCGCTGATTTTAGACGTTCCCTTTAGTTTTAGTACAGTTTTTCACTGGACGAATCAGTACACATTCTGTCGCATGTCAGGAACGATGAAGCTGGATAGAGGATGCTGAGTTACACCGCTGGTTGTGCTCACCAGCAGAGTAACTCTTGTTTACTGTCTTCATGCATGAGATTCAGACATGCAGCTCAGCAGACTTAATGTCACCGCATCGTAGACTGGGGTATCATTCATGAATAGTTGAAGACACACACACACACACACAGAGTAATCTGTAACTGTTAAATCTGCTCAGATAGAGTGTTCAGCAAGATTCATCAATGTCATTTCATTTTGCTTTTGAATTTTAGGGAGATGTAGGTATATCTCCAAATTTTACTTCTCCTCTTCCTTGTGGAAGGAAAACCTGCAGCTGCTCTGGGGAAAAAGGGGAACACATCTTCCCGAGCTAAACCTTCAGAGCCAGAACTACCCCCACCCTTAACCCCACAGGACCTGGTGGTGGTTGTTTAGTCGCTTAGTCGTGTCCAACTCTTTGCGACCCCATGGACTGCAGCCCGCCAAGCTTCCTGTCTTTCACCATCTCCCAGAGTTTGCCTGAATTTATGTCCCTTGAATCGATGATGCAGTCCAATCATCTCATCCTCTGTCGCCCCTTTCTCCTGCCTTCAGTCTTTCCCAGCATCAGGGTCTTTTCCAGTGAGTTGGCTCTTCGCATCAGGTGCCAAAGCATTGGAGGATTGGCATCAGTCCCAGGGAATACTCAGGGTTGATTCCCTTTAGGATCCACTGGTTTGATCTCCTTACTGTCCAAGGGGCTCTCACAGGACCCGGAGGGATGAGAAGAGAGCCATGCAGCACAGGGGCTGGGAAGAGAGCAGTTTCCCCGTAGTCCTTGGCAGCCTTGATATTACATGATGCCTCTGCAAAATGCGGTGTGGTGCTCCTAAATAGTTTGGATAGATTAAGAACATAAAAGAAGGTGGAAAATGTTCTCATCACCATAGCACCCCAGAGTCTTGCCACCCCTGGAGATGGTGCCCCAGGGAAAATAAAATTCTCTAGTGGAATAGTTGTCATTGTTGATGAAGGCACATTACACATGCGTCTGTGGTAACCAGGTAGAGTCTGGGGAAAATACATGGGCAGGATGAAATTGAAATGAACTGTGTTTAAGATATGAAGAGTAGTATTTTGTTGAAAAATTAGATGGCCACGTGGAATACTAAGCAGTATTAATAGTTTTTAAGAAAAATTGAGTCAGAAACATATCATTTTGGTAAATTTTACATTACTTCTGGTTGACCCAAAGCAAATTTACAGACTTTTCTACTTTGTAAGAAAAAAGATTCCTGGATGTTGTCGTGAGATAGACAAGCCATTAGAGAAATACAGAAATCTACAGCTGGGCCAGGAATGAAGAATGGAGCAAAGCTCAACCTTTATAATTTAAATGAGTGTTTTTTAATTTTTTTAACTGTTTTTAAAAATTTATTTGTATGTTGAAATTCTGAATGCAGTTTCCATTCATATTTAGGGATGAGAACGATTTAGGAAACTTAAGTAAACTTTAGGAAACATTGTCAAATATTTGCTGATATGGTCAGAGAACTCATTTTGAAGAGCAGTTTTTGATAAAAGTTTAAAAATTGATATCTTTAAGCTGTTTTTTGTTTTCACATATAGGTAAACTCTGTCGCTTCATTTTTATTTCTCTGTATCTTTCCCAACCACACATCTAGAAAAAGCACCAACAAAAGTTGAATAATTATCCCCTGAATTAGTACCATTAATTCAAGAATATATTTTGAAAGCATAGTACTATATGTATTGAAAAGCAAAAAAAATATAGCCCTAAATTTGAGGGTGAGAAATTACCATTGATTTTACTCTAGAAATGAACCAAATGATGTTCACTTGCCATCGAGATGCTCCACTACATCTGTAAACATGTTTTGTTTTTTGCATCTGCAGCGCAAATCCAGAAAAACCCTCTGCATCATCATTTTTATCCTTGTCATTGGAGTTCTAATTATCGGTCTCATCATATGGGGAGTGAAAGGCTAAGATGATACAGAAGCACACTACTGCACTATGTTATGTAAATTATGTAGGAAGATTCCTTTAATCATGGTGGGTTTTTTTATTATATTATTTTAAAGCAGTTGCCTAAAGGATGGTTCCCGTACTGTTATTTTTATTTGGAAGAAAGTTTTCTTTGGATTAAATCTTATATTTTCTAATGCTGAAAGTTTTCCTATGTATCCCTGCTGGCATAACATTCATGCTTTTCGATCTAATAATCATTCTGCCCACGTTGTATTTGCCTTTCATTTATAATTTATTTTTCCTGTTGACTTAGCTTTTGGAAATGAGTAAATTTAAAGGTGTGTGTGTGTTTCCTGTGTGCATCTTTCCATCACAATGTAACATGCACCCATGTTTGTGTTACTTTGGTTACAGATCTTCAGTTTGATTTGTGCCAGCAGAGGAAACATTGTCAGTGACTTTAAAAAGTAACATATGTGTTTGTGTTTTGTATTTTGTTTTTTTCCTGGTTCACAGCAGCATAAGTTGTCTATTTAACTTTTATATTGGTTTTTCTCTTAAGACCCTTGTTGATTCTCAGTGAAGTCAGTGAATAACTTCCTAATATCTCTTTCACTCCTGATGTGTGGATAGTAAGCATTTGTTGTAGACTGCCGAGTAAAATGCTAAGGATAGATTGCTTTTATATAGGTTCTGCTGAGCCTGACATCCCTTTACAAGGAACTGTGTTGTCCCTGTAAATGTGTAATGTGATCTGGAGGAAGAGTGTGACAAATCAGTACCTATTGTGTTAGAATTCTAAAGATCCCAAACTTGTTCTGCTGTGTATCTCCACAGCTGTTATGATGGAACATTAATTACCTTCCCTTTTGTCCTATAGAATAATGATTACATTTGTGTCCTTGGGTCAAGATTACTTTGGGGAAGTAACTTTCCCACAGTTATTGTTTTCGGGCACCTAACACTTAAAATTCTGGGTTTCCTTTGCATATCATTTTGTACCATCCTGCATTAGCAAATGAATTGGATGTTTGCCAGTTAACTCACTTGCCTTTTTAAATCAATGTTGTTTTAATGCACTAATCTGAATACTACAAAAAAGATCATCTTTATAGTTTGTATTTTATAATGTTCTTACATAGCGGTTTGATAGTGAAGGCAATGTTTTACATGGCAAGCTATGAGACTTCAGTTGGGAACAAATAAAATATTAAGTAACTAAGTAAATTGTATCTTTGCAAGCAAAATAAAGATGATTTTAAAAGTGCCTGGAGAGTTTTATTTCAAGAGAATTCCGCTTCTGCGGGACTTTATACTCACCTCACACTTTTGCCACTGTACTGCCTGACATCGCAACAGAAGAAGTGTAACCACATGGCTACCGTTTTGCATCTTGCTGGAGTACCAACTCACTCAGAGTTTTTATTTTGGCCCTCTTTTGCTGCTAATAGGTAGAAGCTGTTTTGCTTGTTACCAAAACACAAGAAGAGCCTGTAGAAAACTGTTTTGTGAGCGAATGATTAGAAACGTCAAGACTGTGTTCATTTACATGAGATTGCTTTATTGAACAGGATGGGTGATGCAGGCAGGTGAATTCTTACAAATTCTGCCTATTCTGAAGGCAGTGCAAGCCCATCAGGCCTGCTGGAATGTGATCCTTCTCCGTAAGTGCGCAGAGAAGTATAGTAAGCCAGTCTCTTAGGACTACCTATGGATGCCACATATCAGCTCAATTTTCTGCCGTGATTATATTGGATAAAGTGTTTATTCTCATACAGGCAAATGCAACTACTTCTGTTTATTTCTTGCTGAGTTCCCAATAACAGCAAAAGCACTTACTTTGGGAGACATGAGTTTAAGCACCTTAATTTAAAATATAATATTTTATAAATTATTTTGACTGGGACACAGATCATTGAAAACAGGAGCCCGAGTGGTTTGTACTCTTTTTAAGAAATTTATTAACTTAAAAAATTTTACACAAAATATTTGGAATACAAGAGAGAAAAAAATAAAATGAAAAATGGTACAGTATTCAAATTTTTTTAATTAACAAAGTTTTCCTTTAGGTGAATTTTAGAATCTCTTTGAAAGGTAATGCTTACTTGCATGACTGTCAACATATCTGAATCTGTTTGAGTCGAACCAAGTCTCAAGCTGAAGAAGTTTCCTTATCAAATGACACATCATTCCTTTTAGTGTGCTTTGAAGACATACTTGCACAACCCCGACTGTGATTAACCAGCCTCTTTGCTTAAATTGAATGACAGTGTCGCAGGAAGGGTTTGACCACTGTATCAGTCGTTAAATATTATGGAAATGTTTTGGTTTTGCACAGTGATTAGTGGTAGAAGACTGTCTGGTGCCATTCCAACAGAATGCAGCTTGTCTTTAGTAGGCATGGGATCAACCCTAGAAAATACAAATGTGGACACAGATGGAGCTTGATCTCAGACAGCAGACCGTGGAGACAGCCTCTGGAGTCAGGCCTCTGCTGGGTGCCCAGCAGTTGGTTTGAATTGTTCACTGAGAGCACTGCATCTTGAAGAGGCTGCAACAGGGTCTTCTTCTTCGCTGTCCTTGCTGCTTTTGTTACAAAATAGTAAATTCAAGAGGGAGGGGAGTCTGTGTATACCTATGGCTGATTCATGTTGGATGTTGGCGGAGACCAGCACGATTCTGTAAAGCAATTACATGCTTCAATTTAAAAAAAATTAAATTTAAAAAAGTGAAATCTCATGCACAAAAAAATTTGTTTTGAGTACTGATTTAGATAGATTGACAATGAAAAAAGACTTTTTTTATTTTGAAGGCTTCTCGTTCTGCACTTTGTTCTGGTTAGGAAAATAGACTTGTTTACCATAGAGAAACAGAACTGCTTATTTTTTTTTTCCCACCAACTCCTAATAGAAGAGAAGAAAAATCCAAGGCTCTCTCCTTCATAGTTGACTTGTTCCATCTGTCAGCATTTCACCACTGTGCTGGGTTGTCCATCACCTCCGCATCACCGTCTCCTCCCGTGTAGTCCTTTGCAGTGCAGGGAAGCCAGAAGGTATGTTTTTCTAGAACCAGAACCCCCTTTGTTTTCTGGTTCTAAGAGTGGTCCAACGAGAGGCATTCCCAGGACCTGAGGATGCAGAGAAGGGCCAGGCGGCCCGCCCTCAGACGCCATCCAGGCAGTAGTGTATGTGCAGGCTGCGGGCATGGGCATCACAGCGTCTTTGAGATTTCTCACAGGTCGCCTGCTCTGGCGCTGTCAACAGCCAAGACGGCCGCTGACAGCTCCTTGAGACTCGGCTGGCGTCCGTGGTGCAGGCTGGGGTGACAGGAGTCTCCAGAAGGCTTCCAGATTCACAGGGTCTCCGGGATGCGCTCCCGAGACCCGCCCAGGGCGGTGCCGCAGACACACCTTCCCTATCCCCCCTTCTGAAGTTTCAAAGTCACCACACTGAAACCCTTCAGGCTTTCGTCATCACGTGGCCGTTCTGACTGAACCAAGGTGCAGAGGTTGAAACAGCGTGATTCAGCCTGAAGGGAAAACAGGTTTTCTGCATGTCTTGTCATAGTGAAAGGCATGCTGCTTCACCGAGCCTATTGACTTTGTTAAATCCAGCTGAAACGAAGAAAGACGAACCTGCAGGGTTACATCCAAGCAGTTTCTTTACTTCTTACGTGACAGCACTTTTGAGGACACAGATTCCTAAAAAAAGGTGGAGGAAATGGTTTTATCTTCACTGAGTGTGGGTGCCAATCTTGTTAAGTATCATTTCTCGCTGAGAAATAACAAGGTCAGGCTGCTCAAATCTTAGGTGTACCAAAGAGGTCTGGGAGCCAGAGCACTGAGCCGTTTCCTCCCTCCCTCGCTGTCTCCTTGCTCAATAAATGTTTGAGTACTTAATTTGGCATTTATTTTGTGTCAGGTTGCTACTTGCCTGAGCACAGAGGCTATTAGAGTGAACCAAAAGAATGTGGCCCCTGCCTTTAAGGAGCTTACATTTAGCACTTGACATTAGGGAAAAAATGGTGGGTGAGAGAGGGAAGAGGTGAGGGAATGAGGATGGATTTGTCATTCTTTGGACCACCTATACTTGGGGACCACTCATTCTTGAGGACTGGCTTCCTGTGTATCATGTTCCCTCATTACCAAGTAACTGAATTTCATTCATTTTTCATACTTAACAGACTACTAGAAAAGTGTCTGAAGAGTAACTACTAGTTTGAGAATTGATCTGTATGTATTGTCTCTAGTAGTGAAACTTCCATCTTTTGATGGCAGCATCTGAATTTAAAGCTAGTACATCCTGATAGGACTGACATTTATAGGAGTTCTACAGAATTATTGCTCCCAATATTGGAAAGGAAGGAAAATGAAAGGGATTTTGGAATCTATGTTTCTTCAGAATACACTCAAAGTCAATGCATTTTGCATGCTCCTTGTAAAATGTCCCTTAAAATACTTTTAATTTAACCCTGCCCTATCCCTTGACTTTTTTTTGGGGGGGGGGGGGGTGGTGGGAGGGGGATGGGCATAAAGAACAGCCTCAATGGCTCGTGTTAACCCATTTTCTCCTAAATTAAGCACAGTTTCAATTTGTCAGTTTTAATCCTTTTTCTTGGCAATCCTTTGGTTAGCAGTAAAATCATGAATGTTGGACATGACTTGGCAACTGAACAACAAAATTATGAAATCTTATTTCTCTCCAAATCTAATTTTAAATGCAGAAATAGAACTAAATAACTGACACACTACATAGATTTTTATAGACCCTGTTGCTTCTGGCAGGTTTTTAAGAGGTTGGTCACTTAATTACTCAGAGTGGGATTCCTGTAGGTTTTGTGTAGTGATGGCATTCCTGCTTAAAATGTAAGTGGTAGAAGGCAAAACCAGATTTCCTGTGCAGTCGTTACATGCACAACACCCTTACTTGTTTTGGAGGGAGTCTGCTAGAACTCAACTGAGTCTTTAAATAAACTTGAAAGGGCATTAATTCCCACTTTGGCAAACCCAAAGTACAAATTTTTAAGTGTTTACTGTAAGTACTGTTAGACAGTAGTTACTAACTCCAGTATCTCTTAGCATTGGTGGAAACTTATAAATGCAGTATTTAGCCTCAACAAAGATTTACTGATACTAGTTTCAGTTTCTAGTGCCTTCTGGAAGTTTCATACCAATGTTGAATGGTACATCTGAAATACTGAAATCAGACCAGGATAAAAGGAACCAAATTCACATCTTCAGAAACTAGAGTTTTAGCCCAAGAGTGAGGGTAACTTGCATAGCTGAAGACCTAATCATGAAAAGCTTTCATGAGTAGTTAACTGAAAAGTAAGGCATAACTGTAGCAAGGACAGACAAGGAGATAGAAAGTATGAATGACAGGTGATGAGACCTGAAGGGTTGAATGAGAAGATCTAATCAGAGTCTGAAATGGAAGGAGGTGATTGCTGAGAAATTGCAAAAGCTAGTCAAAAACATGACTCCACAAATACAAGGAAAAAAATGTGTATCAAACAGGATAAGTAAAAGGAAACCAATGTAGTTGCCATACAAGGAAACTTAAGAACAACAGACAAAGCGATCTTAAAAGCAGCCAGAATAAATAAACATCACATACAAAGGAATGATAAATTGACAGCCAACTTTTCAATGCCAAAAATTGAAGCCAAAAGACAGTAGAATAACATCTTCAGGTACAAAGTGAAAATAACTGTCAATCTGAAATGAAGTTATCTTTCAAGAATAAGGGTAAAATAAAGACAGTTTTTTTTTTTTCAAAAAGAATTTATGACCAATAAATATTCATTTAAAAGAATAAGGATGTAATAAAAAATAAAATAAATGAATAAGGATGAATTTAGAGTAGGCAAAAATGACTAGAAGAAAGGTCTGAGATGCAGGAAGGAGTGAATATTAAAGAAGGTTTCTATGACCTCTAGGGAAATTTTTCTTAGAAACCACTTTTTGTTTAAAACCTCTTTGAAAATAGCACTGTTAACTCTTTAAGAAATCCCCAAGACCAGTCACCTAATCAATGTCTAGTTAAAAATCTAAAACTGCTCTATACAATGCATGTCATCCCTATCTTAGCATCCCTTCCCTAAGAAAAAGACCATAGTGTCCACTGGAACTAAAAAAATTTTTCCCAGCCAATTCAAAGCAGGTTTTCCTTAACTCTTAAGAGAGAAAGAATGGTTTCTAACATATAAGTTATATTTATCAGTTTTTCATTGAATCCTACTGAAAGTAGAAATTACATTGTCAGTATGCCTTAGTTGCCTACCTAGAATCCATGCAATTCTTGCCCATTTTGAATGGTCTCAGACTTTCCTTTGGAATATTCTTTCTCCTCTCTTGGGTAGCAGCCACATGCTTTGGGTGGAATTGACTCCAACCTGACTTCAGAGATGGTGGGCACTACTTTAGATAAATTGGTCAGCCTGTCCCATTCCTTTTGCCTTGTTCAGGGATGAGCAGAAACGCAATCCAAACAAGCAGCTCCAGGATTACTCTCCTGCAAACTGTAATCACATCTGGGCAACATGTGGGGTCTGGTGCACCGGACGTGAGGTTGGACGACAACGCAACATTTTTAATACTATGAGGGATGACACAGCTTCAAGACAAAGACATGAGGTTGGGTAGAATCATTCATTTATTTATTCAGTAAGAATTTGCTGAATGCTTAATAAATACTGGGCTCTAAGAAAAAGAAAAATCTTAATTAGCAAATTCTGGCACTAGGGACAATGAAATGGTTCATAGCTTCCACAGTTCATTAGAAACATCCCTTAAAACTTCATCCTTGTATCTAGGAAGATTTCGCTTTTCCAATCAGGAATTTTAGTTCCAGAAAGAAAAAAAAAAAAAAGACAATGAAAATGTTGTATGAAAGGTTTCTTTCAAACTTTCCTCAATCAACAGTTTTTACCCCAGTCATCATGATGCTGAGAGACTTCAGAAACACAAGTGACTCTGTGTTCAGACCAAGTACTTTGGCTTCAGGAAGATGAATGATCAGACCTACTCACCATATGATTATAAGGGTCAGGTAGTTTAAAAAGAAATTACAATCTGAATTGAACCAAGGATGAACAGTGTTGCTATTGAGCTTCAAATCCCAGCTAATAAGCATAACCTTGTAAAGAGAGGTTAGTGTTTGGGAAACTGCATGTTCTTGCAGAAGGGCAAAGCTTTTGCAATATAAATAGTTGTGAGTGTACTAGCTTTCATCTTTGATGCCTTAACCCTCTGTGTTTAGAGTTTTCTTTTCTTTTTTTTTTTTTTTTAAATCCAGGCCTGGAATGAGAATTGTAGAAGCTCCAGATACTAAAAAGACTGTGATGGCAACCCCAGATCTAATTTTTTTTTAATTTATTTTTTCAAAAGATCATAAAGCTCACCTAAATACTGAAATTATAATGGTTTTTTCTAGATTTCCTTACTTTGAAATGTTGCATAAGTTCATCACAGTTAAACTTTGTTAGTAATTTCTGGTTCATCTACTTTTTTGGTATCTTAAGCACTTACTTAGCCTGTTGGGTAATAATTCAGCATCAATTGCATTATAAATGTCATAATTTTTATGTAATTTTAAAAATATAGACAAAGGGGAAGAGTTATTTCAGAGAGGGATTCGATCACTCACGGCAAACAATATGCTTTGATTTTGGGGTCCTTTGTTTTAGTTGCTAAGTTGTATCTGACTATTTTGCAGCCCCATGTACTGCTGCCTGGCGTCCCTGTCCATGGAATTTCCCAGGCAAGAATACTGGAGTGCCATTTACTTCTCCAGGGGATCTTCCCCACCCGGGGATCGAACCTTGGTCTCTTGCATTGCAGGCAGATTCTTTACCACTGAGCCATTGGGGCACTCTAGACTTAACTTTTTTCCTAGGTAGTTCTAGTAAGAAACAACCTTTAATCCCAAATATATCACACAAGGACAAAACAAAAATCCTTCTTTTATTTTTTTTTTTTTAAGATAAAGCAGGTCTTATTTTGGTGCTGTGCAAAGTTTGGTTTAAATTAAACTTGGTTGGAGGAGACACTTAGGTGTGTAACGGTCACTGAGATTCATGGGTCAGGCTTTTTGCTGATTTGCTTTTCTAGGACTTGGTAATGTATCTCAGAGAACTAGGGTAAGGTTAGCCAGTAATTTTTAACTAAAGAATGCTCAAAGGTCTACTTTTTGCTAATTCCCCAAAGCTATTCATGATTTGTAAAGTAGTATGTTTTAGCCTTTTTTAAAAAGAATCATTGTATTAAGAGAAAACGAAGAGACCAAATCTCCCATTTAATAATTTCAATATGACATTTGTATTCTTTTCTTTTTTTTTTTCATCTAAAAACCTCCTCAAGCCCTATGAAAGAGAGCAAAGAGAAATTGATTCCTTTTTTGGGGGGTGAATCATTCGCTGGAAAACATTTGTCATATCAGGATCTTAAAGCAAGAATAAATATTGCCCTCAAAGCTTACTATAAATGAGTAGTAATCAAGACAATGAGATATTGGCACAAGAAGGAACATATAGATCAGTGGAAGAAACTTGAGAGTCCTAATATAAATTATTACATCCATGGTCAATTGATTTAATTAAACTGCATCAAAACTAAAAACACTTCTTTCTTGTGCCTCTGTCCCTGCATGGTTAGCCCTTGCTAAGTCACAGCCCAAATGGAACCAGACAACAGTTTGTGTTGGACAGACCAGTGCCAGGTGGGTGGGCCTTCTTTAGGAACAAGAACACAAAATTACGAATACAAAAATAAGCTATGAAAGTATTTAGAATGAGAAAATGAATCACAAAAATACTATTTTTAAAACAGACAAATAGCACCAATACCACAAAATTAAAAAAAAAAAAAAGATGAAGAATAATATGTCTAACAGTTCTGTAACAATTTTCTTCCTACATTTTCGGGCTGCATACACTGTATCTCTTCATGTGAAAGTTTTTTGCAGTGTTTTCTCTAGAAAGAATGGAAATTCAATCTTTCTTCTCATGATTGATGGAAATTGAGTGATCAGAAAGCTTTCTTGCAACTTCTTCATTCATTATTGGTAATGCCTCATCAGAATTTCTTTCTGAAGCAGTGGTCAGGAAAATGATAAGAAAACTCCAGCCTGTTGATGTCACTGGGTGTGGATCCTGCTAACCTCCTGCCACAGCAGATGGTCCACTTTGATTAGGTCTTTTCTGCCTCCTCTTCTGAGTGGGTGGTACCCGAGGTAATCGACAGATAATATTCCTGAATGCTGGTCATAGTTGCCCATAAGCAGGGAGACATCTCCTTAGCCCTTCTCACAGATATGATCTGGAGGCCTGAGGTTATATCTGGAGTCCCAGTACCACCAGGTTGCAGAGGGTGAGTGCCAAGCTGGGCACTACTGCCTGCTTTCTGCTCATGGATAGCTAGGGCCACTCCTTCTCCAGTTAACCAGAGAACACAGGAGGCCTTAGAACTGGTCCAATGGGAGGCCCTAACATTAAGATTCATTGACAACTTGGTAAATCTATAAATCTACCTCTGACCACAGCTGACATCTCTCTGGAGGGTGTGTTTGTACATTTCTAAGCAGATACTCAAAGCGTCTCTGTCACAGCATGCTGGAAGGCAATTAGCCACATGCTTTCATTAGCATCACATCCCTACCAAAGACCTTGAAATTAGTTCAGAGTGTGAGTTCAGTCGAGTGGAGTTATGCCAGTGGACAGACTGTGTAGGGTGAGAGGGACAGTGAGTGTGGAAGTGAGGACAGATAGCAGGAAGGCACAAGAGCAGCCTCTGGGGAGGAATACCCAGTAGGGAACTGTCTGTTAGACTCAGTACTTGAGTGCTTTATTTTATGATTCAAAGTTTAAAAAAAAAAAAAAAAATCATCATATTGGCAGATTATACAGGCTGCAGTAGGGACAAAAAAAGAACAGAATGAGTTGCCACGGGCTATTTCTCAACTGTGAGAACTTGCTTTTCAAAGAGCTGGACACAAGGAGAGGACAGTCCTTCCAACTAGCAGAGAAAGCAGTCAACGTGGGAATCAAAAGGCATACTGCAGGGCGTGAGGACCTCAGACAGAAGACAGAAGAAATGGGAGCATGAAAGTTGTCTCAGGGCCACAGAGGCCAGGTCCTCATCCACACAGCCGAGGTCATCCCTTAGCCGAGGCAGCCAGCACCAATCAAAGTCCACGGCCCAAGAGGCAGAAAGGAAGAGCTCTTGCATCTGGAGGAGAAAGTGTGCCCCCAGGCGCTCACACGGAGTCATCATCACTGTGTGTCTCCTGGCATGACTGTGGATATGGGTTGAAGGGGTGGATGGCTTTCCTGAAGGCCGAGTACCTGCAGGTATAAAGTGACCAATGAGTTTGCTCTGACTGCAAGCAACACACTTTTTCTATTTCCTGGAAAATTCCAGACAAACACAAGAAGGAAGGGCTGTCATTTGGTAAACTGAGGCTCTTAACCCATTTATCAAATTTAAGGTTAAAAATAACCACACGTGAGATACCATTGGTAGGTCTTCAGGGAATTATTGTTGTTTTTTAGTCACTCAGTCATGTCCAACTCTTTGCAAACCCCATGGACTATAGTCCTCCAGGCTCCTCTGTCCATGGGATTTGATAGGCAAGAATACTAGAGTGGGTTGCCATTTCCCTCTCCAGGGGATCTTCCTGACCCAGAGATTGAACCCACACCTCCTGATTTGCAGGAAGATTCTTTACCACTGAGCCACCAAGGAAGCCCCCTTTTAAAGGGTGACAAATTCTGAGTGCTTTCACACTGAGAATTCTTCAAGAAGAACCATCTTTCCTGAGAGTCTCCTGACTCCCTTCAGACTGAGAAACAACCAGCCATATGGTCCTGCCTCTGCAACTGAGAGTTTCTAAAGAAGAGGTGCTATTGTTCTGCTCCCTGTCAGAGTCTCCTAGAATAGGTGGCCGGGAGGAAGTTTCCTTCATTGGTCCTCTTGACCAGCCAGCAGAGGGAGTAAGAACGACAAAGTTTATACCTTCTGAACAACACTATCAGCTGAATTTTTCACTGTGGTTTAACTTGAAACCAATACATAAAGATAATGATTGTGACAACATCTTTACTGATTTTCATGTTTATAAAGATAATTCATGTTTATTTTTTAAATGATGTCAAAATATAGAAGGTAAAAGACTTAAGGTTTCCAGTTATCCCTCTTTCCAATAAAAAGTGTTTAATCATTTGGTTTACATCCTTCCAGAAAGTTTTCTAAATAGTTTGAGTCCCCATCCTAGGTAGTTTGGAGAATCTAGCATTTCCTTCAGCGGTTTCATCAATTCCTGAGGAAGATGCTAATACAGTGGCTGTTGATTCCTCTAGCTCTGGATGCTAGGCTGACCTCAACGGCGTGTTGCTTCGTTGCCTCCTCTTCATGCCTGCCGGTAGCGCCAGCTTTTCTTTTGTTTTCTTTTCTTGGCTTCAAAACTTCAAAACCGGAGTTTCTTCCGTGGACTGTGCTTTCCCCAGTGTGTTCAGCAGAGAAAGGGATTGCTTTCTCCTCTTAGCTTCAGTGAAGGGTTTCTCAGGAATTCGACAGGTGCTTGTTTCAATGGAAAACTTCAGTGAGTAGAATGACTCACCTTTCAGTCCAAAATCCCTACCTGATGAAGTCAGTTCAACAGCCTCCGTGTCATGGTGGCCTGCCTTCATTAATTTTTTTATACTCTTTTAAGATTTATTTTTAATTGAAGGATAATTGCTTTATAATATTGTGTTGGTTTCTGCCATCAACATGAATCAGCCGTAGGTACACATATGTCCCCTCCCTCTTGAACCTCTCTCCCAAGTCCCACCCCATCCCACCCCTCGAGGCTGTCGCAGAGCACTGGTTTGAGCATCCGGGTCGGACGGCAAATTCTCACTGATGTCTTACATGTGGTCGTGTGTGTTTCCAGATACTGCTTTACAGTATCGTGGTCTCTGCTGTACATCAACGTGAATCAGTCATGATTATATATACCCCCTCCCTCGGGAACCTCCGTCCCCACCATTCCACCCCTGGCCTTCATTTTGAATCCCTTTGAGGTATGCTTTTTGGCTTCTGTAGAAGCATATGCCTGTGGGTACCTTGACCATGCTTACAGAGATTCATTTAAATCTTTGATAAATTAAAGATTAAATCACTGATAGATTGAAAAACTTGTTTTAAGTAGTTTATAATTTTGAGGACGTTTGTTGGTATTATTGCTCTTATACATGTTTATGTTTAAACATCAAACTTACATGGGATAAATGCAGTAAGCCTAACAGAAATAATACATACTTTAGTTTCAAATAGCATGCTTTTTCTCTAAAGCACAATTTCAAACATTAAATGACATGCTTATTTGTTTGTCCCCAGGAAAAGTAATACTCAGACGTATATATCTTTTTTTTAAATTTTGCAGGCCATGTTGTTTAATACCTAATTTGACTCAGATGATGATACATAAGAGATTTTACAGAAAAAATCAATTAACTAGTCCAAGAAATAATAAATCTAAATATTGAAAAGCATACTTTAAACCAATAAATGACAGAGTTAAGAGTTGTTTAAAGAAGAGTAGAAATAATAAGACATTTTCTGTTTGCAGCCTTAGATTTTGTTTCAAATATTATTACACGGTATTGATTACTACACTTTTTGTCTCCATTTGAAGAAAGCACATGATTGAATGAGCAACCTTTGACGTTTGAAAATCAATACTGTTTACATTTGAGAAAGTTCACTGTAGGTTATTTTTAATGAATTTAAAGAGATTCACAAACACTCATATAAACTTTATGTTCATATTACTTCCATTCAATTATATTTTTCCTAAAGTTTAATAACTATAAACACTCTAATCCGTATGTCCAGAGCTGTCGCCGATTATCATTATTTTACATTATACTTGAGTTCAAAACATATCCCCTGTTACAAATGGTTTAAAAACTAGGGTTTCCCTGGCTTTCCTGGTGATGGAGTGGTAAAGAATCTTCCTGCCAATGTAGGGGACAGATTTAATCCCTGGTCTGAAAAGATCCCACATGCCTTGTAGCAACTAAACCTGTGTGCCACAACTATGAAGCCTGTGCTTTAGCGCCTGAGACCACAACTATTGAACCCACGCGCTGCAACTGATAAAGCCTGCGTGCTGCAGAACCCACGTTCCCAAGAGAAGCCCCCGCGATGAGCAGCGTGCGCACCGCGCCTGGAGAGTAGCCCCTGTTCGCTGCAGCTAGAGAAAAGCCCGTGCAGCAACAAAGACCCAGCACAACCAAGAGTAAGTAAATAAATAATTGTTTTATTTAAAATTAAGTAAAAATAAAAAGCTAAAAAAAGGTGAAAGAGTTGGTAGGTTCGTAATTGGGAAGTAAGTTATGAATAAAGAAACTAAGTATTGTGAATTTGTGTCCAGAACATACAAAAAAAGAAACACATAAAAATATTTTTAGCCAGTTAATCTATTGGCTTTCTAATACAGAATATGCTATTAAATCTTGTACACAACAGAATACGTTATGGATGTTGATGTTTTACCAGTTGACTGTGGAATTAAAAAAAAACCAGAAGTTGTTCAGTTAGGGATTGAGTTTTATGTTTGTGTTTTTATCCTTTACTCTTCACCCCCAAAACCTTTATTGAGTGACCAGTGTGTAGTCAGTTGATACATATTTCTCATTTTCAGTTTGGAGATTCCTGTCAAGTGAGTATACTTAATGAAGAAGCATTTCCGGCACTCATGTTCCAGGACTCCCAGTTTAGAAGAGCAGACAGAGCTAGGAATAAGATTAATGGGGCACAAATATGAGTAGGAGTAAGGGACTATACCCCTTGGATCAGGAAATTAGTTCCTTTCTCTTGCATTTCAAAAGATAGCCCAAGAAAAAAACATCTTGAGCTTCTCTCAGACTTGTTGGAGGCAGGAGCCCAGAGACCTAAACGTTCAGATATCTCAGTGAAAAGGCTTGCAGTCTTATTTTGTCTCTGACCTTGTCTTCAGTCTTTTCCCTTTTCAGTAGCAATAATCCATTCCTTAAATAACCTTGCTTACTCTAATTATATGCTATACATAGGTACATATATATTAAATGAACAAGTAAAGAGAACCAACCCAAGTTCATCTTCCTCCTTCAAGTTTAGGGATTCTCTAAAGATCAATTTCTACTGAGACCTGGGTCTCTTGTCTTCTCAGTGGCTGTTGACCTTTTGTTGTTGTTCAGTCACCAAGTTGTGTTCAACTCTTTGTGACCCCATGGACTGTAGCACGTCAGGCTTCCCTGTCCCGGAATTTGCCCAAGCTCTCATCCTTTGAATCGGTGATGCCAACCAACCATCCTCTTCTGCTTTCAATCTTTCCCAGCATCAGGGTCTTTTCTAATGAGTCAGCTGTTTGCATCAGGTGGCCAAAGTATTGGACCTTCTGGGTCAGCATCAGTCCTTCCAAAGATAATCAGGATTGATATACTTTAAGATTGACTGGTTTGATCTCCTTGCTGTCCAAGGGACTCTCAAGAGTCTTCTCCAGCACCACAGCTCGAAAGCATCAATTCTTCGGCGCTCTGCCTTCTTCATGGTCCAACTCTCACATCTGTACATGACTACTGGAAAGACCATAGCCTTGACTAGATGGACCTTTGTCAGCAAAGAGATATCTTTCCTGCCAGGAAATAATTGTCTTCTAATTTCATGGCTGAAGTCACTCTCCGCAGTGATTTTAGAGCCCAAGAAGAGGAAATCTGTGACTGCTTCCATCTTTTCCCCTTCTATTTGCCATGAGGTGATGGGACTGAATCCCATGATCTTAGATTTTTAATATTGAGTTTTAAGCCAGCTTTTTCACTGTCCTCCTTAACCCTCATCAAGAGGCTCTTTAGTTCCTTTGCACTTTCTGCCATTAGAGTGGCATCAGTCTGTTGCCAGTTACTCTAGTTTCTGTATGTCTTGCATTATTAGCTCATGTAAGATGAATTCAGTTCATATTTCCCACATGACAATCATCTGAGAACCAACTGGAATGGCATCTGCAGGCACAGGTGCACTGAAGAACTTTCTTCCAGGAAAATTACATACACTTAACTTTTATACCAATTAGGTGAAAAGTGCTCTATGTGCTGAAAAGATACAAGCAAGACAGCTTGATCCCAGGGCTGCTGGTAGACAGATGAATGAAAGGGGTGCTCCTCTGCTCTCCCTTTTACCCACCCCGCTCTGTGTGTGTTCACATATCTGTTTCCATTTGCCCCTGTGTGCACTTGAAAACCCTCTCTGTGAACTTGTAGCAGTTTAAACTCATTTCAGAAGGGGTGAGTTGGTTTCAATAAAACAACATATGACTATCTCAAAGAAAGGAGAATTTGGGGTGTTTTACATGTAATTTTGAATCTTATTAACTGTTCCACTGCAGGTGACAATAACAATAATAGTACCTTGCAACCTAGACAGTATATTAAAAAGCAGAGACATTACTTTGCCAACAAAGGTCCGTCTAGTCAAGGCTATGGTTTTTCCAGTAGTCATGTATGGATGTGAGAGTTGGACTATAAAGAAAGCTGAGCACGGAAGAATTGATTCTTTTGAACTGTGGTGTTGGGGAAGACTCTTGAGAGTCCCTTGGACTGCAAGGAGATCCAACCAGTCCATCCTAAAGGAGATCAGTCCTGGGTGTTCATTGGAGGAACTGATGTTGAAGCTGAAACTCCAATACTTTGGCCATCTGATGTGAAGAGCTGACTCATTTGCAAAGACCCTGATGCTGGGAAAGATTGAGGGCAGGAGGAGAAGGGGACGACAGAGGATGAGATGGCTGGATGGCATCACCGACTCAATGGACATGGGTTTGGGTGGACTCTGGGAGTTGGTGATGGACAGGGAGGCCTGGTTCACGAAGAGTCACAAAGAGTCGGACATGACTGAGTGACTGGACTGAACTGAACTGAACATCATTAGAATACACTGTGGGCAATTAATCCATATATTATTTTTAAATTTTCTATATTATCATAAAAAAAACCTTCAGAACTAAAAATATATTATATTTTGGTAAGCATACTGTTGATTCCAAGTGATTTTTGATTCTCTGTTGCATCTCTCCACCACACTGACAACGGAATTAGTCTAACACCAACAAGAATTTCTAGGGTAATTGGCTTGATTCATTTGCCATGTGAAGATCTGACTTTAATCAGCCAAATAACAGTCTCATGACATATTTAAAACATCCGTATGTCCCAGGCACAGAAATAACCCTCTTCTCCATACTCTAGTCAAGTAAATATTTCACAATATTAGGGCAATCTTGCTTAAGTTAAAAATCAACTGTTGTTTGTATTCTTTTTAATACAAAAAATGGACCTGCTTTGGTGTTCTCTGGCATAACAAAAATCTGTAAGATGAAAGCAAGGAATAAATAAGTCTAATTAGGTCACATTCTCGCTTTTTGAAAATGAGCATTCTTCTCCATTTGAATACTTAAAGTCACAAACACGTTTTTTACTGACGAAGAATAGCCAAATAAACATAATCCTTTGTGGAATTTACATTAAAAAACCATTTTAATTAAATATGCAGGGAGAAACAAAAAATTTTAAAACTTTTGTATTCAGTTTTCCTTTTGGAGTTTTCTAAAGTGACTGTGTAGGAATTTGGTTTTTCAAATTTAGCATTATGAGAAACAGAGTTTACAATGCCTAAGTTTAATAATTAGGTGAAATGATGGAGGAAATGCTGAGCGCAAATAAATGGGTGAACTTGTGAAATTCCACCCCTTTTCTGGTTTCATAGACCTGAAAAGTGTTAGTTCCAATATGGAGGTCTTGTTCTATAAAAATAAGTTTTACGTAGATAAAAGATATCAAACTTGGGCCAAAACAAACTATTTCTAGGGAAATAGGAAACTCAGGAAATTTCACTAACCAAAAAATTTTAATGATTAGAGACTAGATGAGTGGTATAGATGTTGAAATGAATAGATACAAATAGGACAGATAGAAACTTGGCACATTACACCTACAAATCTGGCGAACTGGGACTTCATTCTACTGGGAATTAGTAGAGTAAGATTTTATCAAGATGATACGGCTGCAGTTCTGGCTAAAATTCCATCTGCTGCTGCTGCTAAGTCGCTTCAGTCGTGTCCGACTCTGTGCGACCCCATAGACGGCAGCCCACCAGGCTCCCCCGTCCCTGGGATTCTCCAGGCAAGAACACTGGAGTGGGCTGCCATTTCCTTCTCCAATGCGTGAAAGTGAAAAGTGAAAGTGAAGTCGCTCAGTCATGTCTGACTCTTCGCGACCCCATGGACTGCAGCCCACCAGGCTCCTCCATCCATGGGATTTTCCAGGTGAGAGTACTGGAGTGGGGTGCCGTTGCCTTCTCCGAAAATTTCATCTCCTCCTTTACTAATTCTAGAAATATTTATTGTCAGGAGGAGGGGGGTGTAACTCAGTGGTAGAGTGTGTGCTTAGCACGCATGAGGCCCCAGGTTCAATCCCTGCACCTCCACTTGATCTCTACTGGGGACTTCAACAAGCCAACTAGGAGGGTTTTTCACTTTTTGATCAAAGTGATGGCTCAGACGGTAAAGAATTTGCCTGCAATGTGGGAGACTCGGGTTCGATTCCTGGGTTGAGAATAAATATTTATTAGACATTGACTGTTTGCCAGGAACAGTCCTTGGGTCACAGGACATAGCAGTGAACTAGTCAGAACAACATCCTAGCTCTTAATAGAATACATGTTCTAGTCGGAATACAGACAGTTTTTTAAACTGAAGTATAATTGACCTATGTTAGTTTCAGGTGTACAACATGGTGATTCAGTATTTATATACATTATAAAATGATCACCACAATAAGTCTAGTTACTGTCACCATAAAAATTTCCTCTTCAATTTTTTAAAATGGTTTGAGAAGAGATGTTAACTCTAAAATGTTTGGTATAGTTCACTTGTGAAGCAGTCTGGTCCTGAAATTTTGTTTTGGGGGGAGTTCTTCAACTTGTTTGCTTTTGTTTTTTACTGTTTAAATCTCATTACTGGTAATCAGTCTGTTCATATTTTTTATTACTTTCTGATTTAGTATCAGGAAATTGTATGTTTCTTGGAATTTATTTCTTGTATGTTTTCCATTTTATTGGCATATAATTGTTCATAATAATCTCCATCATTTTAGCTACTCAGAATATATAGTAGCTATTTTTTAAAAATAAATTAGTAACATGTTTAATAGTGATAAATGCTAAGGAGAGGGGAAAAGTGAGGAAGGAGCATAGAAAGCATGCAGGGGTGAGATTTTAGATCGGATGACTGGTGAAGGGATGAGCAAGTGAAAAGGCCTTGAGATGAGAGTTTTTTCTTTTTCGTGACCAATACACTGTACCTGGGAATATGATGGACTAAAAAATATGAACATCTTTATGAGACATCTTCAAATGCTGGGTATGGTATAATATTGGATTTCTATAGCTGTGCGACAAATTACTTAATGGCTTACAGCTACAGTAAACATTCATTATCTCTCACAAGTTTTTTAAATCAAGATTTCGGGAGCAGCCGAGCTGGGATCTGCTCCCAAAGTGGTTCCCTCTCATAGTTGGAAAGCAGATGCTGGTTGTTGGTGGGAGGCCTCAGTTCAGCCCCATGGGGGACTGCACAGTGCGCTTGAATGTTCCTGCAACGAGACGCCAGTTTACCCGAGAGCGATCCATGAGAGAAGCCAAGATGGAAGCTGCATTGTTTTTATGGCTTTTTTTAGAAGGCGCACATGGTTATTTCCACATTATCCTAATGGACACACGGGTCAACCATGATTCATTGTGGGAGGGAACTATCAAGGATATGAACAGCAGAAAGTAAAGATCCTTGAAGGCTGTCTTTGAAACTAGATAAGCACCACTGCATGCACACAGATGTGCGCTGCAGAAATTAGGAGAAGCAGGTACAAGGAGCTAAAAATGTTTGCAAAGCACAGCGCTGAGTTAGTAGTTATTCCCAAGGGATTTTCCAGTCTCCATCTTCCTGGATCTGAGGCATAATCTTCTAAGCACAGCAGTTATTAATAACTAAGGCTTAGACGCAGGAAGAGGGGAATTTGGAATGAAAACTAACAGTATAACTGGATCCCTGTGAGTGTTACACCCTTAGCAAAGGGAGACTAGAAAAATCTGCCCACCAGGAAAGGAAAACAAGAGTCATCCTAACTGGCTTGAGTTCTGGTGGAAAAATACTGTTTACGAAGAATTTGTAACCACTGTTGGACCCTCACATGGCTTCAGGTTTGGATTTATACTTCTTGGAACCAAGAGTCTCAAACTAAAAAAATTCACAGAACATGGTCTAGAGTTGGTAGCCTTGAGGTGTCTGGCGGAATTAATTATAAATCCTCTCTGGAGAAAGATAGAAAGATGTCTTCAAACCATGATTCCCATGTAATGTATGCTTAATAAGTATAAGCATACATTACAAAATTATAAAGCACACAAATAAACCATTATGAGTGAGATTCAAAAAAATAATAAGCTACAGAACTGAACACCCAGGAGTTTGGATTAAAGGATTATGAAATTAAAAGTCTAATATATTTTAAATACAATGAAATATATTAAAAACATATTTTAAATAGTAAAATAAATAAATATAAAATAAACATGTAAATATATCAGTCAGATTTAAAAATAAATGAGGAAAATAATAATCATGAATTACATTAGAATAAATAATATGATACTCAAAATTATAATTTCGTTGGGATCTCCTACTTGTAGCCTGTCAGAATAAGGCAATAAATCCTCTCCCCAAAAAGCAACCATAAAGCTGAGGAAAACACCATATAGCCATCTCAATAGGTACAGAAAAAATATTTGGCAAAATCAATACTGTTTAGGATAAAAATATCTCAACAAATTAGACACAGAAGGAAACTTTCTCAACTTAACAAAGGGCATTTGTTAAAAAACCTATAGTGAAGATTGTACTTAATGATGAAAGAATAAAATGTTCCTTCCCTGTGATCAAGAACAAGGCAAAGATAGCCATTCTTTATTACTTCTATTCAACATTGTGTTTGGGGGTTCTAGCAAGAAACAAAAGTCATCCAGTTTGAAAAATTTTATTTATTCAGGTGATATGATCCTGTATTCTGAAAACCGAGAGATTCCATTAGAGCTAATAAACATGTTCAGCAAGATTGGGTAGAAGATCAATATATAAAAATCAATTTTATTTTCCTGAATAGTCATCGGAAGGACTGATACTAAAGATGAAGCTCCAATACTTCGACCACCTGAAGCAAAGAGATGACTCATTGGAAAAGACCCTGATACTGGGAAAGACTGAAGGCAGGAGGAGAAGGGGATGACAGAGGATGAGGTGGTTAGATAGCATCACTAACTCAGTGACCATAAATCTGAGCAAACTCCAGGAGATAGTGGAGGACAGAGGAGCCTGGTGTGATGCAGTCCATGGGGTTGCAAAAAATTGGACACGACTTAATGACTGAACAACAGCTACCAAAAATCTGAAAATAAAATTAAGAACACAATTTCATTCATAATTTCACTAAAGAAAATTAAATACTTAGTAACAAACTTTACAAAAGAAGAGCAAACGAAGTAGAAGAAAAAAATATAAAACTTGGCTGCTAAAATTTACAGAGGACATTGTGGTAACATGTAAATGGAGAGGTATTTTATGTTTATGGATTGAAATACTTAACACTAAGATGACTGAACAACAGGCAACAGCAACATCTTTAAGTGGTCATTAGACTGGATCTAAATTTTAGGTTGGAAATAATTTTCTTTAGGAAATTTGATAGCTTTGCTCTAGTGACCTCAGGCTGTCATCGAGCTATTGGGACGTTTGATCCAATCCAATTTTCATTTTTTTACACAATTTTTTTCTCAGGCAATTTTCAGATTGTTTTCATCCCATATTTTAGTGATTTTATGATGATGTTCTTTTGATACAATTTTATTTTCATCCTGAACCCAGTGGAGCCATTTCTACAGTTTTGGGAGATTTTCTTGAATTATTTGATAACTTTTCCCTCCTCTATAATCAAGTTACTCTGCTTTCTTTTTCTGAAATTTCTGTTATTTGGACAGAAGCTTCCTTACTAATTTGGTCTTATTAAAAATAGCTATTTTGCATCTTATTTTTACATTTTACCTCCCTCTTTTTTTTTTTTTACATTATTCTCTATACCTTCTTTTGAGCTTTTCATTTATGGTATTTTATTCTTAATCTCTGAGATTTCCTTTTATTATCCGACTGTTTCTTTCTTATGGCATCCTGCCAGCATTTCACAGATGCTATATTATTTCTTCTCTGAGGATGTTAATGATAGATGTTTGTTGTACTGTGTTTTCTCAAAATAGTTTCCATTTCCTCAAGTTGCATTTTTTTTTTATCTGTTTTGTTCCCCACCCCCATCTCAACTTTCATTTTAAAACAGTAGAGCATTCCCTCAAATACCTTGTTATTTTTTGCAGCTTCACTTATACTGAAAGTTGGAGAGTTGAACAGGAAGTTCTAGGGTGTATACTCCAGCGTGACTTGACTTAGCAGTTTTATTGGGAGGCACCCAACATTAAAATCTTTAGGTTGGGTAGATTCTTCAGTGAATGGTCTTCTAGTCTGGTGAGTCTGTCAGCGCTCAGGGTTCTGGAAGCTGGTGGAGACAAAACTGTAGTGTGAGATTCTGCACTTCACATGTATTTCCCCTCTTCCCCTCCAGGACTCTTGCCTCAGTGCCGCCTAATCCCCTCTCCTCCTTCCTCAATTTGAATTGCTCTGTTACCCTTTTTGGAGAATAAACCTTCAATGTGGGGCTGGAAAGGCTTCCCGCTGGCTCAGTGGGTAAAGAAGCCACCTGTCAATGCAGGAGACACGCGTTTGATCCCTGGGTCAGAAAGATCCCCTGGAGATGAAAATGGCAACCCACTTTAATATTCTTGCCTGGAAATCCCATGGACAGAGGAGCCTGGCAGACTACAGTCCACAGGCTCGCAGAGAGTCGGACCGCTGAGCAACCGAGCACGCATGCGGAGATGAGGGTCATTAACCCAGATAAGGAGACCGGAGGGGATTTGGTTACCTGTGTGAAGGACCGAACTACTTCCTAAATTTTCTAAATCTTCTCTTTTCACTGCCTTCCCCTTCCCATCACCCTCACTTGCAGGGTTATCTGGAATTCGCTGTGCTTGGTCATTTGGAGATGCTGGGCCTGAAGTTGCTTTGCTCCTGGACTTTCTCTGTTGCCAGGTTAGGGTTTTGTTTTCTCAGATGTGCTAAGTTGGTCACCGTTGATCCATATGCTTCATGGTTTCCTAAACTTTGCTTCTGTTTCCTGCCCTAACATCTTCTTTTTCTTTGTGGGTGTAGGGCTTTGAAAAACCATGTTAGTCCAGGAGGAAATCAAGTGTGTGGTTAATCATCTTTACTTAGAAATGTGTTATAGTATTCTTTATGTCTTTTTGTGCCAAGACGTTTTCGTAATTTAAATTAATTAATTAGAAAGATTTTGTGCTCTGAAATAGGTCCGTTCAGAACAAAGCTGGTGATTGATTATAGGTAAGGAGATTCAGCCCAAGAAGGTCAGGCGTCATACTGTTAGCATAACCCTATGGAGCCAACTTTCTCTACCACACAGAGAAATTACATTTCTATTGACCTCAAAAGAAATTGCTGGAGAAGGCAATGGCAACCCACTCCAGTATTCTTGCCTGGAGAATCCCAGGGACAGAGGAGCCTAGTGGGCTGCCGTCTATGGGGTCGCACAGAGTCGGACACGACTGAAGTGACTTAGCAGGGAAGGAAATTGCAATTCCTTTCTTGATAAACGTAAGCTAAAGTACTTCTGGTTTGTTTCTTGCTACATATTTTACTCCTCCTGATCTGTTTTGTTTTATGTTTATTTTTTGCTTGTTTGGCTGGGGTTTTTTCCAGTATAGATTTGAACAGCGATTTAGTAAACTGGGAATTAAAGAGCAATACAAAATAATCCAAAAATTCATATTTAAAAATTTCAGAATTAATGACTAGTTCAAAACGATTTCCGAGGCCCCCAGATTGGTATTTTGACTTTCCTACAAATGAATAGCTGTCTCAGAACACTTCCAGGAACTAGGTCAAAGGGCGACATGACGCTGCTCATAGAAAGCAAGTGCTTGGCTAGTGATGTCAAAAGCCTCGGGGGAGTCTGCACGTCTGAGAGGGTCTTTATTCATCCCAGTCAAACTCCAGGGTCCCAAGAAGTCACCACTCAAGAGACAAGGGGATGAAAGATCTGCCTCTGATTTCTGTGTGCTCCTTGATCTTCGAGAGGAACTGCCTGTAACATCACTTGCAGGCTCATGTACCAGGGTTGGTGAAGATTTGCACTTAGGGTCAAAACTGCTTGTTTGGTTAGTCTGCTGGAAAACGATGTCAAACCCAGCCCATCCCGGGAGGTTGGGTGGGGCCCCTTCGTACCAGCTCTTTCCCTTTGCTTTTGATGGGATTGCCCTGGAGCTGTTCACCTCTGTATTTACTGTTAAGGCCAGACCACTCCTCTTGTAACCTTGTTATCAGAGTCCGCCGAGGTCAACAGGACTCCATGCATGCTTTTAATTATAGATTTTTTAATGTTTTCTTCTACTTTCCTGTATTTCACTTTTAGTCACTTTTGCTATACTTTTCTCTCTTTCCCCTCTGCTGCTCCAATGTCATCTAATTTCAGAAGGAATCCTGCCTTATGTTAATGACCAGTGGAATGGACACACTAACTTCTGGAATGTTTGTTTACAAATGTGAATTAAATAGACAAGAAGGAATCAATTTCAGTTTCTTGAAATAGAATATATTTGTTGGGCAAGGTTGGTGCAAATGTGGAAGGTAGAAAAACTGGGTGGCTTGACTAACTTTCCAGAGTTTTGTTCTAGAGAAATTATTTCTGAAATAGTTTTGTTTTTAGGCTTATTTATTTAACATGTGCTTAAATAGTACCTCCTAGTGCCAGGTTTTAAGGAATTTATGAGTTCATTTGATCCTAACAATCCTATGAGATAACTATGAATTTTATCTATAATTTATAAGGGATAAAAAATGAGGCCCCAGAGAAGTTAACTAGGTTCCTGAAGGTTGTGCAACTGGCAAGTGATAAGGCTGAAATTCAGCTCTGGGTGGTCCTCTGTTCCAAAGTCCATGCTCTTCCTTTTCTAAAATATTGAACTAATATCTTGTTACCTTTAGGTGTGTTCTGCTCATAGAAATTAAACAAGGAAGGGAGAGGGAGGGAGAGATGGAGAGAAACGGAATCGTAAGTGACTATGATTACTTTCATCACTATCATCACAAGCTGGGTTTATTTAATTCAATACCATATATTAAAAGTATACACCATTTAAAAATGCTTCCAATGTAATCTTCTCTATGCTGCAAAGCCAAGTGCAGCTGTACTTGAAAACACTGAAATAGTGCATTACCATCTGAACCTGAACCTATTTAAATCAGGAATTTCAATTTGAAAAATAGACTATGATGGTGAGGGAGTAAAGAGATTATTTCATCATATTTTTCAGGGTAGTCAGAAGATTCTCAATAATTGGCTAAGGAAAATATGGGCTTCAAAAGAAAGATTTCAATTTCTACTGTGGACCTAAGAATTGTATTTTGCTTTCAAATGTAGACTCAGCAAATGAGTTTTAACTTTTGCAAAAATGGATCAGGTAGATATTAGGAAGGACTGATGCTGATGCTGAAGCGCTCATCTTTTGGCAACCTGATGCAAAGAGCCTACTCATTGGAAAAGACCCTCAGCTGGGAAAGATTGAGGGCAGGAGGAGAAGGGGGAGACAGGGGATGAGATGGTTGGATGGCATCACTGACTCAACAGACATGAATTTGAGCAAACTCCAGGGGATGGTAAAGGAGAGTGAAGCTGGCGTGCTGCAGTCCATGGGGTCACAAAGAATCGGACACAACTTAGCATCTGAACAAGACATTAGAAAGAAGTATGTTTTCTGGGCAAACACAGCTATTCCCTTACATACAGATGTTCTTAAACATGTGGATAAAAATACCATGTGTTAATGCATATATACGGCACCTGGAAAAATGGTGCTGATGAGCCTATTAGGGAAGGAATGGAGATGCAGACAGAGAGAACAGACTTGTGGACACAGTAGGGGAAGGAGAGGGTGGGACGGATTTAGAAAGTAGCTTTAACATATATACTCTACCATGCATTAAATACATAGCCAGCGGGAAGCTATTCCCTAACACAGGGAGCCTGGTCTGGTGCTCTGTGACGACCTAGAAGGGTAGGATGGGGGTGGGAAGGAGGATCAAGAGGGAGGGCACACACACACACACACACACACATATATATATATATACTTATGACTGATTTGTGCTGTTGTATGGCAGAAACCAACACAACATTGTAAAGCCATTATCCTCGAATCAAAAAAAAAAATTTTTAAGTTAAAAAAAATGTGGAATGAAATATATGATGAAATTGGGGATGTATTTAATCAAGTTTGTTTCTGGGTGTGCATGTGTGTTGCCAAGGCAGTAGTCTAGAGGGTGATGTCAAGACATAGAGGAAATAAGACTTTGGAAGTGAGATGAAACAGGGGGACCCAAAGAGTGATTGTATGTCAAGTAATTTGAGTAAATAGGAGACCAGAGGAGATAAAAATATTTACACAGTTAATGATTTAAAATGTCATACCTAAACATTCATTTGGCTGATTGAATTTGCTTCCTAGTAAGTTAATTTGGTAAGTTTAAAAGGCGCTACTTTGGGGTAATCACATAAAGAAACGCACTGGCATTTCATTCTCACTCTCCTCTAAGCCTGCTCAGAATGGCACATCTCCATTTGTTTCTTTAGATGCATTATTTCTTTATGATGGTTTATTGTGTCTTGGCTCCACTAAGAGTCTCTTGATGCAGTTCTCTCTGATGTAAATACTCTTCCCCCAAATTTCTGCTTTGTTTTAGTTGCTCTTCATGTTCTGATAATTCTTAACCACCTGGAGCAAAACATTTCAGCACAATTTATTCAGGAGAGTGGAGGTCCTTATTTTGATCTCCCTTTTGATGGAACTCGAAATAAGAAAGTGACAATATTTCACAAATGGTTTTACAATAAAGAAAAATGTGTCTTTTACCCACCTCAAAAACTTATCTGGGTTTTGACTACCTATAATTTGATTCTTCTTTTAATGCTTCCTGATCTAATCACTAAAATGCAAGCTCCATGAGGGGATAGAATTTTTTTAATGAGATTTGTTCAGCAGTATCTCCAGCATCTAGAAGTACAGGCACACAATAGGTTCTCAAAAGTATAATGAATAAATGAATAAAACAGCATCCTGGAGTGCAGTCTAAATGAAAAATTCACAAATTTCAAATAAAAAATAAAGGGATTAATCCCTTAAGGAACTGAGAAAGTATTGGTTTATAGGGTTGTGTAATCATGATGATTTCTTAGGAAGGTTTTGCTCTACTATACATGTGAAAATCTTTTCATCTTCTCATGAACATCCACTGCTCTGATAATTTGTATAATTTAATTTATTTATTTTGGCTGTGCTGAGTCTTTGTTGTTTCAGGGGCTCCTCTCCAGTTGCAGAGTGAGGGTTTCTCATTGCGGTGACTTCTCTTGTTGCAGAGCATGGACTCCAGGGTGCGGGAGCTTCAGTAGCAGCACATGGGTTCAGAGGTTGCAGCTCCTGGGTTCTAGAGCACAGTCGTTGTGCTCAATAGTTATGGAGCACAAGCTTACTGTTCCATGGCATGTGGGATCTTCCTGGATCAGGGGTTGGACTCGTGTCTCCTGCAAGAGCAAGCGAATTCTTTACCACTGGGCCACCAGGGAAGACCTGATCATTTTTAACCATTGGTAAAAATCCAGAAACTTATAAATTCTGGTGGCTATTCACAAAAGACTGACTTAAAAAAAAAAAAATCAAACTTCTCCATTAGAGAATGTCTACTGTGAACATTTCTTTCTATTAAATATTTGAAAACTGGAAAATGTCAGTTTTTGTTCCCATCCCAAAGGAAGGCAATGTCAAAGAATGTTCCAACTACTATACAGTTGTGCTCATTTCACATGCTAGCAAGGTAATACTCAAAATCCTTCAAGTTAGGCTTCAATAGTAGGTGAACTGAAAACTTCCAGATGTACAAGCTAGATTCAGAAAATGCAGAGGAATGAGATATCAAGTTGCCAACATTCTTTAAATCATGGAGAAAGCAAGGAAATTTTAGAAAAACATCTACTTCTGCTTCATTGGCTACTCAGAAGCCTTTAACTGTGTGGATCACAGCAAACTGTAGAAAATTCTTAGAGTTGGGAATACCAGACCACCTTACCTTCCCCTGTATGCACATCAAGAAGCAACATTTAGAACTGGACATGGAACAGCAGACTGGTTCAAACTTGACATCGGAGTAGATTAAGGCTATATATTTTCACTCTGCTTATTTAACTTTTATGCGGAGAACATCAAGTGAAATTCCAGGCAAGATGAATCACAAGCTGGAATCAAGATTGCCAGGAGAAATATCAGCAATCTCAGATATGCAGATGATACCACCTTTGTGGCAGAAAGTGAAGAGGAACTAAAGAGCCTCTTGATGAGGGTGAAAGGGGAGAGTGAAAAATTTGGCTTAAAACATTCAAAAACCTAAGATCATGGCATCCAGTCCCATCATGGCAAATAGATGGGGAAAAATTGGAAACAGTGGCAGATTTTATTTTCCTGGGCTGTAAAATCACTGTGGACATTGACTGCGGCCATGAAATTAAAAGATGCTTGCTCCTTGGAAGAAAAGCTATGACAAACCTAAACAGCATATTAAAAAGCAGAGACATTACTTTGCCAACAAAGGTTCATCTAGTCAAAGCTATGATTTTTCCAATAATCAAGTATAGATGTCAGGGTTGGATCATAAAGAAGGCTGAGCACTGAAGAATTGATGCTTTCAAATTGTCGTGCTGGAGAAGATTCTTGAGAGTCCCTTGGACATCAAGAAGATCAAACCAGTCAATCCTAAAGGAAATCCACCGTGAATATTCACTGGAAAGACTGATGCTGAAGCTCCAATACTTTGGCTACATGATAAGAAGAGCTGACTCATTGAAAAAGACCCTGATACTGGGAAAGATTGAGGACAGGAGGAGCAGGGGGTGACAGAGAATGAGATGGTTGGATGGCATCACCAACTCAATGGACATGAGTTTGAGCGAACTCCAGGAGATAGTGAAGGACAGGGAAGCCTGGAGTGCTGCAGTTCATGGGGTCTCAAAGAGTCAGATACAAAGAGTCAGATACATGGCAGCTGAGCAACAAATATTTGAGTAGAATTTCTTAATTTTTTTGGTGAACAATTTTTATTTTATTATTATTTTTTAAATTTATTTTTAATTGGGGAATAATTGCTTTACAATATTGTGTTGGCTTCTACCATACAACAACATGAATCAGCCATAAGTATACATATATCCCGTCCCTCTTGAACCTCTCCCCACCCCCATCCTACCGCACCCCTCTAGGTTGTCACAGAGTACCACATTGAGCTCCCCGTTCTACACAGCAACTTCCCGTTAGCCATCTATGAATATTTTACATATGGTAATGTATATGTTTCATTGCTACTCTCTCAACTCATCCTACCTTCTCCTTTCCCAGCTGTGTCCAAATCTGTTCTCGGTCTGCACTTCTATTCCTGCCCTGCAAATAGGTCCATCAGTACCATTTTTCCAGATTCCATACATATGCATTGAAATACAACAATTGTTTTTCTCTTTCTGACTTACTTCACTCTGTATATCAGGCTCAAGGTTCATCTGCCTCACTAGAACTGACTCAAATGGAATTTCTTGATTTTGTAATAAAATGTTCCTTCTATAAAAATCACAATTTTGTTAAGCCTTCTGACTTTAGAGTTCTGGTGCTCCTCAACCTAACATTTTTTCTACTGATGGAATTCTTTCTTCTAACCAAAACTTCATAGAGGATTCCTCACAAATCGGGCGTCACATCTCATATATATCTTGAATTTTATTTTAATCTTAACTTTCCTTTTCAGTCTGGATGTTTAGATGAGATCTACTGCTACAGTCATGTCTGCACCAACTCATCTTCTCTCTCATCAAGATTTATGTTAATTGGGCAGAGTTGTCTTGGATCACCTGTTGGAACATCCCAAGCTTCTGCTCTCCTGGTTTAGAAGCTCTATTGTGACGTACCACCAACTAGCCAAGTCAGAGCAATGGCTATCATGGATGGAGAGTGACCTTAAAGCTGGTGACTAACCAGAGGTGGTGATAATGTGGACTGAGGCCATGCAATTATGTTGGCAGGACTTTGGTATTCCCCTTGTCACCCTTGTCCTTTTTTTTTTTTTTTGGCTGCACCATGTGACATGTAGGATCTTAGTTCCCTGACCAGGGATTGAACCTACACCCCCTGCATTGGAAGCATGGAGTCTTAGCCACTGACCCTTCAGGGAAGTCACACCCTTGTCCTTTTTATTTTTACAATTGCTCACTCTTCTGGCTCATTGAGTGGGATTCAATCTGTTGCTTTTTCTAATCTCTCTTTTTGCATTCTCGGCCACCAAATAAACATACAGAATTCACACTACCTTTGACAAAATACTTTTCAGGTAATTCTTTCATATAAAAGGAATCACTTACTTTGCTAGATTAATTAAGAATCAATTTAATTCAGAATTTAGTCTTAATTCTGAACTAAGATTTGCCAATTCTTAATTCAGAATTGACGATAACTATGTCTTAAGAAAGGGCTACCATATAGTTTATCAGTTTGCCTAACTTTACCCCCCTCAAATAATATCACATGGTGTTTGCTCTTGGTCACAGAGAATCAAAGAATTAAAATTAATATTCTTTACTTGGGAGTACTTATGACTTCCTTTTATATATTGATACAGGAATTTCTTCAAGACTGAATTGAAACATCACTGTTAAAGAGGAAGGGACTTAGTGGCCCTACTGGCTCAGTGGATGAGAATCTGCCTGCCAATGCAGGGGTCACAGGTTCCATCCCTGATTCCGGAGATCCCACCTGCGGCCCGGCCACCAAGCCTAAGGGTAAGGCCTGTGCTCCGCAACAAGAGAAGCTACTGCAATGAGAAGCCCAAGCACTGCAACCAAGAGTAGCCCCAACTGGCACAACTAGAGAAAGCCCATGAAAAGCAACAAAGACCCAGCAAGCCAAAATTAAATAAATTAAATAAACAAAAATAAAGAAGAAGGAAGAACAGAGCAGGAGATGGTCTGTTTTTGCTAGTATTTGGCCTCTTCTTTGTGGGAGGCAGATCAAATTGATCTCATGGGTCAGGTCAAACCCATTTCTTGAAATATTTAGGCCTCCTAAATATTCTTTACATGGATAAGTCTACCTTAGAAATGTAGATTTAAAACATATTTTCAAATCAAAGCATTGGTTATGCTAGTTAAAAAAGTTTTTTGTTTTTTTTTTAAACAATATTACTTTAATTTCTCTGGTTTCTATCCAAATCATGATTTTTTAAACTCCCTTAGGTTTTTTTTTTTTTTTTCTGATTTAACAGTTCAATTCAGTCGCTCAGTTGTGTCCGACTCTTTGCAACCCCATGGAATGCAGCACACCGGGCTTCCCTGTCCATCACCAACTCGCAGACCTTGCTCAAACTCAGGTCTATTGAGTCAGTGATGCCATCCAACCATCTCATCCTCTGTCATCCCCTTCTCCTCCTGCCTTCAATCTTTCCCAGCATCAGAGTTTTTTCCAATGAGACAGTTCTCATCAGGTGGCCAAAGTACTGGAGCTTCATCTTCAACATCTGTCCTTCCAATGAATATTCAGTACTCATTTCCTTTATGTTTGATCTCCTTGCAGTTCAAGGGACTGATTTACAATCTGATTTAACAATCCTGTAGTGTAAATAGCAATGTTTGTTAGTGTTTTAACAAAAAAAACCACCCAAATTTTCCTTTTAGGATTAGGTTCTTACACTATTTTGCACTCACTAACTGGTTAATGCTGTATCATGGTCTCAGTTACTGAGAGAGTAAAAGCCTTTACTCTCCGGTGTCACTAGGAGACACAAAATATATCTATGACTTGAAAAAAAAAAAAAAAGTGATCGTGGCAATTTTCTCTCCAAGTTTTTGCTGCTGTGAATTCTAAGCACTGACTATGTACTTGAGGAAGGGAACAGACTACCCCCTTTTTTCTAAGTTTTTATAACTTACAAGACACCAACTCTCATTTTATGTTGCATGAAAGTTTAAAATTTCAATATGTTAAGTTTTCCTTTCCTAACATCTGACAAGTGGAGGGGAAAAATGGATTGATAATTATCATTCTGCCTCACAAGAATAATTGAGTTACTTTAAGTTGTATCTGCAACCTTAAGTTGCTGTCCATGGGGTCGCAAAAAGTCAGACACGACTGAGCGACTGAACTGAACTGAACTGAAGTTGTATCTGAGTAGATTGTGTGGAGAGAGAATAAAAGAGAAATGCCATTAAAATAAGATGACTTCCTTCAATTTCACTCAAAAGTTCACTTCCTTTCTTCACCCTCACCATGACTTTTTAACATTCAATTTTATATGGTCCATTGCCATAGAACCCATTATAGTATAGAGCCAATCCACAGGAAACTCAGTAACCACATACACTTTTAGAAACTTGTGTCAAGAAAAGCTTCAAACATTTGTAGCAAATTGGTTTTCACTGGAGTTTGTTCGTTTTGTTTATATTCAATAACAATACTACCAATAGAGTTGTTTAAGAGGTTACCTGGCAGGGGGGATACAGTAATCACGAAGGTAATTTTCTCAGGGGAAGGCTTATCAATTGCACCCTGGGATCTTCCCAAATGTGGGAAATTTGGCTGCATAATTTATGGCAACGGGGGACTGTTTTGAACATTCCCCTGGAAAAAAAAAGAAAAAGGTATAAAAATGTCTCTAAGACATGAAAATCCATGCAGGTGGCGCTAGTGGTAAAGAACCCGCCTGCCAATATAGGAGACACAGGTTCAATCCCTGGGTTAAGAAGGTCCCCTGGAAGAGGAAACGACAACCCACTCCAGTATTCTTGCCTGGAGAATCCCATGGACAGAGGAGCCTGGCAGGCTACAGTCCATAGGCTTGAAAAGAGTTGGACATGACTGAAGTGACTTAGCATGCATGTAAGACATGTAATAGTTTACGGTAATTAATAGATGGATGAAGCTGGAGCCCATTATACAGAGTGAAGTAAGCCAGAAAGATAAAGAACATTACAGCATACTAACACATATATATGGAATTTAGAAAGGTGATAACGATAACCCTATATGCAAAACAGAAAAAGAGACACAGAAATACAGAACAGACTTTTGAACTTTGTGGGAGAATGTGAGGGTGGGATATTTCAAAAGAACAGCATGTATACTATCTATGGTGAAACAGATCACCAGCCCAGGTGGGATGCATGAGACAAGTGCTCCGGCCTGGTGCACTGGGAAGACCCAGAGGAATCGGGTGGAGAGGGAGGTGGGAGGGGGGATCGGGATTGGGAATAAAGACCTGCCCTCTGTAGTTGAAATAAAAAAAAAAAAAAAAATGAAAAAAAAAAATAAATATTTAGTATTATAAGAAATTTCTTCCTTTACAGTTGAGAGGAGATCCTGTTGTCTTTGCTTTTATATAAATTGGAAAGTATTTTTCACCCTCTGTTTCCTCCAAATAGGGAGGAAACAGTAATGTTACTGTAATGATTAAATGTGACAATTCATGTAACATTCCTGCAGCACTTAATAAATGTTACTATTGTGACGATCATTATGATTACTATGATTTTACTGCGAAGGTTAACAATACCTGGCTCTGTCTATATCCTCATCTTAACAGTTACGTTTTATTCTTTTGGTGTCTTAAGCTCACTGTTGGGATTAGTTTTATGACATGTTAACTTCCATAAACTCATTGGAAGGCAAAGAGAAAGAAGAGATGAAGAGGTCATTGTGAATACACTGAAATTCCCCTAATACGTCGGGCTCCTTCTGTTGATGCTCCTGTGTTCTCATTATTATTAACGGTTTTACTCCTAAAGCTAATTTTCTAATGGCCTGGGGTTTTGATAGATTCTATTTGGGCAAATTCTGCTAAGTTGAGGTGGCAACAATTATTTGGTCAAGTATAGCAGTGACAGTTAACTTGATTATTTGTTTGTAGTTACCTTTTGCTTAATTACCTAAAGAGAAAAAAGATGATTTTGGAAGACTAAATTGTGTTTATGTAAGGCTAAGTTAATTAATCTTTCATTTCTAAGTGAATTAATCTTTAATTTCTTTAACTTCTAATCTGGATCTTTAAATGTGAAAAGTTCCAAAGACTTAAGACTAGAGTGTAGATTTAAAAATGAAAAATAAAATCTTGTAGCATGGGAAAGAATCGTACACATTTTTCATCTTTTATTTAAGTATTGACTAGAGAAGGCCTTCCCAGGGGGTTCAGTGGTAAAGAATTCACCTGCTGAGACACAAGACACGGGTTGGATCCCTGTGTTGGGAAGATCTCCCAGAAAAGACAATGGCAACCCACTCCAGTATTCTTGCCTGGAGAAGCCCATGGACAGAGGAGCCTGATGGGCTACATACAGTCCATGGGGTCACAAAGAATCAGGCAGGCAAAACTGAGTGACTAACACTTTCACTTTATAATACTATAGTCTAAGTTGATATAAATCAGCTTCTCCCCTACCACGTTATGGATATACATCACGGTTACATATAAAGGTAACTTCTAAAAGATGATCATTAGTGATAAAAACGAGTAATTTTTTAATACTTTATGCATTTATGTATTTAAGTTTCTGATTGCATTGGGTTTGTTACTGTGCGGGCTTTTCTTTAGCTGCGGCGAGTGGGGGGCTGCTCTTCACTGCAGTGCGCAGGCTTCTCATTGTGGTAGCTTCTCTTGTTGCGGAGCACTGGACTCCATGGCTCACAGGCTTCAGTAGTTGCAGGCCATGGGCTCAGTACTTGTGGGTCCCGGGCTCTAGAGCACAGGCTCAGTAGCTGTGGCTCATGGGTTTAGTTGCTTCGTGGTATGTGAGATTTTTGCAGACCAGGGAATGGAACCCATGTCTCCTGCATCGGCAGGCGTATTCTCTACTACTGAGCCATCAGGGAAGCCCCAAGTGTGATTTTTTTTTTTTCTTCTAAGAATATTCTATTACTTTTCTAGTTGAAACAGTTTTATTTTAGAGCACAGTTTATAGATAATACCAAAATGCAGATTTTGCAAACAGAAAGCAGTTTGCTTGTTGTTGTCTTCATATGGAAGAGCCTAAAAGTGATTTTTCAATCCCAACTGGCACTTATTTTCAAAGTAACCTCAAGAACTCAGTGAAAGCCATTTCAGTTCTTTAATAATGAAAGTAAAGGCGCTATGGCCTCACCTTCTTCACCCACACTACTGTCATCATTAGTATCATCCATTATTAAGATAAGGAATATAATATTGGGCTAATAGCACATCATGGCATCTTGCTTGTGTGAAAAATAACAGCCCAACTGAAAGTTTCATGATGATGACATAGTGACTTTAAAAATTATTTTTTTGTTGTTGAATATGAGGTGAGAGCTAGGGAAAGTATATAGTTTAAGAAAAAGAAAAAGAAAGCAAAGTTCTATTTTTGGCTTTTCTACCACTGACTCACAGTGTTAACTTGAACCAGTGACCAACTTTTGTGTATTAACTAAGCCTATCCGCACAAGAGGCTTAGTGAATAGACAAAAATGAGAAAATGCTTCAGCTTCCCTATTTGAGGGCTGGAGAACTGCTGAGATCACTTATATAAATATTTTTCTTTGAGCTCCCTAGAAGACAGGAACTTTATAAATATTTAGTCTTATTGTTGCACCTTAGGTACAAGTAGGCAGGAAAATTATGATACTCCCATATTTAACTAAGAAATAACCTAGTTCGGACAATCCTGGTTCATAGCAAGGACTTTGCACTGGCTTGTTAGGGTCTGTTGAGCTTTCATTTTTCCATCTTCCTCCCCACTCCTTGCAGTTGACAAATGTGGAAATATAAATAAACCTTCCACAGCAGCAAGGGTTCCAAGGTAAGGAAGCCCAGCATGGATTCAGTCACACTGGCTGATGGCAAGCTGTGTATCAGAATGGGTGAGGATTCAAAAATAAACATCACATTTAAAATTCCTGATTGAAAAGTGTGAGAAAATGACTCATTTTTAAGAATGAGTAATTTGGTTGAATGTACTGAACTCAAGTCAGACCTCATTGAATCTCCAGTTTTCTCTCTTTTCTGTTTCTTTTTCAGATACATGTGTGTAGAGAAGAAACCTAAAAAAAAAAAAAATGTGACTGGAACTGGCATGCTTAGAGTCATTTTTTATTTCAAGTGGAGTTTTGCAAAATTAATTCACCTGTTTCTTCACAAATTCCTTTTCAACAGCCTCTTCCTTCAAGGTTTTAATGGCCTAGGTTCTGGAATGATGTTCTTGGAATGCATACAAGGGTTATTTTTGGATGGCGGAATTTCAGGTGATTTTTTAAAGTTTGCTTTCTTACTCATATTTTCCTGTATTTCCTGACCTTTAGCTTTAAATAAGAAAGAAGTATTATTTTTACAAAAACAATAGTGAATAAATAAATTTGAAACTCCTTGCTACTGATTTTACTCTCTTCTTGGCCATATATCCTGAGTTTTTAATGGACCAATGCTTTCTTCCTGCTCTCTTTAAGGATTTAAAACAAGCAGTTGTACAGTAATTAATTTCCAATTGGGAAACAGAGTTTATGAAATTGAATGGGGAGATGATTTTGATCGAGGAAACCCACGCAGTGTATAAAGCACACTTAGATAAAATTGTCTCTTTTGTCTTCATTTACTGGGGTAATTCAAGCCAAGGCAGAATGGATCTCTTAGAGCTAAATTATGCTAATAATGTTCTGTTGATCTAATCTCAAGATGATTCTATTAATTTTAATAGTTCTTGAGCACTCAGCATGCTTTAGATGCAATGCCAGTTACAGACAAGCAACAGGCAATAATTTCACATTCAACAATCTTACTTGATGAAAGAATAAAACCATTTATTTTTGTGTATCTGTGTGTGGTCATCTTTTCTATTTTTGCCTTAATACCAGGGCAGAGCAGAGCATTCGATCACATCTAGGGGGCCAAGCTTTCCCTCCACAGCCTATCTTTGTTAAGAGGATGCCTCCAGAAGGATCTGAAATGCATCTATTTATTCTTCCTACAAGTATTTATTAAGCACTTATTGCAAGGTGGTCCGTATTTTAGGCAATGGGCTAGAATAAGGAACCAGAATCTGTTTCTGATCTAAAAGGCTGCTGAAGGAAGCTGTCTACAAACAGACACTGAAATATTAGGAGTACCATCACGAGGTCTGAAGAGAACATTCCATGGACATCAGTACCACTGTGTAAGGGTCAACGCAATCTGATGGAAATGTGGGAAGGAGGATTAGAAAATACTTCAAAGAATGGAGAGAAGAAAAGGCCAGTGTGGCAGAGCATGAGCAATCTGAAAAGGCAGAGTGATGGGAGATAGCAGGGCTCTCTTTTAGGATTCTAGAGGCAATTTTTTTGTGTCCTTCTAGTGGGAAATGAGTGAGTGATATGAGAGTGATTGATGGAAGGTAAAGCCAGAACAATAAACAGGGATCAGACTCTAGATGTGAATTTGGAATTTATCTAACACCCCTCCCCCCACCGAGGAAGTAGATGTAACCACATGTTCCACGCTCCTCTATGCTAGGAATAAAAAGTAGGGTCACCAAAGAGGAAGTTTGCCTTTGATCATTCTGGAGTGACATAGCTCCCTTGCAGTCCCTGTGTTTCATGCAGCACCAAGATTGGCTCTTCTTGGTCTCTGCGCCCACCATTTGTTCCTCCCTGCGTATGCCTCTTCCTGGCTAGAGCCACAGCAATAACCACACCCCTGTTCTTGTAAAATCTCAGTTCTAAGGATGAAATTATTAGTTTGCTGAAGTTGATGCTGCTGCCTCGGACGTCTGCCCAGGGCGCTACTGTGGCTGCTCTCAACGGGTCAGTTCCTTTAAGTCTTCACAGGCTCTTATTTCTCGCCTTGTCCCAAAGTTTGAACACCACTCTTCTCTGGGCTATTGTCATTGGCTAAACCTAGAGATTTCTGTCCCCCCTCTCCTTGGGATGAGTCCCTTCTCAAGCAATTCCTTGAACTCCCTGATAAGCAGATCTACAGGAAGGCTGCCTTCTGGAATGAGTCGAATATGCCTGAATCTTTGGGAGAGCACAGTTCTGGTGCATGCTGGTAACTCTGGGAAAGTCACGGGAAAAGGAACGGGAAGAGAAAACAAGAGCAAGAAAAAACAGGCTGAAACCTGACTCTAAGAAGAAGGCAGCTTGTGTGGGGCTTCCAAATGCAGAGCAAACAGCACCGTGTGTATATTCTTCTTGCCCATGCTGTTTTCATCTGCTATCTGCTCTTATTTTTATATTCTGTATTAATTTGTATCTTATGAGCCACCTTAGAACGTTTTCTGAAACATGGCAGAATATAAATAAATGAATAAATAAAGAAGGTAATTTGCAGTTACACTGAGTAATTAGCCTTCTGAAGACAGGAGTGATGTGGGTAAAAGTGGAGGCAAAAACACTTTTTGACAAACACGACTATGACCAGAACTTGAAATAGGAAGACTTCAAATTAAACTCCCAAATGATGCTTCAACCTTGACCTACTCTGCTAATGACTGAGTATTTTGGCAGAATTTGTCAAAACCAAACCAAATCAAACAAAAACCAGGCATAACGAGGCAAGCCTCAGGTCACTGACTCCCGGCGTCAGGAACCAAAAGCGCTGGAGGAGGTGAACCGTGGGGTTAAGGGCATCGCTGGTTACAATGGTTTCCCATGCAGCGAATATCGAGATGTTAAGCAGTTACCCTGGACGGGACTTTCTCTCGCTTGCTGCCCATCAAACCCAGGATTAGCCCTCTGATTACTCAGGTCCTCGCCTCCTCTGCTGAACTGAATTTGCCCTCCCTCTGCAATCTCTGATTCTCTCCCCGAGATCCCCGCCCCCTGTTCCCCGCGACGGGCCCCCACTGCCCAGGCGAGCGCTAGGACTCCGCGCTCCTTTCCTGTCGACCCCCGGCCCTCGGCTTCTGCCTCCTCCTCTCCTCTTCCAGGACTCCCGTCACTGCGCTCCCCGCCGAGTCCGACCTCGGGGACCAAGTCGGGGGCGCGGGGCGGCAGGTGGATGGGCCGGAAGGGCGGGTCGCGGAGGGAGTCGGCGGGAGTCCGCCCGCGGACGGCCCGGGGCTGGGAGGGAGAGCGGGGCTGCGGCCCCTCCCGGCGGGCGGGCCGGGGGGCGGTCCCAGGCCGCCCGCTCGCGCCGCCGCTCCGCGTGCGCCCTCCGCGCTCCAGTCGGCGGGAGCCCAGGTGCCGGTGGGCTGGACGCGCCCGAGGATGTGCGGCTGGCCGCTGCTCCTGCTCTGGGGGCTGCTCCCCCGCGCGGCGGCGGGGGGCTCGGGCTGGCCCTTCCCGCACCGCACGCTCCTCGACTCCGAGGGCAAGTACTGGCTGAGCTGGGGCCCGCGGGGCGGCCGGCTCGCCTTCCGCCTCGAGGTGCGGACCGCCGGCTACGTGGGCTTCGGCTTCTCGCCCACCGGGGCCATGGCCGCGGCCGACATCGTCGTGGGCGGGGTGGCCCGCGGGCGGCCCTACCTCCAGGTAAGCGCGTACAGACCTTCCTGCAGCCGCCCCGCCGAGCCCCCCGGCCGGTCCGGATTCCGGGCAGGCAGGCGCGGTTGGGGGGCGCCGCGGGCCACCCGGCTTTCTCTCCGGCGGAGGCTGGCCGCCGTCGCCCCCGTGGCCCCGCAGCCCCAGCCCGGCTTCCGCTACCCCTGCGATCCGCTCTGGCACCCCGGATCCCAAGGCCCCTGGGGCTGGGCTCCCCAGCTCCGCCGCCGGGCCCCCGGCAAGCTGAACGAGGTAACCCTAGGCAGCTTTCCGTCTCTGAACACGTTCCTGTCCCCAGCGCCCCACTCAGTACACGCCCCACGTGCACACCTGCCGCGCACCACCCGTCAGCCTTGATGGTTGAGAGGGACCCCGGCTTTGGGGATCTACGGAACGGCTCTCGGGGTTGAAGGGACCGGAGAGTTTGGGCATTTGCTGTCTAGCTGTCTGGAATCGCGGATCTCAGAAGGCTTTTCTGTAGCTTCCCAACTCTGGGGCTGGGTCAGCTACCTCATGCCAGCAATGAATGAAAGGTCCCCAAGAATCCTCAGGAACTTGCTATTGGGAGCTATTTAGGAAGCTGCGAAAAACTACAAAAGCTTGTCTTCAGGCAAAACCCCATATTAAGTGACAAAACGTTTCACTTACTTTCAGTTCAGTTCAGTCGCTCAGTCGTGTCCGACTCTTTGCGACCCCATGGACTGTAGTACGCCAGGCTTCTCTGACCATAACCAACTCCTGGAGCTTACTCAGACTCCTGTCCATCGAGTCGGTGATGCCACTTACTTTATTTAATAGCTAGCAAAATTAAATTGACAGCTGCCGTTTTGCTTTGACAGAGCCAGAGTAGAGCCATTGCCTGTTCACATCTATTTTAAGGAATAGGAAAAAAATAAAAAAAAAAGAATTGAGATGATCGGAATGATTAGATGCTCAGATTCTTGGACATTTTTGTCTGTTTGACTTTGACCAACATTTGAACACTTTTCCACTATGATGTAACATCGTGGTGAATATAGTGTTGCTTATCAAAGTTCATCCCAAATTACTGCCCTTTGCCAAAAGTCTCTTAATCCATATGAAAGCTAGTTCTTCTATGTATTAAGGCTTTGATGATATTAAAATTGATGCACCCGATGGATTCCAAAGAGCATTTCTCAGTAATTTTATTTCTGACATCTAAGCTTGATTGCCACGATGTTCTGCCATTAATTTTTAATGCTAATTCTGGCAATGAGCTATTAACTCTGGCTAGAAATTTTAAAAATGACAGCAATAAAAACTTTAAAACCGTTCTGTTGTCTATTTTTTCATAAATTAGTCTTTTCCTCCCCCAAATAAGCACAACTCCAATAAAGTTTTATGAGAATTACACTGTTGAAGTCATTGATGTATAAATTTACTCCTCCTGCAGCATCTCAGACATTAAATTTGTAAACCAAGAATTTGACTCCAAAGACAGGCCTCACTAGCTGAGTAATTAGCTCTCTTCTGATATGAAGTAGACAGTACCTTATTTAAACTAATCTATTGAGCCACATCTTTTTGCTTGTCTATTTTTTATTTTAGGATGGGCAGAATCAAATGCCCCTTAACTATCCTTAAATGTTTTGTTGAAGGGAGCATGGAAAGTCTTACTTTAGTGATATCATAAAACATGTATACTTTAAAGATAACTTGATATTGTTTTTCTCAAAGAGTAGCATTTCTAGAAAGCCCATCCAGTTTGATATCAAATGAAAGACTAAGAGCAGAATTCTGTTTCAACATGCTATAAGGGGCACGCCACAAACATAGTTTGTTAAACTACAGTATTTCCACACTGCGGGTAGCTCTTTGTAAAGATCACATAAGAACTAATTAAGTGCCCTTTAGATGGGTTTTGAAATGTTGAACTTTTCTTAAAGTAATTGCTGAACACATAACACTGTTCAGTAAGCCTTGGATATGGACCTTTCCCCAATATATTTAATGAGTAAGAAGTAGAACTTTCCCTTCTATTTTTATTCCTAAGGAAATGGAATTTTTATTTTCATGTATAAAGGATTGTCATTTTCTCAGTTGACCGACTTCCTTTACTACTCCATTTTTTTAAGCACCGGTGGAGAATTTGCATGCCAATGCAGGAAATTCGAGAGACTGGTTCTGTCCTCTGGGTCAAGAAGATCCCCTGGAGTAGGAAATGGCAAGCCACACGAGTATTGTTCCCTAGGGAATCCCATGACAGAGAAGCCTGGGGCTTCAGTCTGTGGGCTTGCAAAGTGTCGGACACCACTGTACACACACACAGCACAGCCCAGCCCACTCATTTTAGGACCTATAATATACAATAAAAATTATGCATGGCAGTTAAGTAGAAAGAAAATTTATTAAAAATCTTTTTAACAAAATGAAAGACCCCAGACACTAAAAATAAAAAGAAATGTATCAATTCCAGCTGGATCATCCAGGTTGGGAGATTCCATTTTCCAACACTTGAAATTGTGTCTTCCCCCAAAACCTGCTAGTCTGAGATTCTTTGTACAGTGAGTGGTATCTTCAGCAGCTCTACCAAAAGGTAAATAAAGTTCTTAAACATTGTGTATGTGATTCCATTGGGAAACTTTGATTTTCATGTAATTTTACTTCCAGTGAGAACAAACTTTGCATGAAACAATACAACAAAAAGCATTGCTTCTGGGGCAATGGCATTAAACTGTATGATGACTGATGACAACCTAAGTTGATGTCCAAGTCACCTTCCCTTGCGGCTACTTTCCATATATATTATTTCATTCTTTCTTATTTAATTAGAAAACTTCACCTTTAGATATTTTATTATTATTCTGACTTTTATTTTTTCTGATGATACTAAGACTCTTCTTTTCAATAGAATTTTAACTCCTGGATAACTATGTAAGACTAAATCCCAACCAGCCAGGCAGAGAATTGTTGGTGAAACAGATGTCATAAACCCAAATCCATACAGAGGCCTGGAAGCAAATGTAAACGAGTGAGGAGACTCGAGTGGAAATGGCAGTATTGTAATGCAGAAGAGTAGAGGGGATGGAAGAAGCCCCAGTTTTCGCATGTGAATTACTGTTATGTGGGAATGCAAATCAAGTATTGCCAGATCTTCTGTTTGTTTGTTTTTTGAGAGAAGACAGATGTGTGTGTGTGTGTGTGTGTGTACAAATCTGTACAAATCTGATTGGTAAATAGCAGCCACAATTCAAGTTTGTATAAGACACCCTGTTGCATATATACACACATAACTTCAGTTGAGATATATCCCGTGGACAGCTTAATCTGGGACCAAGAGGGGAAAAGCTAAAGTGAATAAAGAATCAACCCAAATTATGAAAACTGGTGAAAGGACGAGAGGCAGGTTCCAATTGTCTTCAGGCCCCATTTATTCTGTGTTAGGAAATGTTCAGTGTTGGAGGGGACCTTGCCCCTCTTTTGGTTATCTATCACTGTGTAATAAATGACCCCCAAACGTGGTGGTTGGTTTTGCTCACAAAGCTACTATTTGAGCAGGGCTTGGTGGTGCCAGGTCTTCTTTGCTTCACTTGGTGTCCACTCCAGGGTGAGTCCCTGGTTCATCTGGAGGCTCTCTCACTGGTTTTTCTGACTGGTGGCGGAGGCTGGCTGTTGGCTGGACCGCCCCAGGTACTGCGGTGGGAACGTGGCCTGGCCATGCAGCTGCCCGCCTTCCTCCCAACAGTGGCTGAGTCCCAGCAGTGAACATCTCAAGAGGCCCAAGTAGAAACTGTGTGGCCCTTTATCATTTAGCCTTGGAGTCCTGGACTGTGTCTTTTGCTGTGGTCCCAGTCCCTCTGGATTCAAGAGGAAATGTAGATACCACCTCAACATCCCACGGTGAGGAAGTCACATGGGAGGGGAAGATATTAGTGTGGCCATCTTTGCAAAATCCATGCAACCACACTCATTCTCGCCAACCTTCAACCACCACTTCTGAGTACCTATTACCATGTATCCACTCTCTCTTCACTGCTGAGATGGGGAGGCAAGCTTTTACTTATTCACCTCTTTTTTACTCCCTCATGCTTACACACACACACACACCACTCACAAGAAGTTAGTGAATAGTTGTCTTCCTTGTCCACACTCTTTCCACCCTCCCCCCGCCCCCCCAAAAAGAGTTCTAAACCCCGGCAACCCCAGATTTTTCAGTGGTTGCCAGTCACTAATTCAGGACTGGACCCAATGAGACTACTTCCAGGGGGCCGTGCGACATTTGCTTGTAGATGGAAATACCAGATTTTGATTCCGTTGCCTCAAGGCAGTATACTGGCTTGGACACTCTTCTACACTGAGATGAGGTATTATGGAACTCGGCCTGCCCGTTTTGTAATCCTCCAGCCCTGGAGCAGGTGTTTCTTTAAAGGGCGTGTAACCAGGTACCATCAAAACAGGAAAGAAGAGAAACATGGTTGTGGAGTAAAGCCTGGCCCCATGTCACCTACGGATAAGTTGTTCAGGTGGGGACCTGGTACTCCTGGGATGATGCTGAGGTTGGCCTCCAGACGCTGTGTTGCCAGGGGTGGGGGTGGGAAGCTGTCTTTCCTTTCGCCTTGGCTTTGGAAAGCCTCACTCTTCTGTCTCAGTGAATTAACTCAGTGCTTCCTTCCCGGATGGATTCTGTCCTCTTCTTGTACTTTGCCCCTTTCTGACACAGAGCAATCCCACCCCCTTCCAAGCCACTTAGCAACTGTTGAGTCGCCATTTGGGGGAAGTAATCCGGGTTGATGAATGCTTAGTTTGTGCGAGTTGGAGAAGAGGGCAGCATTGTCAGATGTGTCTGTTCAAATCTGCACAAAAATGAATTCACTCTTCCTTTGGGGGTGTAAATTGCTGGGGAATGGAGGCAGAAACCGATGTCATCATTTGTTACAACCTCGCTGGTTGGCTGTTGCCACCGAAACTTTGCTGTGATGAGGAGTCTCTTCAGCAGCGGGGTAATTGCTGCCCGGCTGCTTGCTGAAGAAGTGCTGGGAAATTGTGCTGTGATTTGGAATCACAGAAAGCAGTGAGCATTCTTTGTGGTTAACGATGTGCTTCTTTTAAGTGCACCGCGGCCAACGGCAACAAAGAAATGTTTGGAAAGCAAATTGAAAAGCTGTAAGGGGAAGACGAAGAGAGTGTACAACCCCGACACAGATCAGCTGGGGCTTTGTTAAGAGGTATTTATAAATCTTCAGGTTATGCCCTGCCCCCTGCTCCCTCTTTGCCAGTTTCCAGATGACAAGGGACCGCTCCAAGCTTCATGTTTGGTGTATTAGTAGTAAGTCCACATGCGCCAGTGTAAGCGGGAACCAAGAATCACCAGGATGCTCTTCAGCTGTGTGGTCTCCCTGACGGAGCAAAAGATTTCAAGAAGCCAGCCCGAGGATAAAGGACTAAGAGCCAGGAGAACAATGCACCTGAATTGACCATCAAAGTTCAAGGCTTCAGGCGACCAACCACCTTTCTTGGAAAGAAAGCCAAGAGTCCATCCACTTTAAAGAAAGTGAATGGTGGTTTATTGATTCATCATTCGTCATAGAGCCCTGTTAAAATAGAGTTGCTGGCCAAAAGAATGAATTTGTTATATATCATCTTGTTTCTGGAAATGTTTGATCTGTATGTAAAACAAACAAACAACTCTGCCTAAGGATGCCTTGTAATGTGGCTTATTGTAACTTTTAAAAGATAATTAGTACAGAACTTTTAAACAGAGAATTATTTCTCTAGAAAACCTCTTCTCCACTTCTGTCTTTTTTTAACTTGTTAAATTCTGGAGTAGACCAAAAAGAAAAGCTTCGCCTAAGGACAGCATATAGTATGCACAGAAGCAGGAAATTCTGCAAAAAATAAGAAAGCTTCAAATGTATTAATTTTTGTTAACAGTAAAAATGGGATTATATATGAGTGCTATGCAAATAGTGTATAGTTCAAATTTAATTTACTATTTAGGTCTTTTGTATTCAACTGATGTAGCCAAATATTATGATAAATCTTTAAGCAGTGTTTGGTTTTACAAGTTGAATATTGATATTTTGGGCACTTCCTTGTTGCTCTTCAGAGCTCAGAGTTCAGTTGATCCCCCTTAAATTTCCTAACTCTCCCACCTGAATTTTACAGTTAAGAAACTGGGCCTTACGGACCTATTCTGTGACCTGTTGGAAGCCATATAGATCAGTGGTCTGGATTCATTCCCTCTTGGTCCTGGTCTGGTGTTCTTTCTTCTGCAAGCAGCTGGTGACTTATATAAAAACATTCCGATTTTCTTCCTCAATAGTGAAAGAACATGTTAATAAAAAGCAGTTTTAAAAAGATTGGTAAAATAAAATCATAGTATTTCTCTTCCTATTTTTGTTGTACAAATGCCATAGATACATATTTCTGTAATGTGATTTTTCATTCATAGAGTTCTTAATACATGCCATACATTATAGTCCCTCAAGTATGTTATCTCGTGTAATTCTCACAATAGCCCTATGAGGTCAATATCTTATTTCTCCCATTTTGTAAACGTATAAATGTGAGGCTCCAGGCCATACAGCATGGGGATCATTTGTGAGTTTCACATGACTGTTTTAGTAAAGTACTCACTGATAATGTTGGAATGTTCATTCATTCATTCAACCAATATTGATTAAAGGTTTATTGAACAGTTCTAGATCCTGGGGACATAGCATTGACCGAGAGGAAATCAGTGGTCTCATGGAGCTCCCATTTTGATGGGGGGTAAACAAATAAGCAAGAAAAATATCAAAAAGTGATAAGTATGTGCAGAGGTTTAAAATTGGGTGATGTGATAAGGGGCAGTGGTGTGGCTATTTCAGATTGGGAGGCTTACACTTAAAACATGAAGGAAAACAAGTGTCCAAAGTTTTAAATGTTGTCTTTCAAGATTAACCATAGCATTTACCATTCAAAGTATTATATACTATGAGGAAGATTATCTGGCATGGGCTTCAAAGGACTCGGTAGACATTGGCTATTGGAGTCTGCCTGCGTGGAAGAAATATAATTAAAGTGTCTGAACCACTTGAGCTCTCTTTTCTGTTTCTGTAGCCTTGTTACACACTTGTTTAGTAAGCTCAGCTAGAGTCTTTCAGGCTTTGATCTAGAGAATCAGTGATTTTATAGGAGTTTCTTTCTTAATACTAGGTGTGAATGCTTTTCTCGTATACTCTGCGTTCCTTCTCGTCTTCAATAAGGTGAGAGAGCTAAAGGACTTGGAGAAGCAAGATCAACAAAACTGCATGAGTCTGGGGAAGATTTCCATCTTTCAGGCAATTTGTAGACTAAAGCTTGAGAACCTCAGTTTCTTAGATACAACTAAATTGCTACTATTTTTTTTTTCTCCCTAAAACTTCATGCCCAGAAGCCCATTCATATAGGAAAACTCATGGTAGGTGAAACCATGTAGAAGCAAGGCCTCCTGGTATTTTGGACCTCCAGATCCCTTCAGACAGAGCCAAGATGGCAATGGCAAATTGCTCTCCACTGGTGAGCAGGCAGTGCTAATAGAGGACTGAGAACTGGGAAGATACTTCCCACATCCGAAATTTCCAAATTTGCACATTGGAATCACCTGGACATCTTTTAAAAATTTTAGCATCCAGTCATCCCCTCTCCCTCCTTCACACCATTAAATCACAGTCTTTAGAGGTCTACACAGGCCTTAATGTATTTTAAAGTTTCTTAACTGATTCTGTGCAGTCAAGTTCAGGAACTACTGACCTTGTGTGATCAGGCTCTTTGATCAGAATCAGGTAACTCCCATGTGGTCTGCCTACAGAAGCTTGGAAGATTCCAGACTCTGGGCATGGAGATACATAGCAGGATTCCCAACAAAGCAATTCAGAGTGACTGATGTTTGAAGCAAGGGTTAGCATGTGCTTGGATAGAGATTATTTTGTAAAGTAGAAAAGCCAAGTGGGCTTTTCTAGAATTGAAACACTTCTGAGATGTTTAACAAATGTGTTGATTAAAGTATTTTCTCATACTTTACATGCTGAAATGAGAACAGCAATGGAAGAACTGTGGGTAGCGGTCTATTTTGAAATACTCTGAGCCAGAAATCTCCCTCCTCCTCATACCTCCCTACCATTCCTACACACCTTTTGTCAGTTGGTACTAGCTGCTATATTTCTAAGCAACAGAAATATCTGCCCACACAAAGCCTAAAATTGGTAAGTTATATATGGTCACAGGGCATCAAAGGAATATTAATAAATGAAAGTCTCAGCCTGTATGTAAGCCAAGAGATGTGTTCTGCTCTCAAATCTTTTATTAGAATGAACAGTAAAAAAATGACTCCTTTTGTATTTGGAAAAATTCTGAAGTGTATTTGTAGTCAGTGTAAAGTATAAATAGACACTCTTTCCCTTCCCACTTTCATTTCCCAAGATTACTAATAAGCAGTGAAATGCCCTAAAGCTATAGTTGCATCAGGGAGAAGGAGGAAAAGGAGTTTGCGTAGTAGATAATTAGTGTTTCATTGGGGCGTGGATGGAACATCTACAAGCTGATGAGTGTCTCATCTTCCTGATGAAACAGAAGAGAGTCCATTTGCCTGGTGGGTCCTGAAGGAATACCTGCTGAATAACTGCTGAGCAGTTAAGAGCAGGAAGTCCTGCTATGAGTCCCAACACTGCTTGCTGCTTATTCCTTGTGTGGCCCTAGGCCAACTCTTTAACCTTGCTCAAGCGACAGTTCCCCTTATGAAGAAGGAAATTATATCTACCGATGGCATTTTTGTGAGGACTCAATGAAATAGGCAGTTAAACCTCTTATTAGGGTAACAAGGTATTGTTAGAATGAGTCCATCACTTAGTGAAATATCACAATTGTCAGATGATTGTGTGCATGTGTGTATGTTCAGTCACTCAGTCACGTCTGACTCATTGCAACACCATGGACTGTAGTCCGCCAGGCTCCTCTGTCTTTGGGATTTCTCAAGCAAGAATAGTGGAGTGGGTTGCCATTTCCTGCTCCAGGAATTCTTCCCGACCCACGGATTGAACCTATGTCTCCTGCATTGATGGGTGAATTCTTTACCACTGTGCCACCTGGGAAGCCCTTATCAGATGATTAGAAAAAGAAAGTAGAAAGTGAAGTCGCTCAGTCATGTCCGACTCTTTGTGACCCCATGGTCTACCAGGCTCCTCTGTCCATGGGATTTTCCAGGCAAGTGTACTGTAAGGGGTTGCCATTTCCTTGGAGACAAATGTCCCAGATTTTCAGCCTGGAGAAAAAATATCTACTAAGGGAAGAGTTAGGGGAGGTTGAGAGTCATTTGTAAAAACTCAAGGACAAACTTTAAGCAACAGATTTGTGAATGCTTTGCCCGAAGCAAGTGGTTTGTGACTAGATGTCAACGAGCTTTCAATAAACACAAATTGTACTGACAAGACTGCATTTTCTTTGGCATTTGATTTGCTGGACCTGTAGTTTGGCTAATAAATAAATGTTGTGTCAGAATGATACTAAGGTAATTGTCAGGTTTCATATGATGTCACTGTAGAAGATGGACTAATAAAATTGAATTAGTTATTGTAAATATTTAAACATCCATACCCAAGACATGTTGGTAACAGACTGCCTACATTAGGCTACAGAATAAGGACTCAAAAGATAGCGATATATTAAAAGAAAGAAAGAAAATTAAAAGTTAAAAATTCAGTGAGAATACACATAAACACTCAATGTTTAATTCTGTATGTACAAAGTGTGTAAAATTGGTCTTAATTGGAATTCATATTAGGTCTAAGTTGAACACATGAATGCAATATTAGTCTATAAATAATACATTGAAATCAAGGGAAGTAATACTGACATTGTAGTCTATACTAGGCTAATCATTCCAGAAGATACCTTCTAGAATAACTTTTTAAAAGATGCATGAGTGACCTGGATTGTTCTAAAGGAGAATTATAAAGATGATTGAAATCTCTGGAAATTGGGCTACTGAGGCAATGGGAAACATCTGGCAATGTTTGGAGAAAGAACAGTTAGAAAAGACATGATCTTTGCCTTGAAATAGTGGACAGCCTTCCTCAAGAAAGATGGATTAGATGCTGCCTATTAGGCCCCAGAGGAAGAAAAAAGACCCAATTAGTATACTTTAAAGATAGAATCTTTCAGATTAGTATAAGAAATACATTTCTACCATCAGAGTTATTAAAATTAAATGAGTTGCAGTATTCCCCTGGCTGTCCAATGGTTAAGACTCCACACTTCCAATGCAGGGAGCACAGGTTCAATTCCTGGGAGGGGAACTAAGATCCCTTATGGAACAGCATGGTGAAACCAAAAAATAAGCTAAAATAAAATTAAATGAGTTGCCTTGTGAGGTTGATATTGAGCATTGTGATCCTCTCCTAAAAACGTTTTTTTAAAGAAATCTTCCTTTGGTGGTGATTATGATTGGGTGTCATATCTTTTTGCCTTTTCATACTGTTCATGGGGTTGTTGAAGAATTGATACTTCTGAACTGTGTGCTGGAGAAGACTCTTGAGATTCCCTTGGACAACAAGGAGATCAAACCAGTCAATCCTAAAGGAAATCAACCCTGAATATTCGTTGGAAGGACTGATGCTGAAGCTGAAACTCTAATACTTTGGCCGCCTGATTCATTGGAAAGGACCCTGATGCTGGGAAAGATGGAAGGCAAAGGAAGAGGGCAGTAGAGGATGAGATGGTTGGATGGCATCACCAACTCAGTGGATGTGAATTTGAGCAAACTCAGGGAGATGGTGAAGGACAGGGAAGCCTAGCGTGCTGCAGTCCGTGGGGCCCCAGTGTCAGACACAACTTGGCAACTGAATACCACCACACGTGGGTTAGGTATGCTTCAGGCTGCCTTCCAACTTGAGTGTGATGCTGGAAACAACTTCACTCCACAGTCATACCTTCAGATTATTCAAGAAATTAATAGAAGAGAAAACATTATCAACTATGAAACTATGTGGGTTTTTTTGCCACTTTAGTTTTTTAATGGAAGGATAATTGCTTTACAGAATTTTGTGGTTTTCTGTCGTACATTAGCAAGAATCAGCCATAGGTACACCCATGTCCCCTCCCTCCTGAACCTCCCTCCCATCCGCCTCCCCATCCCATCCTTCTAGATCGTCACAGAGTCCTTGTTTGAATTCCCTGAACCATATATACATACATACATAGCCAAATTCCCCTTGGCTATCTATTTTACATATGGTAATGTAAATTTGCATGTTACTGTCTCCACACATCTCACCCTTTCCCTCCTCCCCCCTCCCACTCCATGACCATAGGTCTGTTCTCTATGTCTGTTTCTTCATTGCCCCCCTGAGAATAAATTCATCAGTACCATCTTTCTAGATTCCATATATAGGTGTCAGTATATGATATTTATATTTCTCTTTCTGACCTACTTCACTTTGTATAATAGACTCTAGGTTCGTCTACCTCATTAGAACTGACTCAAATGTGTTCCTTTTCATGGCTGAGAAGTATTCCATTGTATATATGTACCATAGCTTCTTTATCCATTCATCTGTTGATGGATATCTAGGTTGCTTCTGTGTTCTAACTATTGTAAATAGTGCTGCAGCGAACACTGGGGTACATGTGTCTTTTTCAGTTTTGGTTTCCTCAAGGTATATGCCTAGGAGTGGGATTGCTGGGTCATATGGTGGTTTTATTCCTAGTTTTTTAAGGAATCTCCATACTGTCTTGCATAGTGGCTGTATCAATTTACATTCCCACCAGCAATGCAAGAGGTTTCCCTTTTCTCCAACGCTCTCCAGAATTTATTGTTTGTAGACTTTTTGATGTTGGCCATTCTGACTGGTGTGAGGTGGTATCTCATTGTGGTTTTGATTTGCATTTCTCGAATAATGAGCGATGTTGAGCATCTTTTCATGTGTAAAAATACGGAACGCTTCATGAATTTGCTTGTCATCCTTGTGCCGGGGCATGCTAATCTTCTCTGTATTGTTCCAATTTTAGTGTATGTGCTGCTGAAGTGAGCATGTCTATGTTGTTTTTTAACCTGCTTCAAGAAGTTCTCCTGTCTCTGTGAATAGGTGTGCAGTGAATCTTTACAATTATTGTGAGAGAATTTCATTTCTTTCCCTACTATATATTTCAGTATATTTGAATTATATTAGTGAATATATGTTAATCCTATATAGTGAATATATATTCGTTCTGAAACCTAAAAAATGAAGAAAAAGGAGAAAGAGAATGTTTTATGACTTGTAAATACTCAAAAGAATTTGGAGGACTTTAGGAGCCTTTATATTCAATGCTGACTATAAAATCAGTAAATTTCTGAAACTTGGTTGATGCATTATTTTGTTCTATAAACAGTCTATATGTACTCTACCTCTAGACTTTCTCACCTGGGTGTCTAGATAGCATCTTAAACCTGCTTCTTCCCCAGCCTTTCCCATCTCAGTAAATGGCATCTCCTGGTAGCTTCTGTCAAAAATTAGGGGTCATCCCTTTTTCTTCTCCTTCCTTCATCCCACATATAAAACCTGTCTTCAGGTCTATTGGTGCTTCCTGCAAAATAAATGTAAAACCTGCCTACCTCCCTTCGGTTTTATCACCATCACTCAAGCTTGAACCCCTGGGACCACTGCTTGATTCCTGGCTTCTGACCATGGCTCTTCTTTCTTCTCTTCATTTTTACACGGCAGCCTCAGTAACACACACACATGCTCTCTCTCTCACACACACACACATTTGCACACTAGGCACATATATGCATATTTTCACATCAATCAAAATATGGCACTTACTGCTTAAGGCTCAAATGACTGCATAAGGTCAGTATTAAATTTGAGCTCCCTATATTGATTTGTAAAGCCTCGTAACATTTGGGGCACTAGCTGATCCCTGCTGACCTCATTTTTCTGTTTAGGGCACTAGAGTTCAGTCAAACTGGCGTTTATTTGCTTCACCAAACTGGGTAAACCTTGCCCCTGCCTCTTCCCCTTCTAGATCCTTTCCAACAGTGCTATCTCTTCCCAGACCTACTTCCTCCAGACTTTTCATTGGCCGCCTCCTAAATGTAGTTTATTTCTCAAAATAAGTCTCATTGTCTCAGTGGTGACTTTTCTGATGCCTCAACTCCAGGCTTTCCAATCCATCTCTAGAATCTCTGTTTTATTTTCCTATAAGCCCTTATTGTCAAAATATTCTTAGTTATTTATTATTTAAGTTCAAAAATTGTTCATTCTGCAACTACACTATCAGTTTGATGATGATAGGGACTTTGTCTTATAGTCTATGCTGTACAGTCGTGTGCTCTCATCCCTACCACAGGGACTGAAGAATATCAACCATGCAATAAAATATGTGTTGGAAAAAAGGAGAAGAAGGAAGGGAGGGAGGGAGGAAGGAGGGAAGACAGAAAAGAAGGAGGCTTCTCTTCAAAATTTATTCCCGGCATAAAGTGGTCACTGGAGAAGGAAATGGCAACCCACTCCAGTATTCTTGTCTAGAAAATCCCATGGATGGAGGAGCTGCTGGTCAGCTACAGTCCAGGGGGCCGCAAAGAGTCTGACACAACTGTGCAAGTTCACAAACTGGTCATAGAGAGTTAAGAGAAACCATGTAAAAAAAATTTTTTTAAAGTTAAGGTGATGAAATAGGGTGAAAGTAAAAATATGTCAATGGTAAAATCTGAAATTCTTTTTTTCGTTGAAGTCTATTCTTAGAGATCGAGTCAAAGTTTTAACTTTACACTTTATCTGATAATTCTATAATGATAGCAAAGTATTAAATTTCTTTCCATGAAAGCTAAAATGAGATGATTGGCTGTGGGAGAAAAATCAGGATGTGTATTTTCAGAAGGCAGCTCTTAAAGAGCAACCAAATTGCTCAGGTGGCCCCTCCCTGGAACTTAAGTTTACAGGGCTCCTGTTTTGGTATTCTAGCAGCTACTTAACAGATCTCTTCTCAAAACTAGAGAGTTTCAGTTTTATCTGAAGTGGTTCCTAGAAGGCAGTCTCCTTCTGTTTTGCCATTCCTCTCAAATTTCCAAGATTAGCAAAGAAATAACTTATTAAAATCAGCTTATATTGAAATCTGAAGATTATATTTATATGGTTTGTTTATAGGGTTTTATGGTTTTTTAGGATCAAAGATTCCCTTGAACAAAATATCTATTATTATACTATCAGTATTATTAAAGCACCATAACACTTATTACAGAAATGGATATTACAAACAGAAATGTTTGAAGTAACAAGGCTTTTGTGATTTAGAAAAAGAAGAAAAACTGCAAGCACCTGTTGAAGAAAATGATGACAGATGGTCACATTTTTCTCAAGGTTCCCCGTGCAGCTGTGCTTACGTTCAGTCCCCCAGGCTGAACTGGGGTTTATTCATATCTTTTATGACACCCGTGAGAGTTTTCACTTCATCCTGTTTAACACAGCCCCAGTCAAAGCTCTTTGCTGTTAAAGAGATTTTATTCAAGAGAGAAAAGACTGACAATGAGTGAGGACCAATTTCACATCTGTGTAATCATGTTTTTTAATGAGTTTGTAGCCATCCTGTGGATTATCAAGGCTAGCATTTTGGGTATGTTATCTTAGTTTGAAGGTGGCAGTCATTACTCTGGCTGTCATGTGAAATGATAATGCCAACTTTTGTTGTTGTTGGCTTAGCTTTACTATTACCACACAGCATTTTGAAATCTCAGTAATATGCTTCATTTATTTCAGAGCATAACCTGTTCATAAGGAAAAATACCCCATGAGAATATGTTTCAGGAGTAAGATTTTTATGACACAACTGCAGATTTATTTTATTGCCAAAGTCTAATTATCAAAGCAGATTTTCAAGGGTAAAGCTAATATTTTATGTTTAAAAAATATAAACAAGGTTAATATATGATTCATATAATAATCTGATAAAAACAAAAATTAAAGCCTCAATGATAATTCATATTGAAACTTAACTTTATGCAGATATTTGAGTTCAAATATGATTGAAATCCACATAAAATCATTTATCTAGGAAAATATTACTTTCACATTTCACTTTACAGAACATTAGAAATGAAGAAGTAGAAAGAATGATTTTTGCATAACAGTTTTTATATATTACATAATTAAAACATCTACATATTTTTATTCTTTTTTTCATATTTTTATTCTTAAATGCTTACAAAATCTCTATAGAATCATGATTCTCTGAATCGTCCTCAACCCTCCTGCCCTCATAAAGTCAATTTTTAATGATTAATCAGAGCCTACTTTTATTTATCAGTATTTTATGTTATATTCATAATTTATAAGTATATATGATACATATATCATACAATGAGACTTTTACAATGGCTGTGATTTTTATAATCAGACCATGACCATGCGAGTGCACTGTGATCAATATTCCTGCTTTTACATTAAAAGCCCTGGAATATCGAGCACTATAGCGAGATGGCTAAGGAATGGCCTTCACCGTGGATGCACAGTGAAGCTACGTCTGGCCCCATTTGCTAAATTGGATGAGGAGTGAGAGGGAGGAGAGCCATTTGTTTCTAATCCTAAAAGTGAAAATCAGATAGTACAAATGATCTGGAAAATTTCCTTAAATACCCCGTAAGTGCTATACTATCTGGTTTTGTGAAGATAAATCTCTAGGTCATGTTATCAGTATTCAAATTCTCATTTGAATGTTTTTCGATGTTGTACTGTCATTCCCCATTTTTTCCCCTAGAAGATGATAGTAACAAAGTAAGTATTCCATTTAATTACCCGCTTGAAAACATGTATCCCTTTGTTAAACTGTCAGGAAATGCTTGAACTCACTAAATACACTTTTTTTTTTTTTGGTTTAGCCAATTCGAAGGATCCATTCTCAAGATTGTTCTCTTAGTGACTCGCTTTCTTTTCCTCCTTCCTTCCTTTTTTCCTCTCTCTCTTCTCTCCTTTCTCCCTGCTAGAATAATTAAAGGATAAGAAATTTGAGACCCAGATTTTTTTTGCCCTTTTGTCTCCTCTTGACTCACTTAATTGTGCTTTTAAAGTTTGCCAGTATGCCATTCTTTTATTGTATAATATTGACATCATTGAGCCTGTGTTTAATTATAGTTCATATAGTTCTTTGTATAGGCTGAAGGAAGAAGGTAGCCACTACTGGGGAATATTTTGCTCCTGCTAAATCAGATTATTCCTATACCACAAAGATATGAATATTGGAGGCTCATTGGTTCTTTTAGTTTCAAAATTACCCCCTCATTTAGGTTTATCAAAAGGAAAGGCAGGATGTTACTTTCAAAATTGCACATAATGTGTTTAATGACTCCCCAATATGCAAGTCACTCCATTAGGCTCTGAGGACATAAATTAACATTAGAAAATATGCTAAAATAGGAGTTCTCTTTCTCAAATCTGTTTTTTTTTTTTTTTTCTTTAAAATAGGTAGGGAATACCCCCTAGTGTAAGGATCTCAGTGAACCGTTGTGTGCATAAACTCTTTTTCTGAATGTCGATGTCAGTTTCATAAGATTCATGTCTGTTTAAGGGCTAGAAGGTCGTAACAGCCTTCCCAGATGTGTCTGCATCACAGGTTATGCAGACCCAAACTCATTCTAGTATATGGTTAAATGCATTCCACATCAGGTCTTAAACATATGTAAATATAATTAAGAACAAGTGGGAAAATAATCTATTGCTCCCCTTCTTTTGTTTCATTCACAATATAAACAACTTTTTTAAAGGTGTAAATTTATAACTGGATTAGCAAAATTAGGTGTCTATTTCTAGGCAATTACCACTGGTTAGAAATACCAAGGGAATATTTCATGCAAAGATGGGCACAATAAAGGACAGAAATTGTATAGACCTAACAGAAGCAGAAGATATCAAGAAGAGGTGGCAAGAATACACAGAAGAATTATACAAAAGAGATTATAATGACACAGATAACCACGATGGTGTGATCACTTACCTAGAGCCAGACATCCTGGAATGTGAAATCAAGTGAGCCTTAGAAAGCATCACTAAAAAAAATCTAGTGGAAGTGATGAAATTCCAGCTGAGCTATTTCAAATCATAAAAGATGATGCCATCAAAGTGCTGTACTCAGTATGCCAGCAAATTTGGAAAACTCAACAGTCACCACAGGTTTAAAAAAGGTCAGTTTTCATTCCAATCCCAAAGAAAGGCAATGCCAAAGAGTGTTCAAACTGCTGCACAACTGCACTCATTTCACATGCTAGCAAAGTAACGCTCAAAATCCTTCAAGCTAAGTTTCAATAGTATGTGAACTGAGAATTTCCAGATGTTCAAGCTGGATTTCGAAAAGACAGAGGAACCAGAGATCTAATTGCCAACATCCACTGTATCATAGAAAGAGCAAGAGAATTCCAGAAAAATATCTAGTGGGTCATTGACTAAGATAAAGCCTTTGGCTGTGTGGATCACAACTGGAAAATTCTTCAAGAGATGGGAATACCAGACCACCTTACCTGCCTCCTGAGAAACCTGAATGCAGGCCAAGAAGCAACAGTTAGAACTGGACCTAGATCTATGGGCTGGTTCAAAATTGGGAAAGGAGTATGTCAAGGCTGTATATTGTCACCCTGCTCATTTAACTTACATGCAGAGTACAACATGCGAAATGGCAGGTTGGATGAAGCAGAAGCTGGAATCAAGATTGCCAGGAGAAATATCAATAACCTCATATAGGCAGATGACACCACCCTTATGACAGAAAGCAAAGAGGAACTAAAGAGCCTCAGTGAGCATGAAAGAGGAGAGTGAAAAACTGGTTTAAATTCAACATTCAAAAAATGAAGATCATGGCATCTGGTCCCATCACTTCATGGCAAATAGATGGGAAAACAATGGAAACAGTGACAGACTTTATTTTCTTGGCCTCCAAAATCACTGCAGATGGTGACTGTGGCCATGAAATTAAAAGACACCTGCTCCTTGAAAGAAAAGCTATGACAAACCTAGACACCATATTAAGCAGAGACATTACTTTGCCAACAAAGGTCCAAAAAGCTATGGTTTTTCCAGTAGTCATGTATGGATGTGAGAGTTGAACCATAAAGAAGACTGAGTGCCGATGAATTGATGCTTTTGAACTGTGGTGTTGGAGAAGACTCGAGAGTCCCTTGGACTGCAAGGAGATCAAACCAGTCAATCCTAAAGGAAATTAGTCCTGAATATTCATTGGAATGACCAATGCTGAAACCGAAGCTCCAATACTTTGGCCACCTAAAGCAAAGAGCGTACTCATTAGAAAAGACCCTGATGCTGGGAAAGATTGAAGACAGGAGGAGAAGGGGACAACAGAGGATGAGATGGTTGGATGGCATCACCAACTCAATGGACATGAGTTTTAGCAAGCTCCAGGAGTTGGTGAAGGACAGGGAAGTCTGGCGTCCTGCAGTCCATGGGCTTGCAAAGAGTCAGACATGAGTGAGTAACTGAACAACAGCAAGCACAGTGGTTGAGAAGATAATGCTGTGCCTAGAGTATATTGCATGCTCCACAGGGATGGAAATAGAGGAATAAGGATTTGGAGAGGGAATGATCACTTCCAGTTGGAATGATCGGAGAAAACTTTGTAGAAGAGATAGAATCATGAGTCTTGGAGAAAGGAAGCTTTTCAATGGAGTTGCTTCAGTGGGTGGAAGTAGTGGTGGATACATAGTGGGGTGAAGACAGTGGGGGAGACAAGAAGAATATGAGCAAAAGCAAAAGGCTGGGCAAAGGCAGAAAAGTGGGTGTGGGTGTGCTCAGTCACTCAGTCTTGTCCGAGTCTTTGTGACCCTGTGGACTGTAGCTTGCCAGTTTCCTCTATCCATGGGTTTTCCAGGAGGATGCTAGAATGGGATTCCATTTCCTACTCCAGGCAATCTCCCTGACCATGGGATCCAATCCAAGACTCCTGCATTGGCAGGCAGATTCTTCACCACTGAGCCACCAAGATTTGAAGGGAATAATAAATAGATAATAGAGATTATGTGGTGAAATTAATGATAAACACCCTGGAAAACCAGGCTAAACTTTAGAGAAATATGAATCCAAATTATAGAACTTGGTACTCTATACTGTTGAATAAAATGTAATGGCACATTGAGTGTGATTTTCAAGGAAGACCTTGACAACAATATGGAGTGATAGAATCTGAACTTACAAGTTGAATGGAGCAGACGTAAAGGTGGGTTATTTTTGAAAATGAGGAATTGATAGGACCAGGGATTATCTGTGGAGTTGTGAGTAATAAAGGAAGAAGTTAATAATACTGATTTTTTAATTTGGCTGGCTGGTAGAATGATAGTATAAGTAAATAAAAATCCTTACAGATAAAAGGTGAGTACAATTTTCATCTTACATTTGAAATGAAAGTAAAGAATTCCAAGTAACGGTATCCAATGGACTTTTGGATATGTGATGCTAAATAAGGGTGATGATTAGAAACTCTTGGAGTAGATGATATTCCCAAAGGCTGAAATATGAAAACAGAGTAGTGTAATGTCAAGGACAGAACTTTGATGACTTAGTTAGGGAATGGGAATAATAGAGACAAACTGTCAGAGGTGGACAACCAACGATGGGCCCTTCTGAAAGTGAGGAGGTGGACATCCTTGCCTCATCCCAGGGCTTTCTTGTTCCCATATACTTAGTGCGGAAGAATTCAGTCTTTCATCATTAAGTGTGATGTTATTCTTAAGTTTGTATGCATGCATGTTAAGTCACTTCAGTCTTGTCTGACTCTTTGCGACCTTGTGACCTGTAGCCCTCGGGGTCCACTGTCCATGAGATTCTCCAGGCAGGAGTACAGAAGTGGGTTGCCCTGCTTTCCTCCAGGGGATCTTTCTGACCCAGGGATCAAACCCACCTGTCTTATGTCTCCTGTTGGTAAGTGGGTTCTTTAACACTAGCACCACCTGTGACGCCCTGAGGTTTTATAGACTCCTCCCTTGTGGCTCAGCTGGTAAAGAATCTGCCTGCAATGCAGGAGACCCCAGTTCGGTTCCTGCATCAGGAAGATCTGGAGAAGGGAAGGGCTACCCACATCAGTATTCTTGGGCTTCCCTGGTGGCTCAGCTGGGAAAGAATCTGCCTGCAATGCAGGAGACCTGGGTTCAATCCCTGGGTTGGGAAGATCCCCTGAAGAAGGGAAAGGCTACCCACTCCAGAATCTGGCCTGGAGAAGTCCATGGGGCCAAAAAGGATTGGACACGACTGAGTAACTTTCACTTTTACTTATAAGGTTAAGGAAGTACCTTCTATTTCTAGTTTACTGAGAGATTTTACCATGGAATAATGTTTGAAATGGATCATTGCATGGTTTTTCTTTTTTTAGACTTTGATATAATGAGTTGCATTGATAATTTTCTAATATTGAACCAACTCTGAATGGCCATAATACAGTATCCTTTTTAAAAAAAAAATCACTGTGTTCTACTTGCTGTTATATATTTTTAAGAAAACTTGCACCTGGGCCTGTGAGAGATCATGATCTTTTTTTTTTATATAATGTCTTTGATTTTGGCATCAGGGTAAGGCTAGCATCAAAAAGTGAGTTAGGAAGTATTCCCTCCTCTTTTCTCTTCTGGAAGAGTTTTTGAAAGATTGCTATTACCTCTTCCTAAAATATTTGGAGACATTCCCAGTAAAGTACATTTTGGCTTAGAATTTTCCTTGAAGTAAAGTTTTTACCCCTAGGTTAGACTATAGGCCATTGAGTATCATTGTTTTTTTTTTAAACATTTTAATATATTTGTTTTTAGTTGAAGGATGATAGCTTTGTAATATTGCATTGGTTTCTGCCATACATCGACATGAATCAGCCACAGGTATGCCTATGTCCCCTCCCTCCCACCTCCCACCTCCCACCCCATCCCACCCCTCTAGGTTGTAACAGGGACTTGGTCTGAGCTCCCTGGGTCACAGCGAATGTCCACTGGCTGTTGCTTTTACATAAGGCAGTGCATATGTTTCCATGCTGCTCTCCTCATCGTCCCCCCCTGCTCTTCCCCACAAGTCTGTTCTCTGTGTCTTCACTGCTGCCCTACAATTAGGTTCATCAGTACCATCTGTCTAGATTCCACATGTATGCATTAGTACATGATATTTGTTTTTCTCTTTCTGATTTACTTCACTCTGTGTAATAAGCTCTAGGTTCATCCACCTCATTAGAACTGACTCAAATGTATTTCTTTTTATGGCTGAGTAATGTTGCATTCTCTGTAGGTACCACAGCTTCTTTATCCATTCATCTGTCAATGGACATCTAGGTTGCTTCCATGTCCTGGGTATTGTAAATAGTCCTGCAGTGAACACTGGGGCACACGTGTCTCTTTCAGTTATTGTTTTCTCAGGGTATCCTGAATAGTGGGGTTCTTGGACCATACGGTAGTCTTTTCCTAGTTTTTTAAAGAATCTCCATATTGTCCTCCGTAGTGGTTATATCAATTTACATTCCCACCAATAGGGCAAGAGAATTCCCTTTTCTCCACCCTCTTCAGCATTTATTGTTTGTAGAGTTTTGATGATGGCCATTCTGACTGTGTGAGGTGATACCTCATTGTAGTTTTCATTTGTGTTGCTCTAATAATGAGCAACACTGAGCATCTTTTCATGTTGATTAGCCATCGTCTTTCGTGAAATATCTGTTTAGGTCTTCTGCCCTCTTTGTGATTGTGTTGTTTGTTTCCCTGGTATTGAGTTGCAGGAGCTGTTTGTATATTTTGGGAATTAATCCTTTGTCAGATGTTGCATTTGCTATTATTTCCTCCCATTCTGAGGGTTGTCTTTTCACCTTGTGTAGTTTCCTTTGCTGTGCGAAAGCGTTTAAGTTTAATGAGTTCCCACTTGTTTATTTTTGTTTTTATTTCCATTACTCTAGGAGGTGGATCACAGAGGATCTTGCTGTGATTTATGTCCTAGTGTGTTCTGCCTCTGTTTTCCTCTAAGAGTTTTATAGTTTCTGGTCATTAAGAGTATCTTTTATTGAATTTGTCTGTTTCTTACCTAAATTATTAAAGCTTTTTCCATCAAGGTGTATATAAAATTATTAACCTTTTGGTATCTGTAGGATCTATTGTAATATTTCTGTTTCATTTCAGTTACTTTTTGCTTTCTGTTTGTCCCATCTCCTCTTTGTTTTTTATTTCTGTTTTCCTGCTTTGGGATTGATTTTTATGATGCCATTAAATGATATAATATTTAGAATAGACAGAAGGCAAGATGTGAGCTCACATGTATATCATAATTTAAATTCTCTCAGTGAAGGGAAAAGTCTGATCAAAAACTGAGGGTGGGAAAATGCTAGCATCTTATATAGAGAGAGTTTAGAATATTTGTTCTAGGAGATCTCCCAGGAATAGTAAGAGATTAGCTTGTGGGTTTTCAAGCATTAGTAAGGACCCAGCTAAGTAAATGTGTCCTGATAACACTATTTGGGTAGTTAAGGTGTACTATGATCAAATCTGAAGACATGTCTCCAAACAGACCCAAAAAGTTGAAAAATGGGAAAAAAAATTGTAATGGAATTACAGTGGTGATTAGGATATTTCACATTCAACCTTGTATAAAGAAAGCTGAGCGCCGAAGAATTGATGCTTTTGAACTGTGGTGTTGGAGAAGGCTCTTGAGAGTCCCTTGGACTGCAAGGAGATCCAACCAGTCCATCCTAAAGGAGATCAGTCCTGAATATTCATTGGAAGAACTGATGCTGAAGCTGAAAGTCCAATACTTTGGCCACCTGATGTGAAGAACCGACTCATTGGAAAAGACCCTGATGCTGGGAAAGATTGAAGGCAGAACGAGAAGGGGACACCAGAGGATGAGATGGTTTGATGGCATCACCAACGCGATGGACATGAATTTGAGTAAGCTCCGGGAGTTGGTGATGGACAGGGAGGCCTGGCGTGCTGCAGTCCATGGGGTCGCAGAGAGTCGGACACGACTGAACGACTGAACTGACTGAACTGAATGAACTGAACATTTCAACCTTAGTTTTATTCAAACCCATTTATGTTTCCCCTTGGTGAGGTTGAAGACACCAACTTCTTTTGGACAAGCGCACTTTTCCGGAAGTGCAGAACTTTGACATCGTTGACAGCCGTCTTTTCTGAATATTGAACCCTCAGTGTTTCCCACAGTGCAGATGAGCTTGAGGGACTTTCAGTGAGACCTGAGTGAACTTTCTCCCCTTTCCTCATAGTTAGTTCTCCTTCACTTTTCGCTTCTCTTCTTTTCACAGCTCTTTCTCATAGTTAAGTTATCTGAAAAGCCAGAAAAAGGTGGAATAACTGAAAACAATTGGTTTTGGTGAGTGGAAATAAAACAAATGGAAAATTGGCAAGCCAGCTGGATATTTTGTGGGACTAAGGCTTTGGAAACATATTTGCAAAACTCGGATAATTATTCTACTCTTTGAACTGATTGCATTTTGTATTGTATTCTGTTTGTTTGCAAAAACCGTGATTGCTTGAATCATGTAATGTAATGTGAGCTTGGTGTAAAGACAGAGTTAGTTTATCTAAATCCCTCGTCCACAGGCATTGTTATTTCATTTATATACTGAAAATCTATGTGATCAAAAGTGGGAAAAGCACAGTTATCATTGGAATATTTCATTTGAATTGCTTTCACAATTACAACTGGTTCTCAGAATACATTTTTGGACAGACCCTGACTTTAGCAGTAGAAAAAATAACATTTTTTTTAAGTAACATTTTGTATGAAAAAATACTTGATGCATATAGTTCTGTAGACAGAAGGATGTAAACTAACCCATCCTTTTCCAGCAGTGGCTACTATGGTGTAGAACAGTGAAGAAGGAGGCTCAGATCAGACTGCCTAAGTTTCAATACCAGCTTTACCACTTACCGGCTGTATGAATCTGGCCTAGATACTAACTTCTTTATGCTTCAGTGAAATAGGAAAATCATTTTGTCTCATAGCCTTGATATGAAGATTAAGTGAGCTAAAATATGCTTAAACTGGTGCATAGAATGTACTCAATGTGCTGTAATTGTTACCAGAGTGAAGTTAGGTTCTATGCATCACCAATAATGTGAGATTTGAACAATGTCAAGATGTGGTACCCTGAATGTCATACACTAGAATGTATGTACACTAGATAGCTACCTTAGATAAGTGCTAGGAATAAAAACACCAAATGCCATCCATTTGAGAATGACCGTTTCTTGTTTTTTTTTTTTTTTTTCCACTCTTAAACGTTTAAGTGTATAATTACCAAGAACAAGGACATTCTCTTACATAACCATGATAATTGATGTTAGGTCATTTAACATTGTTATAATACTATTATCCGTGTCCTAGAGCATGACAATTATAGACAACTTAAAGTTTTTCTCTTGTACAACTGTATTTTCTCTGTCAAGCATGCAATCATTTCTTCAAATGTAATTTTAGTGTTAGTAAAACTGATTATAATTTTATTTCAGCATGTATATTCTAAATCAATCCTTTGTGACTTATCAGAAATACATACCATTATATGCTGAAAAACCAGTATAATTATGGCAAATATTATGTCTTCTATAAGTAATAAAAATGAACAACATCATTTTTATAACTCTCAACATAGAAAGCTAATTGTTAAAAGCACAGAGAATATTTTGGGGAAAAACTACTCTAATTGAAAAAGAGGGAAGAAGATTGGCATTGAGTGAGCTCTAACTATGGTTGGCAGTTTTTTCCCTTATATACTATTTCATGTATTTATCTTTCAAAATTCATACAATAAGTATGTATTATCTCAGTTTTATTTTATTCCCCTTTTTAAAAGATTTTATTAGATGTGGACCATTTTTAAAGTCTTTGTTGAATTTGTTACAATATTGCTTCTGTTTTATGTTTTGTTTTTATTTGGTCACGAGGCACGCGGGGTCTCAGTTCCTCCTCCAGGGTCGAGCCCATACCCCTTGCCCTGGAAGGTGAAATCTTAACCACTGGACCATCAAGGAAGTCCCTATCTCGATTTTATTAACGTTAAAACAAAAGTTCAGAGTTTGATTTCAATAATTCGTCGACATTTTTGGAGTAGAACTGGGGGGTCAGATCCTAGTTATCTGATTCAAAGCTTATGCCCTTTCCATTGCATCTGTGTGCTTCTAAGAAGCGATCTTACACCACTGAACTAGTTTAGCGTGAGAATTATAGCTGAACCACCAAAACAAAACATCCCTAGTTTTTCAGTGTCTTGTAATTCAACTAGAGTCATTTCTTTCCATATTTTCTCACTGCATTTCATTTTAATAAATGTATGCCATTAAAGCTCATACTAAAAAAAACCCGATAACCTTAACATGAATCTCCTTGCTTTTAGAAGTGCAGAAGGTAAGCACCATAAGGTGTAATAGTGGAAAAAGTCCTGACACCGGGCCTGGTCCTGGTTTTGCCATGAACTAGTTAGTCATTTCACTTTGGAGCAAGTCATTTCCCTGTGTTGAAGTTCTTTTCATCTGTGGAGGAGGAAAAAGTACTCGGTGATTACTCATTCCATCTCTTTCAATACTCTCTATTATAAATCCACACTGCCTTTTCCTGAAGGGCCAGAAGTTCAAATATGGATTAGTTTCCTAGGGAACTGTCCCTAGGGAGAATACTCCAGCCCGTTGGAAATTCCCAGGACTTAAAAAAAATGACTGTAAATACAGGATTTTGTAATAAGCAAACCAGAATTATTTTTCAACGTTACATGTATATACTCTTAATCTAAATTCTTTTCACCCTGAATTTAGAACAGCTGGATTTTCCTTTTTCATATTTTCCACAGGATTATTTTACAAATGCAAACAGAGAACTGAGAAAAGATGCTCAGCAAGATTACCACCTAGAATATGCCATGGAAAATAGTACACACACAGTAATTGAATTTGCCAGAGAACTGCATACCTGTGACGTAAATGACAAGAGTATAACGGTAAGAAGTCTATCAGTAAATGCATGCATGAACAGATTGTACGTTTACAATCGGGAAATACTTTGCAGAATAAAAAAGAAAAATATTTAAAAATAACCCTTAGCAACAAAGTCACATAGTCTTTTGGGAATATTTTTGAATTCTTCTTAGAAGCCACAAGGGGGGGAAAACCACCTATGACTATAAACTTCAATAAAGGCAGTTTTTGTGTGAATCTAAAATTTTGAAGAGCTGCTTAAAGTATGTGTGATTTTATCTATAAAAGATTGTAGCTTCTTTATACAGTTTGAAAATAAGCGATTGGTAAAGGTTGGAAGAAATCATATTACATAAGAGAGAATTATGATACTGAATACTAGGCTGTAATTCATCTGAATTGTTACTGATTCACTTTTGTAAATTTCTGAAGTCAAGATGAATAGTAGACTGATGAAAATTGCCTGTCAACATGTTATACAAGATTTGTTATTGTCAGGCATCATGCAGAAATTAACTTCTTTGTGCATATGCAAATTAAATATTTAGAGGATCTATAATTCATGTGGTACTTTGAAACTTTCCATGAATTTCTTAAACCAATTTCATTTTGTATAGGCCAACAAAATTACCTTTTTTTTTTTTTTTTTGTAATTCAAAGCTTTAAAAATGGAAATGTAAAAATCTGAGGCAGTTTTGATTAATATTCTGCATAAAGAGTAAAAGAGGGAGAAAAATGTGTACAAAGACATGGACCACTTTTATGTAATATACAGTGCTCTTCTACTTTAATTATAATAATAATTATAGTCATTTGACTTATTAAGAAATAATGTAACTTTTTAAATGAATAGCTTTTGTTTTGTTATTTATTTTCAATGTTCTTATTATAAAGATCTGACAAAGGCATCGTTGTGTGTGGGGGGACTGAACTATTTTTTTATATCCCAGCACACCCTCCCCATTACCCCACCGCCCTTTGGGCAACCAGTTTCGCCTGACAGTACTTTCCCCAGTTGGAATGCCCCAGCCCCTTGAACATTCCCAGAGTTCATTCAATGATTACAGCTAGATTCTACGATAATAAACAACCCAGAATCAGAAGTTCCTCTTGCATTTCCACTTTCGCTAAATTCATACATATGACTGGGCTAGAATCTAGGAAAAATCCATTGTAAAAATTAAAATCCTGACCTGGGAAGTCATTTGAACTTTCATTATATTTATTTGTTTTCTCTAAAATGTCCCATAGCCTTGAAACAGGTTTTAATTATCCTAAACTCCTGCTACTTAACGAGAGTATTGGCCTGGTAACTACTAGTTTGTTTTCAGTAGTTTGGAGCTTTTGCATATGACAATGATTTGCTATTGCTATCAGCATGAAAGGATTACTAATAAGTCACTTGTCCTTTATTCTATTGGGTTGGCCACAAAGTTCACCTGGGTTTTTCTGTTAACATCTTACTCTAAACCCAAACAAACTTTTTGACCAACCCAATGTTTTGGAACATATTATCTTGCATGGGAGAGATGATTTCTTTCAAAAAGGAACTCATCTATTTGGATTTTTAAGGCTTAATCAAAGTTACACAATTATGTGAGAGACTATATTGAGACTCTGAATGTCATTCTCTTGTCTTTGCTTCTGTATCCTGCTTTAAGTAGTATTCATTAAACTCAATTCAGTGGTAAGGAAAGTGGTATCATGAGACATAACCCTCCCCATTTCTGTTCACCAGGAGAGCACCGTAAGGGTGATCTGGGCCTACCACCATGAAGATGTGGGAGAAGCAGGTCCCAAGTACCATGAATCAAATCGTGGTACCAAGAGTCTGCGGTTATTGAATCCTGAAAAAACCAATGTGTTGTCTACAGCCATACCATACTTTGATTTGGTCAATCAGGACGTAAGTTTTTTTGTTTTGTTTTCAGGTTTTTATGACTCTAGGGATGGGTTTATTGAAACCATATAATAGTTTTTGTGTGTGTTTTTTTTTTAACTTAAATTATTGTTTTTAATAGAATGTCAAGACAATATGACTTTTGTCCCCTTCTCCTTTTTATTTATTTATTTTTTAAGACAGGTTCCCATCCCAAACAAAGGTACAACATACTGGTGCCAAATGTTTAAGATTCCTATGCTCCAGGAGAAGCATCATGTCATAAAGGTATGTGATTCACTCACAAGCTAAACTTAATTTGTATGCATGGAGGAGAAATTGTTGTTCTTAAAATGAAAATAATAAATTTATAGAAATGGTTTTCAGTTATTCAAAAGTTACCTAGAGAACAAGCAATCGGCTTATCTGAATCACCCACTGTCCTAAAAGTCACTGAATTTAGCAAGAAACTTGGGTTGTAGCTAGTATTTTATGTTTTGTCTCCTAATTTTATATGCTTAAAGGTTAAAGTTTTGGGATGCATTTGTACACCTCTGGTTATTTCTTAGGTAACAGTTCAACAATTAGAATTTTTGGAATTGCAATTTAAAATAATATATTTGTATATCAATAAATTATATCCAGGAAGTTTACATTTCTCACAAATATTGTTTGATAGTATCTGCTTCATTGAAAATACTGCATATTTTCATAAAAGTAATTGCTGCAGTATTTTTTTTGAAAATAGGAAAATGAGAAAATTGTAGTGAATTTCTACAGTATTGAAAAACACAAAATTGAGTAATAAATAAAGCCTGATTTGCCTGTGACATCTAATTCTTATCTACTTCTCACTTCCTCCAGGGATAGGTCTCTCAAAACTTTTGCATCTAGTTAGTGAATGAACAGGTATTTTTAAAAACTTTGAGGACCTTGGCTCTGTGCTAGGAATTGGGAAATTCCATAGAGGTTGAATATATGTTCCATGCTCTCAAAGAACCTACAGTGAGATTGTGGGAGATGTGGACAAGACAGAAGAAGGAATAAGATAGAATTACATAGTGCACACAAACTACTACAATCAGAAGGCCAGATGCTGCTGACTTTTTGTCTTCCCCTAGACAAAGTGGTAAAGCAGTGTAGATATGAGAAAGGGAGAAACTTCTAGATTCTAGAATCTAGAAGGAAACATGCAGGTTTAAATAGCTCTTTATATGGTCTCTTTATGTAGTTAGTCTCAAGTAAGTCACTCTGGGGTAATGCTGCCTGCCCTGGGGTCCTCCTCTGTGAAAAGGCAGTCAGTCATTCCATTTTTCCTGCCAGCCTCAAAGCATTCTGGCAGAGATGGAAACATTGAGCACATTCTATAAAGTGATTTAAATTTAATTTCTAATATACTTCTCCAGTGGCACAAATCTGCCTATTGTTTATAGAATGACTCACAACTACTTAAAGAGGCAAGAAGGGGTAGGTTGGGGAATGATTATTGAATTAAATAAGTAGTCCTAAATATTTGTAGGTTATTTTCACAATCAAATTTACCAACAGTGTGACTGTGGATGAGTCATTCACCTTCATGCAGTGTTAGTTTCTGTTTTTTGCATGTGAAAGGAGAATGCAAATTCTAGTCTTATATGCTTAATAGTGCCTGAGTCCTTCCCTTAAACCAATGAACAACCTTTCTCAGAAAAGAGAATGTTATGCATGCTATGTGTCACTCTAGTAAGTTGAACTGGAACCTGGCTTAAAGGTCAAGTATAAAACTATTGGTTAAGCACATGTTTCACAGAACAGGTCCTTGATTCATTTTTCAGCAAATGTTAATTGATAGGATGTGAAGTTCTTAACCACTTACTTGAATGCATTTTTTTTCTTGTTTTTATTGATGCTAGTAATTAAGTTGAATGAAATAAAAACAACTGTCTGCACTGAAGGGGTGGCAGTATATGTTCTGACCCTCTGTGTGGGGTTTTTGCCTGGTACCTCATCTGAGAATTCTTAGTTTTCTCATTGCAACTATATTATAGTAATGCTCAGATATGTGTGCATCTGTCATCTAAGGATATGCTTAGAATTAAGTACTTTTGGGCACATTGCTGTTTCAGAGGTATAAAGAGGAGTCTCAGTGAATTGAAAGACTTTGGAACAGCCTTTTTTCTTTTTTTTTTTCATGTTTGAAGATCTGTAAGAGGACAAAAATTCTTTACCCTGAACAAGAGGGGTTTTGAGTGAGGGAGGGTAGCAGGTTGGCGAGCAGGGCTTATACAAACTTTTGTGGTTGCAGGGCAGAAGGTTGGTGACTTAAATTTAAACTCAATTACTTCTCATGAATGGGGCTCCCTTGTTGCCTTAGTGGTAAAGAGTTCGCCTGCCAATGCAGCAGATGCAAGTTTGATCCCTGGGTTGGGAAGATCCCCTACAGGAGGAAATGGGAACTCATTCCAGTATTCTTGCCGGAAAATCTCATGGACAGAGGAGCCTGGTGGGCTATAGTCCATAGGGTCACAAAGAGTCGGACATGATTTAGTGACTGAACAACACAACAAAAGAATTATTTGCTACTAAAAGTATGAAATAATAAGGTAAGTTATTTGTAAAATTATAAAATAAGAAAGGTAAATAACTTAATCTGCAGGAAAGATTGGGTTATGATATAAATTATTGATGGTTCCAGTTCACTTGTGATTCCATTTTGCTGATTTATATTTTGATGATAGTAAACAAAGTTGAAAATTATGACTTGAAAATGTTGATGTTGTCTGATGACATATACGGAGATTGTGAAAAAAAAAAAATTCTTGGTAAATTATATTAAAACCACACGTCTCATAGGAGATCATCTCTGTGATTCCCTCTTGAGATTCACCCTCCAGCCCATCTCTTCATATGACCCTATTTGAGCTTTGCCAAATAGGTGACGTTACCCCCAATTTAAAATTTTTTAGAGGAAGTGATTCTTTCCACTCTCTTCTGCTGTTGTTCAGTCGGTCAGTCATGTCCAACTCTGCTACCCCATGGATGCATCATGCCAGGCTTCCCTGTCCTTCACCCACTCCTGGAGCTTGCTCAAACATGTCCATTGAGTCGGTGATGCCATCCAACCATCTCGTCCTCTGTTGTCCCCTTCTCCTCCTGCCTCCACTCTCTTTAGTCTGTATATCATTATCACAATTAATGATTGGATATACTCTGCTAGATGCTGGGGCTATCAATTTTTTTGAGAAGCTTTTCGTGTCAGGGGATTCTTCTCATAAATAAACTCCTCATTCATCTGTTTAAATCTGATGTCTTAATCAATTTAATAAATAGCTGTTGATGGCTTATTATTTTAAAGAGGAGGAAAAAGAAAAACATCCAGGTTGAATCATCATCCTTAGTCATCTCCCCTTAAAGGAGATGTCTCCCAAGTAGGAAGGCAGTAGGTAGGTTCTGCATTTGGTGGGCCAGTTTTGAATCCTTCTTTCCATTAGTCATTGAACAGCAGGAAAGTTATTCATCATATATGCAAAACTCAGTTTCACCATTTAAGTAGGAACAATGCTTTCCTAATGGTATTGTTTAGAATAAAGATTAAATAACAGGCTTAAAAAATTTTATTAGCAGTTACTACAGTATCCAACACAGAGGATTCTTAATAAATTCTATTTCTATTATCAGTCTATATATTTTCAGTTTTGTTTTCCAAACAACTTTTCATTGAAGACTACTATTTTTGTCTGACGGCCCAGAAGAGGAAGAGCATCATTCTAGAAGGTTGACTATTGCTGAGTTTTAAGAGAGGATTTCTTTTACTAGTTGTGTGATCATGGGCAAATTATTTACTGTCCTGTTCCTCAGTTTTCTCATCTGGAGAAATGGACATAGTGGTTCTCCTGTAAGAGAGATGTTATGACCATTAATCAAAGGAGTTTAGTATTTGTAATTTAGAATAGTGTCTGGCACATAGCATTTGTTAAATAAAGTAGCTAAATAAAATTATGTTGATCACTAGTGATACACAGTTGCTAATCTGTTGAACATCTTGTTAGGTTTCTGGGTTCCTGTGGGATTCCAAACCAGCCAACCTTTTCCAGACAGAATTCTGAATAAAACCTGGATAGTCACTTACTTCATTTAGGCAGGCCACTCAGAGAACTTTCTTCTCTGGAAAAATTGAAATTGAGTGAAAAAAAAAAAAACCACTCTTATCTTTCTCTTCTTCAGCAGTAGACACAAGGAGGGAAATCCTATGCTTTCTACTTGCTACTGGGCAGCATATCTTTCTTGCCATTAAGTTAGAAGCTGCTGCTCTTTTCCGTTGGTGGCATTCATAAATCTGTGTGGTTTAATTTGGGGGAATGTTCCCTGGGATAAGGAAATCTAAGCACAATTGACATTGAATACCCATGAAATGTCCTTGAAGCCAGAGTACTGTATACCCATGAAATGTCACTCAAAAATCAATTTTCCTATGCTAGACACACAGCATGGAACTGCGACTTTATACATGATATTAAGTGAACGCTGCTGCCCATTTTCCCTGTCACATTCATTCCTTCTTCTTTCTTATGTGAAAGGACACCATCAAATGGAGAAATTTAGCATTAACACGTTCTGAAACATTAAGTGTGATAGCGGGTCTCTATTTCTGAAAATGTGAAAGACTTCAAAGCTAAATTTAGTAAAATGTGGGAATTCTCGGTGTCAAACTACGTAATTTGACAACTGTTAGAGTGATTTCTTCTCAGTCTATCTTCTTCCTTTTTTTCCCCTGAAATGATATTTCAAAATATATTTTAATTGGTGTGATTTTTTCCCCCCTGATGGAAATAGCATTTTGGTTTGTCATCAGGATGCATTTACACGGATGCCACGCTTTAGTTCTCATCCTTTCGCTGTGTGTTTACCTTCTGTTCCACTTTATTCGGTGGCAGACTAGTAGGTATTTATTATTGACCATTGACTGAACAATCGTTTGTATTTTCATCCATTTTCATTCCAACTCTATAGTACTTGTTCAGGTTTTCTGATGTTTCCCTTTTATCTTTTACTAATTCAGCCATATTTCCTGAAGGCAAGCTTTGGCTCTTCAGATAGATTTATTTAGTATGTTGAAAAAAATTAATTTTAAAAGTATGCTTTGTGTAAAAATACTTTGCATTCCTCTTAAATAGTTTGCAACACTGTATTTGGTTATTGATTTCTTAACATCAATGTATTACCATTGACATCTGTGAATTTTATCACGATTGACAAGACAGATGATTTTTGACCTTCTGGGGAAAAAAGATCATGTGGTAAAATCATAAGAATCCTCTTCTTTGGGATTTTGTCATCCAAAATTTACAAACACCAAAATAATTTTACCTTTATATCCAAATATATCTGAAATGTTATGTATCTTTTATCTACCAGAGAAGAGATGAAAATACTTGGGCGTTTACGATAACTGTCTGAAACTATAACTTGGAACCAAAGTTGATAGGAGCACCGCCCCTAACAATAATGAATTGACTCAAGTTAGCACATTTTAAAGATTGTTGACTTAGATTCTCAGTGTTGCCAAGTTCTTTCTAGATCCTCTTGGGTTACATAGACTTTACAGAAACATTGGAGATTGTCTAGCTACATGGGTGTTCTTAATAGCCACTTGAGAGTGGAGGTAATTGAATTCACTTTGAAAGCATGTCTTTTCATGGAAGTGATTTATTGCTAACTCTGTCACTAATTAGCTTTCTGACCCTAGAGAAAGTACTTAACCTCGCCCTGATCCTCAAATTCCTTGTCTATAAGATAAAGGGATTGGACCAGATGATTTCAATTGGCCCTTTTTTACTTCTAAGTATCTATGACTTGCTGAAAACTAAAACTGAAATCCATGTGGAGGTTTGGATGCCCTGTGGTGTGACTTCCTGACACGCTTGATTCTCACCATCCCCGGGCAGGTGCTCCAGGGTGAAAATGCTTAGGACCCCACTGCCTCCTTTGACGTTGAAAGTCCTCCTTCCTAAAGTTAAAAGTCTCCTTCTTTAGTCCCTCGGTCATGGGCTCTCTTAGTATATATTCTTTTTTTAAAATTAATTTTTATTGGAGTACAATTGCCTTACAATGTTGTGTTAGTTTCTACTATATAGCAAAGTTAATCAGCTTTACACACACACACACACACACACACACACACACATCTCCCTCTATCTGGGATTTCCTTCCCATCTAAGTCCCCAGAGAGCACTGGGTTCCCTGAACTATACAGTAGGTTCTCAGTTGTCTATTTTATACATAATATCACTGGGTGTATATGTCAATCCCGACCTCCCAGTTCATTCATCCCACCCCTTTCCCTCCCACCCCTTAGTAGTCATACGTTTGTTCTCTTCATCTGTGTCTCTATTTCTGCTTTGCAAATGAGATCAATACCATTTTTCTAGATTCTATATATATGCACTAATATACGATATTTGTTTCTCTCTTTCTGGCTTACTTCACTCTGTATAAGAGTCTCAAAGTCCATCCCCATCTCTAACTCTTAGCATATATTCTGAGGCTTAGGTTTCCATCTGTAAAGAGGATAACAATAGTACTTGTCTCAAATGGTAACTGTCATTATCAAATGAGACGTTATGTGTGGCGTTCTTATGTGTTTGGCATATATTAGGTAGCTCAGTAAATGCTAGTTATATTCCCAGTTTACTTTGGTTTTCAGATACCTCTAAATCTTGGAAATAATCCAAATAAAATAAATCTAAATAAATAAACAATGAAATAAATCTAAATATTGAGAATAATATCCTTTTAAAAGTAGTAAGGATTGTAGTTAAGAATGGCATAGTGAGGAAGGCTCATAGGCTGGCGCAGTGCCCAGGATAGACTCTGGAGATAGGCAGGGGTTGTGTTCTAATTCAGTTTTTCGTTAACTGAATGATCCTGGGCAAAGTAAACTCTGTGTGCGTCTTCAGTTGTGAGGTAGGAAAAATAATTTCCAGTAAAGATGAAATGATTACAAGTGAAAACACCTGTTCCATAATCGACTCATAATTGCTTGTTTTCTTCTCTTGATGGGGATTATAGAGATGGATGACTATAAATTCATCTAGTATTTTCTCATACTTAAAGTCAGGATTGCCCTGAAACCGTGGTAGGCAGTAAGTCTCTATTATATTTTGACAAAAAGATTCCTTGGGAATTAGATTTCATAGCTTGCTTCCATTCTTCTAAACCAAATGAAATCTAAGCTAATTTCCTCCTGTTCTTGTCTTAGTAAGGATGAAAACCAGCTGGTGACTAACCTCTGGGAAATATTCTTTTACATTCGTAGATCACCCATTAACTTTCCACTCTATGGCCTTAAAAAATTTTCCACAGACATAAAAAGATAGTTATTCTTCTTTGTTGCTCTTCTGCCACCCAACTCTATACCCAATCTACTATATCTTTTTTTTTTTAAAATAGTCCAAAAGGTTGGATTGCAGAATTGAAAAGCATTAGCTCATTTATTGATAATTATTGGCTATAAAAGTTGGTAAATATTTTGATTAACAGCACTTCTTTTGAAATAGTACGAAGAAGGAATTCCCTGGTGGTTCAGTCATTAGGACTCTGGGCTTTCACTGCAGGGGGCACAGGTTCCATCCCTAGTCAGGAACTAAGATCCATGCAGCCTTGGCAATAAATAAATAAAAATTTTTAAAAAATGGAGTACTAAAATATTTAGGTTGGATTCTAGATATTGATGGCATAATAAGATTAAGAAATATGGAAATATTAATATATGAATGACTTTACTTATATACAAAGAAATATGTAAGTAAAATATTTTTTTTTGCTACTTTAGATATATTATCTTGTTGGATTTTCACAGCCTCCCTCTAACACCACTTTCCAGATGAACACAGTGAGGCATGGCATGCATAAAGAACTTGCTTAACATTACACAAGTTCTGTGAAACAGGGGCAAGATTGAACACAGGTCTTCATAGCAAAGCTAGTAGGTCTTTCTCTCTACAATACTACTAGCCCAGGCCGTGTGGTTTTTCTGGGTGATCGATGCCAATGGGGGCCTCCCCAGTGCTCAGCGGAATTCTTTAGAATTCCCCCTGCAATGCAGGAGACCCAGGTTCAATCCCTGAGTCAGGAAGATCCCCTGGAGGAGGTCATGGCAAGCCACTCCAGTATTCTTGCCTGGAGAATCCCCATGGACAGAGCCCATCCGTAGCATCTCAAGGAGTTGGACACGACTGAGTGAGCATACACGCACGCATATGCCAATGAAACATAAATACTACTAGCCCAGGCCTTTCTAGGTGATATATGCCAATGGAACTTAATTTGAATAAGCTCCTCATTATCCTGGCTACTTTTGTATCCTATAAGATCTGTTCCTAGACAGAACCTTCCAGAAATATCAGTATAAAGATCCTGAGAGCTGAGTTAGAAAAGATTTGCATTAGGTTAATTAGGTGAAGGATTATGCACATGGGTACAATAAGGCACAGAACGTTAGATCTCAGAGATGATGTTAGGGAGAAAGGAACTGGAAATAATTTCAGTGGGAAGAAATAATTTCAGCGGGAAGAAATGCTACCTGTCTTGTAGCATAAGGATAATTGGAAACAAGCCCATAGCCTTCTATATAAGCTGAGTTATAGTCCTCTTTGGAATTAAGTGAAAAAATGGTAACGACTTATTTTATTCTCTTGCACTGTATAAAAAGAGACTTGTGAGAAAAAAATACTAACATTTTCATTCGGAAGTTAAATGTATGGCAAAATGCCTAGAGAGTAAGTACCCTAAAAGCAAGAAGAGCCATGTTGTTGGAGAGAGGTCTAGAAATGTTGGTTGTCTCTGAATGACCTAAGAATCAGTCTATGTGGATTCTAATCCTGCAGTAAACATTGGTCAGCTGATCAGTCATGTATCTGCATCATAATGCTTCTCAAAAGATAGAGTTCACGTAAACAACACAACTCAAAGGCTATAAATCCGTATAACTGAGAGGTTGTCCTAAGTGATCATGAACCCTTAAAATTCTATGGCTAGTTAAATATTGAAATTGAAAAAACTGGAAATGTATCAAATAAATGGATACATTCATAGTTTGTAAGATAAACTAATAAAAAGTTATGCTAAAAATTACAAAAGGAGTCAAGATAATTTGTGTATATTTCCATGGGATATAACACACCAATTTTGCTTTGATGTCTGTTTTCAATGTAAGGAATTGTATACTTATCAAATCAGGATGTCATCCATTAATGACATCCTTTTTAATGCAACACTGACATTTTTTATAGTTTTTATGAATGGAGCTTTTAGTAAAATGGCACTAGTGGTAAAGAATCTGCCTGCCAATGCAGGAGATGCAAGAGACACAGGTTTGGTCCCTGGGTCAGGAAGATCCTCTGGAGAAGGAAATGGCAACTCACTCCACTGTTATCACCTATAAAGTCCCATGGACAGAGGAGCTTGTTGGGCTATAGTCCATGGAATTGCAAAGAGTCAGACATGACTGAGTGACTGAACACATTACAACAGAAAAAATTATGTATGTGCTAGAAATTCAGTTTAAATAAGAGTTGTTTACTATTCAAGTTTATAAACTCAAATTTAAGAATAGTTTTATAAAAAAAAAAGAATAGTTTTATAGAATTCTAGTCAAGTGATAAAAGATTGCACTGTTGTGGATCTTTATCAAACCTCTCACTACATTTGAAATGAATGTATTTTTATGTCAAAAATTCAGAATATACCTGATTTTAATAATATATATATATTTTATGAAGAGGAATATTATGCTCATATATCAAAAAAAGTTATGGTTGAGTCTTGCTTCATTGAATAATTCTGTTTTTCTAGATTCATAACCTAGGGTACACATTAGAACCATCTGGATAGAATCTTTAGGGATGGAGTCCAGACTTTTATGTTGCTGTCATTTGCAAAAGTTCCCCAGATGACCTTGAAACAAACCCCGTGGTTGAGAACCAGTGTTTTATATTTATTAAAATTTCCCAGGAGACCATATTTAAATTATATTTTGTAGCACCTAGTAAAGTGCTCTTCATATTACATAGCATCCATGCGTATTTTTATAGTTATACACTGTTTTAATTAACAACTATTGTAAAAATTGAACACACATCAAATGTCTCCTATTGAGATGCACTGTTGTCTGCACATGAAGAAGATTTAAGCAATTTATGGTTTTGAGATAGTTTGTTCCTGATGCATTGCATATTTCTTTGTGGAAGTGGAGAGGCGAAAACACCAGCTGTTTCCTGGAACCACAGCTGACTTTCATTATAAAATTTCAGCGAACTAATTCAGATATAAGGGATACTTTCTTCTATGAAGGGAAAAGGTTTATGTTCTAGTGAAATATATACATCAAGTTAACTCTATACATTAACGTTTATAATGTAGTGGATCTATTTTAGAAATTGTATATGGAAGGCCACCTTGCTGACTTTTGAATGCATTCCATTACCAACAAAGAGAGATCTTTTCATCACTGTAATCTCACTGAATTGTTCTGTGTGGAATCATAACTATTAACTAAAGTCCAGACCATGTAAATAATAAGTACATAAATGCTACCAAAAACCTCTCAGCCTTTCACTTAATGTGAGGAAGTCTTATAAATATAGAAGAGGTACTTTGTTCGTGACATTTCAGAAATCAGCTGTGTACTTAATACACTATGTGCTTAATCAGTGAGAAGTAGCCCTTCAAACTATCCTCTAAATCGCAAAGAATTATCCGTGAATGTCTAGTGAGTACCTGCTGCCGACAGTGCTGTCTTCTGTCAAATACAAGGTGATATAAGACATGACCTTTCACCCCGGTGCCCTCCTAGCCTAGATGGGGAGAAGAGATGCCACATGAATGAGAGAGACCCCAAAGCTGGTAAGCGAACATTGCCGTCAAACGACATAGTACAGGCAGCCAAGGCGAAAAGAAAGGAGACAGGAGTGAAGGTCTGGGCACAGTCCCACGCCATATGGAAAGAATCATCTTGGGAGAGTACAACCAGATGGATCTTAGGTAAGAATCCAGGTGTGGTGAGGATGACCAGGAGACAACCTCTCTTGTTTATGTGCTTAAGCGCCAATTTAAAATTAGACGAAAGACATTTACTGAAAACATCATACATTCTGTGAGTCACCCATCCTCATAAAACAGCCTAGGAAATAGGTAGTATTATTATCCTCATTTTACAGATGAGGAAACTGAAGCCCAGAGAAGCAAGTGGCTCATTGCTGGTACTTTTCCTTTTTGTATGCTTTTCCCCAAGAAAGAAAGTGTATTTTAAAAATAAACATGGACAAGCACTTTTGCTGAGTTAATCTCAAAATATGACTATTTAGGCCCATGGCAAAAAACAATCATTAGCTGAAAAATAGGATTCTTGCTTCAGCAGTAAAGTTTTGAAGTTGGTCTGTGCAGAAGTTTCCATCTGGTCCCACATGTGGCAAATAACCCTCAATGCTCCAGCCAACATCTGTCTGGGCTACAGCTGGCCAGCAGCTGCCGACTGAACTTTAAATCCATAGTCTGGTTATGCTAGATTAGAATGCAGAATCCTAGAGGTTACTTGTTGTCAGGGTAACTGCATTTTTTGATCAGAGAATGCCTTCGCCACACCACACCAAAGCCCCTCGTGTGAAATATTGAAAGGGACTGTAGACTGTGGCTTTCGCTACCTAAATGGGGTCACTGATTTTATCTTGAATGATACCATTGTGTAGCTTTATCCCCAGTTATGAACTTACAGTTTTACTTATGTTAAAACTCTGGGTAGTTGCGTCATGCCCTCCAAAATAGAAACCAAGGCTACCTCTTAATTGCACACACATGCATATAAGCATTTAGTTCTTTAAAGAAAAGCTGCAAACAGTTCTTCAGAAGAGAGTGATGGCCTTTCAGTTCTTGTGGAAATGAGAGGTCTTCCCTAGAGCTCTAGTCCCTGTAGGGTGGCTTGACCACTGAGGTCGCTGGACGTCCATTCCCATTGTCAATGTCAATCCTGTTTCCTCAGTAGTTTACAAGTATGTAATATGTGTGGGCTTCTTTATACAAGAGGTTTGTATCACTTAGTTCCTTATTTTATAGAATCATGGACCTGGTAAGGATCTCAAGAGAGAGTTTATTCATTTATTGCCTGAGATTTCAAAAAATACTGCTTTGAAACCACTCTCCAAAGAAGAATATTTCTCATAGTTACTAAAAGTTTCCAAATTTATCTTTATTCATGAAATTGGACATTTTCACCATGATAGCTGATCTTAACATCATAACTTCAAGGCAAAATTAGTTCTTTTGAGTGGAAACAACACAGGTTTTCATCACATCAATAAATACAGTGTTATTTGTTATGCTGTTACTGAATATGCTTCTCTTACCTTTTGTGATATTGGTATCAGTGTATCTTGTTGTTCAGTTACTAGGTTGTATCCGATTCTTTGCAACCCCATGAAATGCAGCATGCCAGGCTTCCCTGTCCTTCACTATTTCCCTGATTTTGCTCAAACTCATCCCATTGAGTCCGTGATGCCATCCAACCATCTCATCCTCTGTTGTCCCCTTCTCCTCCTGCCTTCAGTCTTTCCTAGCATGAGGATCTTTTCCAATGAGTCTGCTCTTCTTATCAAGTGGCCAAAATACTGGAGCTTCAGCACCAGTCCTGCCAATGAATATTTAGGGTTCATTTCCTTTAGGATTGACTGGTTTGATCTCCTTGCTGTCCAAGGGACTCTCAAAAATCTTCTCCCCAACACAGTTCAAAAGCATCAATTCTTCAGCACTCAGCCTTCTTTATGATCCAGCTCTGACATCCATACATGACTGCTGGAAAAACCACAGTTTTGACTGTATGGACCTGCAAAATGGAGATAATGATTCTTGTCTTTTCAATGTTATTCTAAAAGTGCTTTAAAAATACTGAATTTTAGAAAACAAATATGTGTTGATTGGTCCTTATGTTCCAGCCACTGTGCTTTACTTGCTGTTAATACTTATACTGTTTTGCAGAGGAGGAAACTAAGGTTCAGAAAATTTAGATGTCTTTCCTAATGTTACAGAGGATTTAGTATTATAAAACACATCCACTTAGCTAGCAGTGGGAGCTTACAATGTATTTAACTTATATGTACCAAAGTTTCAAGGACGTTGTCTTCGCAGTCACTTAGAGCTGGTTTCAAATCCTGGCTCTCCCGTTTACCATTTGTGTGACCTTTGTTGTTGTTCAGTCTCTAAGTCACGTCTGACTTTTTGTGACTCCATGGACTGTAATATGCCAGACTTCCATGTCCTTCACTGTCTCCTGGAATTTACTCAAACTTATGTCCATTGAATTGGTGATACCATCCAACCTCTTGTCCTCTGCTCCCATCAATCTTTCCCAGCATCAGGGCCTTTTCCAATGAGTTGGCTCTTTGCATCAGGTGGCCAAAGTATTGGAGCTTCAGCTTCAGCATCAGCCCTTCCATTGAATAGTCAGGATTGATTTCCTTTAGGATGGACTGGTTTGATCTTCTTGCTGTCCAAGGGCCTCTCAAGAGTCTTCCCCAGCATCACAATTTAAAAGCATCAATTATTCAGTGCTCAGCTTTCTTTATGATCTCTCACATTCATACATGACTACTGGAAAAACCATAGTTTTGTCTATATGAACCTTTCTTGGCAAAGTGATATCCCTTCTTTTAAATACTCTGTCTAGGTTTGTTATAGCTTTCCTTCCAAGGAGCAAATGTCTTTATTTCATGGCTGCAGTCACTGTCCACAGTGATTTTCGAGCCCAAGAAAATAAAGTCTGTCACTGTTTCCACTGTTTCCCCATCTATTTGCCGTGAAGTGATGGGACCAGATGCCATGATCTGTTTTTGAATGTTGGGTTTTATGCCAGTTTTTAGCTTTCCTCTTTCACTCTCATCCAGCTCTTTAGTTCCTCTTCACTTTCTCTCATTAGGATGGTATCATCTGCATATCTGAAATTGTTGATTTTTCTCCCAGCACTCTTGATTCCAGCTTGTGATTTGTCCAGCCCGCATGATGTACTCTGCATAGAAGTTAAGTAAGCCAGGTGACAATATATAGCCCAATTTTGTTCTCCTTGCCCAATTTTGAGCCAGTCCACTGTTCCATGGACTTTTCAAACTGTTACTCTTGTCCTGCATACAGGTTTCTCAGGAGACAGGTAAGGTGGTCTGGTAATCCCATCTCTTTAAGAATTTTCCACAGTGTGACCTTGGGTGACTTAAACAGAATTCTGAACGTCACCTTCTTCATTGGCAAAATGGAGATACTACCTACTCACAGATTAATTATCTGAAAATGTGTGTAAAGCACCTGATATTAAGGCATGGTATGGTTATTTTTTACTCTGACACTCTAAAACTTCTGTTTTTTCATCAACATTTATTTCATGGTTGCAGAAAATGAAGTCTCATGAAAAAAAACTACCTTTCTCATCCAGTTAATTAATTGAAACTGGGATTCAAACTTAGGGCATAAATTCCAAATTGCTGTTACTTATCTCTTTTTCAACATATGAAATAAAAAACAATTTTACAGTAAAAAATACACCCAGAATACACCCAGGGTTTGTAACCCTTTCTAATCTGTCATCTTTGAATAATCTCTAATGAAATAATTTATAGAGCTTTTGAAAAAGTTCTAAATTAATAAATAATTACATCCAAGTAATTTAGAGCAGTTGTGAAACTTACTTTGATTTCATTGACTTTTTTGAGACATTAAAAAGAAGAGAACATTGAAATATATTTGTTTATATCTAAATGGATTTCATATTATATATTAGTCCTTTATAATTTGCTAGTCACTGTTTCTGCTATCTTCACTTTTATTTCTGTATTCATTTTTAAGATAAAGCTTGGTTCTTACAAGAACTAGGCTGCCAAATGTATCTTATTTGTTACTTAAGGTAAATGCTCGTTTCTAGAAGTTGAAAGATTCACAAATGAATCAAATTTACAAGGTTAGGGAACTAAATTCTTTTTTTTTTTTTTCATGATAAACAGGAAATGTCAGTACTCTGAGTAATATTTTCCATTCAAATAGCAAATAAATTTTCCAACGGATTTTTGGATTGGTCACTTTATGTCAAAGTATATTTGTTCCAAGTGCTAAAAGATATTTTATAGAAAACTTTCTTCTTCTGCTTGAATTAATAACATATGATATTTATGTGACAAGATGTCCTCCTGGACTGGCCTTTAATAATCTTCAAAAGAGATCACAACTATTAAAATTTTGTCCCTCATTATTTGAAAGATTAAGGAATTTGTTCTGTACAGTGTTTCTCAAGAGAACGCTTTCGTTTTTTCTCCTTTCTTGGGGCCTAGTTTGTGTAATGTTTGCATTTACCTGTGCTGATTGAATATGAAATTTGAAAACTGAATTTAATGAGGGGAGGGAATGTTCTTATTTTTAATTTAAATGCTGAGAGTTTAAGAAAAAAATTTTATAGGTCTTTTAAAAAAGATTTATTTATTTTTTAGCAGTGCTGACTCTTCCTTGCTGCATGGGCATTCTATAGCTGTGATGCACAGGCTTCCCGTTGTGGTGGCGTCTCTCATGGAACACAGGTTCCAGGCACTTGGGCTTCAGTAGTTGTGGCTTGCAAGCTCTAAAGTACTGGGTCAGTAGTTGTGGCTCACCACTTAGCTTCTCCGTGGCATGTGGGACCTTCCTGGACCAGGGATTGAACCCTTGTCCATTGCATTGCAAGGTGGATTCTTAACCCCTGGACCACTAGGGAAACCCTAGAGTTTTTTTAAAGTGTTTTCTAATTTGTGTATAAGTTTCTTTTTCAATGTAATAAAAGCTTGTTACAACAAGAAAAAAGAATGAACTGTATGAAAGAAACAGTGTGGTTCCCCTTCTTCCAAATTCCACTTCTCTGAGGTAACCAATGTTAATAGATTTATTTGTTAATTTCTATAACTTTATACTCAGGAAAAAAAATACAGAATTAGATAGGGTTTTATTTAGTTAATATCCCTTCTTTTTTGAAACAGAAGTAGGATCACTATATATATTACTTTGAAATTTGCTTTTTCAAATTACCATTGCAGGTCAAAATGTAATAACACATGCATTTTAATATTTAAATAATTAAGTCCCCGTTACATATAAACTGCAGCTTTTGCAATGATCCATATTTTATGTATATTCAAGGTGATTTAATTCTTTTGCTGCTATGAACAGTGCTTAAATAAATATTCTAGTAATAATATCCTTACATACTAATGATTTCATTTCTGTAGGATAGATTCATAAATGCATTGAGTAAAGATTATCTGCATTCCAAATTTTAGTATATTCATTAGATTACTTTCTAAATTTTACATACTAGCCATGTGCAATATTTCCTTGTTTCCTCTCAAGTACTGAATATTTCAGTCTTTTAAATATATTGCCTACTGGTGGGTGAAAACTAATATTTATGTGTGCTTTGATTTGCTTTGCTCAGACTACCAGTGGAAGACTGATGCTCTTTTTATTTATATTACCTCTTTGGTGAATTTGCTGTTCAATTCCTTATCAATTCCTTTTAAGAAGTCCTTTTATTGAATTATGTAAAAGTATACAAACCCTAGTATATGACTCATTGATTTTTCACAAGGTGAACTGACTCATGGAATCAGAGTCAAGTTCAAGAAATTAGAATAGGACCACTCCCCCAGAAGTGGCCCAGGACCCCTCCAGGCACTGTTTCTCTCCAGACATAACCACTGTCCGGTCACTTTACTAACTTAACTTGGTGTGAACATTGTGCAGAGAGAATCAGACAGTAGGACTGTTTTGTGTCTGTCTCCTTTACCTCAACATATTGTGAGTCAGCCGTGCTTTTGCATGTATAAAATCATGTGTTCATTTTCATCTTTGGGTGGTACAGTGTTTAATAGTCTGTATATACCAGATTTTTCATTTGTTTCAGTTAGCTATTGCTGTGTCCCAAATCATCCCCAAATCAAAGGCTTTAAATAAGTACACATTTATTACAGTTTACAGATTAGTTGGCAGGTGTTCTCCCATTTGGGGCTTTGCTTACTCATAGTTCTGTAAGGAGCTTGGGTTGTGTAGGCGGTTCTTTAATGGTGGCTGGGCTCTCACATATGGTTGGAAGTCAGCTCTTTGTAGGCTGGTCCAGGAGTCCTCAGCTGGGAAGTGAGCTCTATGTTATAGTATCTTGTTCTCCAGAAGTCTAGATTGAGCTCATTCAAAGGTGGTGGCAAGGTTACAAACACATTTCTGTTAGGCCATTTAATGCCTGATCTCGAGATTGGCACACCTTTACTTTTACCCCTAGAAAATAGTTTCAACCTAGATAGAAGACAGTTTTCAAAGTGTATAATGGTTCTAATTGCTCTGTATCCTTGTAAATCTTGATATTACCAGTGATTTCCATTTTTACGCATTTGGGTTCAATCCCTGGGTCAGGAAGATCCCTTGGAGGAGGGCATGGCAACCCACTCCAGCATTCTTGCCTGGAGAATCCATGGACAGAGGAACCTGGTCCACTGTATTACAAAGAGTCTGACATGACTGATGCAACTTAGCATACACACAGATGGAGCATGGTGATGTTGCATGGTGTGATTTTTAACAGGCTTGCGAAGGTGTAACTGATGTCCAGTATCTGGAGAGTGCACACTACTCATTGTACACGCGTTATGTACTTAGTTATGTCTGAGTATTTGTGACCCCGTGGACTATATGTAGCTCACCGGGCTCCTCTGCCCATGGGGATTTTCTAGGCAAGAATACTGGAGTGGATTGCCATTTTCTCCTGCGGGACTCATTAAGCAAGTGCAAATTAAAATCACACTGGGATTAGCTATCACATATAAAGCTGCTTTGAACACTCTTACAGGTCTTTTTTGGACAGATACTTTTATTACTCTTGGATATATATCTAATAATAGAATAGCAATAGCTGGACTCCATGGTGTGCATGTTTAAGAAACTGTCAAATAGTTTTTCAAAGTAATGTTGCCATTTTATATTTCCATCAGCAGTGTGTTAGAATTCCAGTTACTTCATATCTTTCCATCCCTCTGTGTGTGTTCGCAGTCACTCAGTCGTGTCCGACTCTTTGTGGCCCCATAGACGGCAGCCCACCAGGCTCCCCCGTCCCTGGGATTCTCCTATAGCTTGCCAGACTCCTCTGTCCACAGAATTTCCCATGCAAGAATACTGGGGCAGATTGCCATTTCCTACCTCAGGGGATCTTCTGGACCCAGGGATCAAACCCACGGCTCTTGCATCTCCTGCATTGGCAGGCGGGTTCCCAGCACCATCTGGGAAGCCCCTTTAATTTTAGCTATTCATATAGTTGTGTGGTGGACAACTGGTAAATGACAGAAATTTATTTCTCACAGTTCCAGAGGCCAGGAAATCCAAGATCAAGGCATCAGCAGGAAATCTTACATCAAGGCATGTAGGTTTCATCCTGAGGCCTCCTCTTTTGGCTTATAGGCAGCTGCCCTCTCTTTGGGTGCCTGTATGACCTCTTTACAGGAAGAAAGAGAGGAGAAAGCAAACTGTCTTGTTTTTCTTATTGAAAATCTTTAATATCTTTAATTCCAACATGAGGGTCCTACCCCTGTGACTTTATTTAACCCTAATTACCTCCCAAAGGCCCCATCTTCAATATCATCACATTGGAGGTTAAGACTTCAAGATATGAATTGAGGGGGAGGACTTATTAACCCAAATTTGTGGCAGAAGCAAGTTTTTTCATTGGCTGTCTTTGCTAGCAGTTAGATTTTTCTAGTTTACCATTTTCCTGGAGTTGTATCAAATTGAGGGTTCCAGGTTCTATGTCTAAATGGAGTTGGGGAAGAGGAGTGTGTCAAGTTCAGTCTCCCTCACAGCATTCCATTAGCTGTCCTGTTACTGATATTCCCTGAGTCTCTGTGATCATAATAGAGACACATATTCTCATAGGGGCCTCAGCTTCAGTTTTTGTCTGTCATTTTGATTTCAAATATTTGTATACATTTACTTTTGAGAAATTTCCCTTTATTTCTTACTGAGCTTATCATTATGCTTGAAGGTGTATTTAAGTTTTGAGGGTCCAGATGTTTCCCAGCTGAGGGGTGTTTAAAACAGCTAACTATTCTGCTGCTGCTGCTGCTAAGTCGCTTCAGTCGTGTCCGACTCTGTGCGACCCCATAGACGGCAGCCCACCAGGCTCCCCCGTCCCTGGGATTCTCCAGGCAAGAACACCAGAGTGGGTTGCCATCTCCTTCTCCAATGCATGAAAGTGAAAAGTGAAAGTGAAGTCGCTAACTATCCTAACAGAACTTAAATTCTGATGGATACATTTCAGTTTTGCCAGATTCAGGCTTGAGAAGACTGGAATGCCATGACCATAGATGCCGAGAACAGATTTTCCTGGTACGGTTTGAGGGTCTTGTGACACTCTCATATGGAGCACAGATCGGAGGCTGAAAAGTGAATTTCTCTTGAAGCAAAGTGGAGCTGTTGGGTTCTGTCTAGAGGAATGGCATGATTTGTTGTTGAGATTTTAAAATCCAAAAGATTAGAGGAAAGAGTTTAGCCCGGACAGGTTAGAATAGTGTATGTGAGAGGAAAAGACAGCCTCCACTAGGAGAGTGGCTTTGGAATGAGAGAATACATGTGTGTTGTTGTAGAGGGAGAAGTTGAAATGCTTGGCAGCTCACTCAATGTTAGAGGTTAAGACCTTATTAAAAATTTGAAAGAAGAGATGGTTCATGGGGGAGAGAAGATGATGAGTCTGTCTCGGAACCATTATCATAGCTTGATTTATCAAATCATTTTTATATCTCTTCTTTCAACTGCCAAGAAAAGAGATTGGACACATTATTGAAACTGCACATTTCTCTTGGAATATGAATACCTGTGAAGGCTGTGAATTATGAAGTTTAGATTGCATGTATCTTTTATCTGATTGAGAAGAATGTGAAATAAATCATCCAGGCTTGGGACTTCCCTGGCAGTCCAGTGCTTATGACTTGGTATTCTCAGTGCTGAGGGCCCAGGTTCAATCCTTGGTCAGGGAACTAAGGTTCCATAAGCCACAAGATGCATGGCATGACCGAAAAAAAAAAAAGCAAAATAAATCACCCATGCTTTTTATAATTTTCTCTGTAAGTAGGTCCATATAGCAGACCTAAGAATATTTAAATTCTGATAAAAAATATTGATTGCCAAATTTATTTGGGGTTTAACTTAAAGGAGATGGTGGCCATTTTTAGGAAAAAAAGGTCAGACTTGTTAAAACTGATGATGCCTGAGTTTTTCCTTGAGACTCTGAATGCCTGAGTTTGTCATTCAGGTCATTCTTGAGAACCTACACAGCAGAGACGTGTGCTGTGTTTAGTGGGGGCAATGTAAAAATGACAATATGCTATTTAATTCTGGGTGGTTGTTATATAAATGGTTATATTATTTTCTCTGTATATAAACTTCTCAAAATCAAGAGCAAGCAAATAGCTTCAAAGATAAGTGTTAACTCTGCCATAGCCTGAGTGAGACACTCTTCAGCTTATTGGTTTCCCCTTTTCTTGGAATTGCTCTGTAAATGAGGACTTCTTTTTATGGAGGTCTCATGTTTTGGCAACCCACTCCAGTATTCTTGCCTGGAGAATCCCATGGACGGAGGAGACTGGTGGGCTACAGTCCATGGGGTCGCTAGGAGTCGGACACGACTGAGCAACTTCACTTTCACTTTTCACTTTCATGCACTGGAGAAGGAAATGGCAGCCCACTCCAGTGTTCTTGCCTGGAGAATCCCAGGGAGGGGAGCCTGGTGGGTTGCCGTCTATGGGGTCACACAGAGTCAGACATGACTGAAGCGACTTAGCAGCAGCAGCATGTTTAAATATGTAGAGAATAAGAAAGAAACAAAGAGAGGAGACATAATTACCAAAGCCATCCATTGGTATTCATTTATTTGCTTAATTTTCCTGAAATGTAAAGGCGATTCATGTGTATTTCTTTTATTTTTAAAAGTTTTTTGGTTGGTTGGCATATGGGATCTTAGTTCTCTCACCAGGGATCGAAACTGTGCCCCCTATAGTGGAAGTGTAGAGTCCTAATCCCTGGACCTCCAGGGAAGACCCTGTAAGTATTTCTTAATTGATATCAATAATAATGGCTAGGGATTCCCAGGTAGCTCAGTGGTAAAGAATCTGCCTGCCAATGCAGGAGACATGGGTTCAATCCCTGGTCTGGGAAGATCCCACATGACTTGGAGCAGCGAAGCCCATGCATGACAACTACTGAGGCTGTTCTCTAGAGTCTGGGAACTGCAACTACTGCAGCCAGACAGCTGGGCTTGTGCTCCACGACCAGAGAAGCCACTGCAATGAGAGGCCCATGCACTGCAATAAAGAATAGCCCTCCCTGTCTGCAACTAGAGAAAAGCCCATGCAGGGATGAAGACCCAGCATAGCCAAATAATAATAATAATAATAATAATGGCTAGCCACAAATTCTGTGAGGTCACCATCTTTTTTTATTATTATTATTTTTCTTTTCCAGCCAAAAGGCAAAACTTCATAAATAAAATCAAATGACTCTTTGAAACCATACTGTAGTGTTAAAGTACAAAATTATTTTTGAGCCTTATTCCAACCTCTTTTCTAACCAGAGCTCCCCACTCAGACCCCCTCTGCAGCCTAAGATAAGAAAGGGAGACAGGAACAGTCCCCCAGAGAATGGGACTTAAGCCAGTCAGCCCTGTTGACTTAAGCCAATCCAAGCCTGCTACTCAGCAGCTGTGTGAGTTCCTTCCATTGACTTAATTGTTCTGTTGACTCAGTTCCCTTGTCTGTAAAATAAGGACATGATACCTGTCTCTGGATGGTATGAAGATGAAATGAAATGAAGCATCATAGTATGTGTCATTGTATGTGAAGAAAGCTGAGCGCCGAAGAATTGATGCTTTTGAACTCTGGTGTTGGAGAAGACTCTTGAGAGTCCCTTGGACTGCAAGGAGATCCAACCAGTCCATCCTAAAGGAGATCAGTCCTGGGTGTTCATTGGAGGGACTGATGCTGAAGCTGAAACTCCAATACTTTGGCCACCTCACGCAAAGAGTTGACTCGTTGGAAAAGACCCTGATGCTGGGAGGGACTGGGGGCAGGAGGAGAAGGGGACGACAGAGGATGAGATGGCTGGATGGCATCACCGACTCGATGGACATGAGTTTGAGTAAACTCCGGGAGTTGGTGATGGACAGAGAGGCCTGGCGTGCTGCGGTTCATGGGGTCGCAAAGAGTCGGACACGACTGAGCGACTAAACTGAACTGACTGATGTGTAACATCTTGGAGCATATAAATAGAAATGATGGCTGTTACTGAATGCTATAGTACCTATATATTTCCTATAGGACTCATCTTTTTTTTTTTTTAATTGACGGATAGTTGCTTTACAGAATTTTGTGGTTTTCTGTCATGTATCAACAAGACTGACTTTAGAACCTGAGCCCAGGGAAAATTGTGCGTTTCTCATCCTTAGACCTTCCGTTCTGGGCAGTGGTGCTTGATGAATGTTTGTTGGATGAATGGCTCAAATCTAAATTCAAGTCAGTGATGGTGAGTTATAAACAACGTTCAGAAAACTCTGTCTTATCCGTGAAACAAATGAACTTTGAATGTGTGGCACTGTGGATTATGTTTTGAATTTAAGGGCTGAACTGAACTGTTCTGCTGTGCTACTTGCAGACACTTCATAGAAAGGGCCAAAATTAAATGAAATTAATTATTCTGGGGGAACCTGCATTTATTACCAGCTCTAAAGCGATGTTATTTTGTGTCTTACAGAAAAATACTTAACATCAGTTCCCCCTACTTTCATTACAAGATAAAATAGACTATGCTTTAAACTTAAATTTAACTTAAAGAGCAGTGAATTCTAGACCTTTGGATAAAAGCTAACATAGAATTCTGCATCAGGCAAGTGTTATTCATTTGTATTGCTTACAATTATAGCTAATCTTTAAACTATGCCTGAAGGAATAAAAAAAAAATACCATGCAATGATTATTCTCCTCTTCCTAGAAGAAAAATAAGATGGCCCATTTATTAAATTTCTGCAGGAAACAAAATCCTTAAATTATGATGAATCAATGCTAAAATAATATACTTTATTTAAATAAGCCAAAAGTATTATGATAAATTATATATAAACATATGTACTAGAAGTTTCAGGATGTGGAAATAAGTCTTGAAGTGAAAGTGAATGTGAAAGTCACTCAGTCGTGTCCAACTCTTTGTGACCCCATGGACTGTAAGCCTGCCAGGCTCCTCTGTCCATGGAATTCTCCAGGCCAGAATACTGGAGTGGGTTGCCATTCCCTTCTCCAGGGGATCTTCCCAACCCAGGGATGGAATCCAGGCCTCCATCATTGTAGGTGGCTTCTTTACCATCTGAGTCACCAGGGAAACTCTCAGTTCAGTTCAGTTCAGTTGCTGTCATGTCTGAACTATTTGTGACCCCATGGACTGCAGCACGCCAGCCTTCCCTGTCCATCACCAACTCCCGGAGCTTGCTCAAACTCATGTCCATTGAGTCAGTGATGCCATCCAACCATCTCATCCTCTGTCATCCCCTTCTACTTCTTCCTTCAATCTTCCCCAATATCAGGGTCTTTTTCAATGAGTCAGTTCTTCACATCAGGTGGCCAAAGTATTGGAGCTTCGGCTTCAGCATCAGTCCTTCCAATGAATATTCAGGGAAACCCTAGTTAGTATTTTAATAATTAAAATAATGCAGAATTAAATCAGTTATATTTACATGTAAGTTGTATTGAGCTAAGTGAAAAACTAAGCTTTTTTCCCCCTTAATTTAAGGCTATGGCATTTTATCGTGAAGGTCATCTGTTAGTCATTGAGCTGTTCTTTCGTGAATGGAATTATTAGGCCTTTAAACTATAAAAAAACAAACACACATACACACATAGCAGCAATAACAACAACAAAAAGCAGACTATCTACTGTAACTTCAAAGGAGACCAGAAAGCGGAAACAATCCAGGGAGACAGAAAATGTTTGGTGCAGAACCAAGAGAAGGTCTGGGTTTCTTTGCTGAGACTCTCCCAGAAGGAGCTGTGTCTGTTCAGAGGTGAAACCAGCTCAGTGACATCTGCCAGTGGGCTGCAAAGTCTTGACAGCAGGCTTGGGGAGAAAACTCTCTTATTCTAAGGACCTAAAAATTTGGAGGCTTTAATTGAGTTTGCAGAGGAACAGTATGTTGCTTCATCTTGGTCAGTTATCACTCTAAATAACTAATTTTGAATTAAAAATTCGTGAGAAGAAAAAAACTGTTTCCCTAATTCAAGATTAGGGAAATAAATATTGTCAAAGATTTTGGAGGACTCCATATAATATATTTAAGTATAATAATAATAAGTATATTTAAGTATAGTATAAATGCAATATATATGTAATAGTCAAGGAAGTATATAGGCAGATTATGAATCAGAAATGTGAGAACTGACACTTGATGAATGGTTGTATACACTATGCACTATGTAGAAGCTGGGCTTCCCAGGTGGCCCAGTGGGTAAAGAATCTGCTTGCAGTGCAGGAGACACAGGAGACGTGGGTTCAGTCCCTGAGTCAGGAAGATCCCCTGGAGGAGGGCATGAAAACTCACTTCAGTATTTTTGCCTGGAGAATTCTATGGACAGAGGAGCCTGGCAGGCTACAGTTCATGGGTTCACAGAGTTGGACACGATTGTGACCGAGCATTCTTCCATAAAGGCTCTGTTGCCAAACACCGTCGCTTTGGGGGTTGAGACTTCAATGGATGAATTTTGAGAGATAGAGCATTCAGTCCCTAATACTCTTAGACATTGCCTTTTAACAAACTTCTAACATGTTGCCAATCTGATAGGTGAAAGAGTATGTTGTTTTCATTTCCATTTATTTAATTATGAATGACTTTTAACAACTTTTTCTCTGTTTGTAACCAGTTGTATTTCTTTGCTATGAACTTTTCATTCATGTAACTTTGCCTGTCTTTACTGGGTTTTTTTTGTTTGTTTATCAGAGCTTTTTTATGTGAAGGGAATAGGCCCCTTTCTTGACATAAACGTTGCAAATACTTTCCTCATTATTGTGGTGATTTCATGTTTACTTATCTTTGCTCAGCCGAGTGTTGCTTCCAGTTCTTTCCTCTATTAATCTTGAGTCCACTTCTCCACTGTAGGCAGATGGGTCAGTTTAGATAAAATTGGAGCATTCGTGCATTTTTATTGCACTGTTCTGTCTTCCCTGTTAGTCTGTGATGTGGAGCTATGTTCCTATCAGATATCCCCCATTTCTGCACTTTTGATTTTCCACAAAACATGTTGGTCCTTGTGTGTCTCTCTACCCTGCAGAAACGCAGATACACTCACAGCTTTGATGTATGTGTTGCCGCATTGAGTAGCATGCAGTGACTAAGAGCACTGTGGGATGAGTTCTCTGAACCATTTTTCTGTACTAGGAAGCAGTAAATCATCTCTATTTTATATGAAGAGTATGTACTTTCGATTCCATGAATTTCCAGAATCTGAAATGCAAGTTAACCTAAAATATTCAATTCATTGTTTAAAAACAGCTTACACTTAACAGGTAAGTTAGAAGTTGTTTGTCAAAGAGTAACTGGCAATATCTAGTCTTAACATTCTATTCTGTTAATTACAATACACAGAAATAATAAAGGCTTTGAAGAAGTCTGCTCCCTGTAATGAATTGTCAGCAAGTGGTAAAACAGTGAGTTGCAACTCCAAATAAGCAGAAAAAAACTCATATATGAAATTATTGCATCCAGTAAAAAACGATAGATTGACTAAGTTGCACAGAACTGAGCAGAGTTTTCAGCGTCGTACTGAGAGTCATGAGCTAGACATGTTTTCCTTTACTTTTTATAATGGATTAGACGTTGATTTGTATTTATATTTTATACATGAAGACCCTAAGTTTCAGTAAGGTTAAGCAGTCAGCCTCTCAGGTCACACAGCTGGTAAATGCCAGACATTGGATTCTAAACCAAGTCTTTCGTTTCAGTCTATGACTTAGTATTGCCTCCTGAAAGAAGTTCAGAGAAACAAGACAAATATGAGCAAAAATAATCAGAGAAGGCGTCCGGGGAAAACAAAACCTGGGTTTTCAAGAATAAGTAAGATTTTAATAAGCAGAATTGAGTAAGGGGGGTGTATTGGGTGGAGAAAATGGTACTAATGAAATCACGGAGGGAAGAATGGACATGGTGCATAAAGAGAAGTGATTCCTATGGCTGGAAATTCATGCATGTTGGGACTGTGTAAGTAACATCAGCCAATGAAAGAGAGCCCTTGATGTCAGAAACAGAAGTGTGGGGTTGATCGGCTATAAGACAGGTGGGGTGGGGCCATCAAATATTCAGATTAACAAGGTAAAAGTACTGATTTCTGAAGGTGGTTTGCCTGGGATTGGGTTGTAGTTCAGTCGCTAAATTGTGTCCAACTCTGTGACCCCACGGACTGCAGCACACCAAGCTGCTCTCTGCTTCACTGTCTCCCAGAGTTCGCTCAGATTCATGTCCACTGAGTCAGTGATGCTGTCTATGATCGCATACTCTGCCATCCCTCCTCTTCCTGCTCTCAATCTTTCTCAGGGTCTTTTTCAGCTCTTAGATTCAGGTGACCAAAGTATTGGATATGGAGTGTGGTTCAGAAAGCAAACTCCTGTACATTCAAGAAGGTAAGTGTGTGGCTATGGCTATAATTCAGGTAGGATGCATAGGAGGTGTGGACTCGGATGAATATTACGACACGAAAGTTGCTTGAAGGGTATTTTATAGATGGGAAATACAAAATAGGATGAGCCATATTGCTTTGAAAGTGAAAGTTAGTTGCTTAGTCATGTCTGACTCTTTGCGACCCCATGGACTGTCCATAGAATTCTCCAGGGAAGAATACTGTAGTGGGTGCCAAGGATCTTCCTGGCCCAGGGATCTAACCTGGATCTCCTGCATTACAGGCAGATTCTTTACTGTCTGAGCCACAAGAGAAGTTATATTGCTTTGGCATATTCTAAATATTTGGTGTTCTCATAAAAAAAAATTGGTTTTCAAATATGTTATAGAACCCAAAACTCAGATGTTAGCTATTTTTGGGAACTCGTTTTTGTGTTTTTTTTCAGAAGTCTTCATTAACAGAGCTTCTAACTTAATCCAGATTTGAGAGCTCATCTCAGTTTGCATTGTTTGTCTAAAGAGAGGGAAGAAATGAAGGGTGATGGAAGAAAATTATTGTCATTGACAATTACTATCAGCATCAAACTGATTTTAATTTCACCTGAGCATTGCTTGTGTTGATTTCAGGCAAATCTGTTAGTCTGTAGATTTATGATGGTTCAAGAACTTCAGCTTCATTGAGTTTGGCCCTTACTATTCTGTTCTTTTCATCCTTGGCCTGTTTTCCCTCATGTTAGGAAAATGGCGGCCTCAACTCCCAACGTAACACTTTTTCTTTCATATCTTGGGGAAGGGAGAGGATGTCTCTTCCATCAGCCACCATGGAAAAGTCCCTGTGATTTGACCAATTTAAGTTCATATCAAGGATGGGGTCACATAAATGAATTTAGGCCACACAAGGGAAGTAGGAATCGTTCTTAGCCCAGTGGTATAGCTAAGCAATTCAGGATTCTGGTAGGAAAATCTTCTAGGGGGATCAATGCTGGGAGGCAACCAGAAATTATCATTCTCTGGTCTATACTTCTCTACCATTCTAGAACATGAACCGTATTGTTGCAGAAAGGGGGACCCCTTTCAGGACCCTAAACAGGGCTCTTGTCTAACACTCAGAAATGAATTGTCTGAGGAGACACATGTGCTGACAAAGCCAGAGATTTTATTGGGAAAGGGCACCCGGGTGGAGAGCAGGAGGGTAAGGGAACCGGGGAGAACATCTTTGCCATGTGGCTGCTGTCTCGGGTTTTATGGTGATGGGATTAGTTTCTGGGTTGTCCTTAGCCAATCATTCTGACTCAGAGTCCTTCCTGGTGATGCACACCTTGTTCAGCCAAGATGGATGCCAGTGAGAAGGATTCTGGGAGGTGGTCGGACATGTGGTGTCTCCTTTTGACCTTTCCTGAACTCTTCCGGTTGGTGGTGGCTTATTAGTTCCGTGTTCCTTAGCAGGACCTCCTGTTGTAAAACAACTCATGCAGACGGTTACTATGGTGCCTGGCCAGGGTGGGCAGTTTCGGTCAGTGTGCTTCCCCTAACAATATGACTGTCAGACTCATGTTTGATGCCTCTTTGCTTTCTCCTTTGACACCTAACAGAGAGCGCACAGTAGACTAGATATAGGTGTGTGGTTTTTTGTGTTTTTTTCTTAGTTGATTAGTTGAGTGCATGACTAAATGGAGAGCATCTCTTTGAGAGAAAAGATTTTCAGAGCAAAATGATAAGGAATGTTTCTATTGAAAACTGTACATAAACACCCTTAAGTGTCAATGTAGCTAAGTTTCTTTTGGAGAAAGGAGGGAGGCTGTAATTCAGAAAAAGATCTCTGTAGAGAAAATACATCTCAGTCTTACATGTACATATTTAAAATTCAAATCAAGTCTTTTAGCATGTGGTAGACCTTACATTTGCACAGTGTTATATGTCAAATATATTTCAAGAAAAATAAATAAGGTAGTAATGGGGAAAGATTCAAATCCAAGAAAATGTGGTCCAAAAATGCTCCTCCATTACACTACCAATCTTAGGTTGAGTTCCCAGAAGCAGTCCTTGGAGACAAGAATTTATGTAGGAAGGATTGATTAAGGAAGTACCAGGAGAAAACAGTAGGGGGCAGAGTAAGGCTAGGGAAGAGCCAAGCAAGGATATGATGGCCTTGTAGTTCCAGGTTTGACTTATTCTCAATGTCTTAGCCTGTTTGATCTCTTCTAACAGAATACCATAGACCAGGTGGCTCATAAACAAGAGAAATTTATTTCTCATAGTTCTGGAGGCCGGGAAGTCCAAGACCAAGGCACTTGCAGCTCTGGTGTCTGGTGAGAACCTCTTCCTCAGAGGTGGCTGTCTTTTCACTGCGACCTCACATGGAGGAAGGGACAGGCAGCTCCCTGGGGTCACTCACCAGCACAGTAATCCCGTCTGCCTTAGGTCATGAGGATCTGCCTTCATGACCTAAACACCTCCCAAAGGCCTCACTTGTAATAAGCTTGGGGGTTAGGATTTTAATATATGAATTTCAGGGTGAGGCACAAATACACATGAAGTATGTTTAGAGCTGTCCCACTTGACCCAAGATCGCTAGACATTCATCCTCCCATATTTTTCACCTTCCCTAGAGGCATGTACATTATCTTGCACTTCTTGCCATTGGCAAAGTGAAGTGCAAGATTATGCCTCCGAGGAGTCTCAGGTGAAGTAATTAGAAATTAGACAGCAGAATCTGGATGATGGGTATACAGTAAAGGCTACGGGGACCTGACGTGATCTCAGTGGAGCAGACACTCTGCCACCTACTACCCTCCCGATAAAGAGGCCAGTACCTCAGTCAGTGTGGTTGTGAGGAGCACCGTCTCACAGTCCAGGCCATCAGAAGGTAAACAAGGCTTTGACACTTGGGCAAGTTTCTTAATTTGTGTTTTACTTTCCATTTATATAAAACATGCGATAATTCTGTTACCTAAGCTCATTATCTTGTTTTGAGGATAAAATGAATATGATGTTTTTATGTCTAGTCCAACCTAGACAGCATATTAAAAACAGAGACATTACTTTGCCAACAAAGGTTCATCTAGTCAAAGCCAGCTTGAGTGAAGTATTCAAACCCTATGAAGACTGTCTTGTCTTTGGCACATTTCTGTGTGATTTTATTGTATCTCACCACATGCTGGCTTCTTCCCCAGTCTCCACCTTCTAGTAGACAATGCACTCTTTTTTCATAGTTTGAAAATCCAAAAAAAGGATTGATGTGTTGGGCACCCGCCCCTGAACTAGTCAATTGTGACTGGCGGGGCGTGGTCCTACATGAAGATGGTGGTTCTTTGAGAATTCAAGATTGCAGTAGGGGATGAATTATTTCCCAGTGGTCTCCTCTCCCTCAGTTGCCCCCTTTTCTTCATTTCTTCTGTTCATCTCCATCTGATTTGAACGTGATTTCCTGGGCTTTAGTTGCCAAATCCATTCAAGCCGTGGCCCCTTGATAACACATCTACAAGTCGGGTTTTGCTTTGAACCCTGAACTATTTCAGGCTGGATTACCTGTGGGACAGTGATGATATTCTCTTGCTCAATTTGGTTGCTTCTTAAAAGTCAGATATATTGTTATTCTCAAAGAGCTCTGCCCAGCGGGGATGGAGATAAGAAGGGAGAAAGGGAGGCAAATAGTCATGTGACCTTATACTCATCTGTCTGCACTGCTAGTTCTGGCTGAAATGTTCCCATAGGCTGCATCACTTTATCAACCAGATGCCCTTTGGCTAACCTTTGTTAGAGACGGTTTACCTGCTTTACATGGACAGCAACCTATGCCTCGGGTGGGTACATAGAATGGGATGCCGGGGACAAGAACAGGCAAGAAGAACAGTGATGGGGATTTACAAAATTTCCAGCTCATTACAGATTCCGCCCATCACCTCTTTCCTTTTGTTTTAATTTTTAATTTATTGAACTGCAAGTTGGCTTTGGAGAGCTGTGTTCCACACATGTTTTAACAAGTCACATCTTAAATGAGTAGACTTAGAAGAATAAATAAAGGAAAATTGCTCATAAGAGCTCTAATAACCTCCTGTTTTTCTCACTGAGCTCAGTATTCTTAGACCAGTCAAGAGGGGCGTTTTATCTCCGTTTTTTTAACCCTCCTAAAATAAAATCAAAAGCAAGATGCACACATATTTGGCTATAGATAATGAATCTTTTTTTTTTTTTTACATTTTTTATTTTGAAATCATTTTAGACTTACAAAAAAATAGTTGTAAAAATAGTAGCTTTTCCTAAATGGTAACATCTTATCTTCCTTAGTTTGATTATCAAAACCAGGAAATTACCCTTGAGACAATATTATTAACTAACCTACGTGCATGCTCTTTGCGATCCTATGGACTGTAACCTGCCAGCCTCCTCTGTTCATGGGATTCTCCAGTTAAGAATACTGAAGTGGGCTTCTATGCCCTCCTCCAGGGGATCTTCCTGACCCAGGGATTGACACCACATCTCTTGCATCTTCTGCATTGGCAGACAGGTTCTTTACCACTAATGCCACCTGGGAAGCCCCCAACTAACCTACAGACCTATTCAGATAAGAGGAAATGATGTATATTTGTGATAAGTTCATGTCACAAACAAGTGCAGAGACAATCATGACCTAGCTACAAATGTGCACACCTGAAAATTGTTAGTTTTTTATTTAAAAATTGAGATGGAGACTGTACTAGATTCCTAGAGCTAAATGACTACAAGCTGGGTAACTTGAAACAGCAGAAAGTTACTCTCTTAGAGCTCTGGAAGTCAGAAGTTCAAAATCAAGGTGTTGGCAGGGCCATGGTTTCTCAGAAGGCTCTAGCGGAGAATGCTTCCTTGGTCCTTCCAGCTTCTTATGCTTTCTGGGGTTACTTGGTTTCTGGTAACTTGACTCACATCTCTGCCTCTGTCTTCAGATGGCCATCTTCCCTCTGTGTATCTGAGTCTGAATCTTCTCCTCTCTCTTCTATAAAGACACTAGTCATTGGATTTAGGACCCATCCTCAGCCAGTGTAAACTCATCTTAACTAATTACAGGTGCAAAGACCATATTTTCAAATAAGGTTACATTCTGAGGTTCTCAATGGATGTGAATTTTGCAGGAGCACTGCTTAACCCAGTACAGGGGAATTAAGCGAAAAATAATTTTATTTTGCAAGTGTTAGTATTGAGGTCATTGGTATTTGAAAGCTAAGAAAACATGGTTACACTCAGGTTACCTTTTTAAAATTCATTATTCATGTATTTATTTTTGGCTGTGCTGGGTCCTTGTTGCTACACATGGGCTTTCTCTAGTTGTGGTGTGTGGGTCTCTCACTGTGGTGGCGTCTCTTGTTCAGAGATGGATCAGGGCTTGGACCTGTGTCCCCTGCATTGGCAGGCAGATTCTTAATCACTGGACCACTAGGGAAGTTCCTAGGTTACCTTTTAAAGGTAGCACTCACTAGACTTCCCCTGGAGAAGGAAATGACAGCCCACTCCAGTACTCTTGCCTGGAAAATTCCATGGACTGAGGAGCCTGGTAGGCTACAGTACATGGGGTTGCAATGAGTTGGACACGACTGAGCGACTTCACTTTCTTTCACTAGACTTGGTGATTGCATCTCTGGCAGATGGTGAAGGAAGTGGGATGTAGCCTAGGTCACTGGAGTTGAGAAGATCAGGAAATTAGGAGGCAATGCGTTTGATGACTCAGCCTCCTTAATGTTGGCTTAATGGAAAAGGGAGTAGTAAATTCATTTCCATTCAATGAGTAGCTATTAAGCAGTCAGTGTGTTGAAGGACTTTGCTTTGACCTGGCTAAAGAGAGTAAAAGAGAAGATGGGTTCGTGAGGAACAGTATAAATATTTGCAGCTTTTTGATGTCCTGGAACATCAAAAACAGCAATCAGTAATACTGCTTTATGGTCAGTGATAATTTTCATCTTGATCTTGGCTATGCTTAGCAGCTCTCGTTTTTTCTCCATTTTATTGCTAAGTCTTCTCAAGGATACCCCCAAAGTTCCATTTTCTTGAACTAACTGAAGGGACTGTTTTACTCTTTAAAATACTTCAGGTTAAAGACTCCCCCTCTTTTTATCTGTGTTTTGGTTCCTGGGCTGTTTTTTAGTTTGCACATAGGCTAACAGATAACCCACATGCTAGACCATCCTTGCTTGGCTTGTTGCACATGAAGGTCTGTGTACAGGCCTACCATCTGTTCTAGGTCTGTAAATTTCACTTACGTACAAGAACACGGTGATCAATGACATGGTTTAATTTCGGTGTCATTGCCACCTACTTCCATAGGCACTTTTAAATAATATTTTTTAAAATTCATTTCTTCCACCAAACTCATAATCAACTTAAAAGCAAAATTCACTTAAATGTTCATTGCAGTCTCAGAAATACCAATTTATTTATATTTGTGTACTTTATCTTGCCATGACCTTCTGTGACAATATCTATCACTACAATACTTTTTTTGAATAGAGGAAACTTTTGGGAGTCCCATTTTGATTGTGAGGATAATGTGACATCTGTGAAGCAGGAATCAAAATAGGAGATCCCCTTATAGTAGTGATAGACAAATAAGCTTCACAGCCTTGTTTGTCTCCAAAATTTTTAAATGCAGAAGTATAGAACGCCACCATTGATTCAAATCGGGCAGTGATGCCAGGGGAAAATTCTTTCCCGTGGACTGTTACCAGGAGCCCAAGAAAGGGCAGTGCTGAACGCGTGTGTTCAGCCAACAAGCGAGAGTCAGGGAGCTCTGTCTCCTTCCTCAGATGGTGCTGGCCAGTCTCTGCCTCACTCTTACTTGGTGTAAAGAAGGATATCACAGCAGGGGATAAAACACAAGTGCTGTGACTGCTTCAAGTGTTTGTGGAATGGTCATGGCAGCAGAAGTCACTTGGTGGGTGATTGGTAGCCGTGGGCTGGCAGCACTAGGCTTTGTAAGAATGACAGGAAGCTTTATGGGAAATTCTACCCCATACCGGCTGCCACAAGCCAATGGCCCTGTCCTGCTCTCATCAAGGTGGTCACAGTCCCTGGAACTTGGACTCTGCACCAAGTGGGTTATTCCTGTCCAGAGGGATATTCTTGGTGTCTCACTTAATTATCCCCCATGGTCAACTCAAAGTTCTCTATCAAGAAGTTCTCCTCTTTTCAAGAGTTCGATAGCTCATATATTTTCTTGTGGCCTCTTGGCTCCAAAATTAGAGATCTGGGTTCTATCATTTGGGTTGGGAAGATCTCCTGGAGAAAGAAGTGGCAACCCACTCCAGTTTTCTTGCCTGGGGAATCCCATGGACAGAAAAGCCTGGCAAGCCCCAGTCCATGGAGTCACAAAGATTTGGACACCACTGAGCGACCAACTTCAACACTTTATTCAGTAGTTATCCTTACATTTTATTCTCAGGCACTTCTCTTTCTCTGCCTCTCAATCTCACAACAGGAAACAAACAAACAAACATCTTTTTTCTAAGGACTTTGCCTCTTCCAAGGCTTCTTATATTTCCCAATGAATAGTCCCTGGGTTTGCATGCAGTAAGTTTCCTTGTTGCTTTGTGGGTATATTTGTGGGAGGATTTCTTAGGAAATCCTCATTTTCTAGGCTGTGCTATCAATTTGTAACCTGGGGGTGGGATTGCAATTTAATTCTCCTTGAAGCCTTCACGGGGTTTCCAGGAGAGACCTTGTTATTTGCCCTCTTAGGAGAAAGCACAAAGGCAGTCTGTCTCCTCTGCTTAGAGGCCAGGATGTGTGGACAGGGTGGTGAAAGAAGGCAGGAGACTCCTCAGGCATGAGGCTCCCCGCAGTGTGGCGCTGCTCCCTTGATGGACAGCATTGTGTGGGGATTTTCAGCAGTGGCTCCCGAAGCCCTTCCTGGGGCTGGCTCCCTGGTGTCATCACCCTCTTGCTGACAGCTGTGGGCAACTTGCCTACGTGAAACCTTTCATCCACCCACTCACTGGCAGTGACTTCCAAGGTTGTTGGTGATCTCCAACGTATCTTCCTTCAATAGCGTGTTGCAATCAGAAGACTGCTAACTTCCGGGGTCAGACCAGCCTAGTTTCAAATCCCATCTACCACTTCCTAGCCATGGTTGGATTGGCTGCAGAATCCTTCCATCAGCTTTCTCATCTGTTGAATGGAAACAATAACATTCACCTTATAGATTTGTTATAAATAGCAAGTGAAATATGTGAAATGACTCAATAGTGGCTGGTAGGTGAGTGAGTGAGTGAGTGAAGTCGCTCAGTCGTGTCCAACTCTTTGCGATCCCGTGGACTGTATGTAGCCTACCAGGCTCCTCCGTCCATGGGATTCTCCAGGCAAGAATACTGGAGTGGGTTGCCATTTAGGAGGTGCTAAATAAAAGACAGATGTTACTGTTATTGTTCCTAGAGTACTTTGTAAGCTTGGCAACGTGGTGTTGGTTTCAGCACTCACTTTATATATTAAAAAGCACTTATTCTTTTACAATTAATTATACTGGAGTATAGTTGCTTTCCAATGCTGTGTTAGTGTGTGTTGTACAGAAAAGTGAATCAGCCTTGTGTATACATATATCTCCTCTTTTTTGGATTTCCTTCCCATTTTGTTCACCACAGAGTACTGAGTACAGTTTCTTGAGCTATACAGTAGGTCCTCATTCGTTGTCTATTTTATGCATAAAAGTCACTTACTCTTAAAAGTTTTTTGTTTTTTCATTTTGAGAATTTTTGAAGTTATCTGAAGCTCCTTGAAGCACCTTCCAGCCTCACATACTCTGCCTGCATGCTCTCTAGCGCCCTCCTGTGGTGCCCCAGTGAAAGCCACTAGTTTCTGTGGCTGCCTTGCTGTGTGCTGCGCTTAGTCACTCCCGCGAGTTCCACTCTTTGCGACCCCAAGGACTATAGCCCACCAGCCTCCTCTGTCCACAGAATTCTCCAGGCAAGAATACTGGAGTGGGTTGCCATGCCCTTCTCCAGGGAATTTTCCCAACCAAGGGATCAAACCCAGGTCTTCTGAATTTCAAGTGGATTCTTTACCTTCTGAACCACTAGGCAAGCCCAGGGTAGCTGCCTTGGGAGCATCCCGTCCTCATTTGCCCTTAGGGGCTTCTATCCAGAACCTACCTAATAGAGCTCAGTACAACCTACAGGGTTCGGCCTGAACTTAGAAGGCACATAGCAAAATCCTCACATGTGCCTGAATATTTAACTGAAGACATATTAGCAGTTCCCTGTCCCCCTTGGAGTACTGAGGCACCCAAATAAGTATACTCTCACCAAAAAAGTTCCTTCCCAGGCGGCTCAGTGGTAAAGAATCTGCCTGCCAAATGCAGGAGCTGCTGGAGACACGGGTTCGATCATTGGGTCGACCCAATGAGGAAATGGCAGCCCACTCCAGTATTCTTGCATGGAAAATCCCATGGACAGAGGAGCCTGGCAGGCTACAGTCTATGGGGTTTTAGTCTATAGTCTGAAATCCATGGTGCTTATGAAACATTTTCTTTCTAAAAGCACATACAAAAATACAGTCAGACATCCCTGAGCACACACACACACACGCACACACACACACACACACACAAATCAAATTTGATATGGAAACTACAATCTCAGAAAATCCTGGGCTGCCCTTCTGTGTCATTGCTATATATTATACAACTGTTTGAACAGTAACTGTCATTTTGAAGCAAAATAGAAAATAGTTTCTGTCTTGAGGGCATACAGTCCTCCAGAGATGAGTGCAAACACAGCTATCGTCAACTGCACAAGTTACACAATTGAGAAAACTATTGCTTTGAAAAGCCGATGATCACTTATGCTGGTTTCACGCCTATCGGAGGGTGTTTGGGGTGTTTTACTGATGCATCGTCCCTCTCACCCGTGCTTGTTTAGGTTGAGCCCGTGATTCAGCAAGGCCACGAGAGCCTGGTCCATCACATCCTGCTCTATCAGTGTGGCAGCAGCTTCAGTGACAGTGTCCTGGACGACGGGCACGAGTGCTACCACCCGAACATGCCCGATGCCTTCCTCACCTGTGAGACCGTCATTTTCGCCTGGGCCATAGGTGGAGAGGTGGGACCACTGATTACTGAGATGTAACAGAGTTAACTGATCACTTTCCCCCCTACATTTCTAACACTTCTAAGTAAAACTCTCTATGTACTCTTTTTGATATGAGGGTGGGTTATTTTTCTGTCCACAGGAAATCATTCTTTCCTTAAACCACTTTATTTGATCAACTATAGATGAATACAGTTGTAGAATGTTGAAATATCATTGAGAATGTTTGGTTTTTGAGTGGAGTAGAGCTCTGAGGGACTTTCACCAAACACTGTGTCATGGAATTTTGCTTGTTTAGGGATTTTCCTATCCACCTCATGTTGGATTATCCCTTGGCACTCCATTAGATCCTCATTATGTACTCCTGGAAGTCCATTATGACAATCCAACATATAAGGAAGGTGAGTATTTTTTTATACATTCTACCTATGATTTTTAAAAGTTTTGTAACTTTTCCCTTTATTTTAACAGAGTTAAACAGACTTCAAGTAAAATAGCATTTAATGTTATAAAAAAAATTAACCTATACATTTGTCATCCAAATTAGGATACCATTTAGAGTAGAAAAGGGCACTATAAACAGTTACACTGGGACAGCAGTCATTGGCCAGCAGTGAGCCAGGCAAATGGGCACATGTGGTCACTGATCTTAAAAAGCCATTTGGACATTACTTACCAGAAAGTAGAAAAATAGACTTTTCCCTTTAGGGTGTAAATTAGTCTGAAATCCATGGTGCTTATGAAACATTTTCTTTCTAAAAGCACATACAAAAAGCTACCATTAGTCACACTAGAAAATATTAAGCATTCTGTTGTGTTGACACTGGTGTAATATGATGTTGAAATGAAGAGGGGCAAGTATTTACACCTGAATTTACTATGTAATATCCCAACACCAAAAACTTAAAAGATTCAGTATGAAATTATCAATAGAAGAAACTCAAGGTTATGATTTTACACTGATTTGTGCAATTTTTCAGCAAATGCTGAGCACCACGGATGTGCTGGATCTGTGCTTAATGACATAATGTCCCCACCTTCGGGGATATTATAGTGTAGTGGGGAAGACAAACAATAACATAATCACAACAATTGATACAAAATTATTTATATGCTAATTGACCCAACAGGTCAGTTCACAGGTAGGTAAGTCTCTGTTGCAGAAAGGAGTCAGTTAGTTTCCAAGTGGGATGGATCTATGAAGTGTTTGGGGCCCATACTCTGCCTCCTCATGATAACCATCTCACAGCAAGAGATGTATCTTACCTTCCCTCCCCACCATGCCTGTTGTTATGTTGTTCACATCGTAGATTCTTAATAATTGTTTGTTGATTATATGACTGATGAATTATTAAAAGATTGGTGATAAACTATAAAGTTAATTATTAATATTTTTCTCCATCATCACATGGTTTCCAGACCAAGTGGTTTCCACCTCTCTGTAAATGTTACTGAGCTTCACCTCAAAACAGTATCAAATAAAACTTCTGTTGAGTTACTATATATTCTAATGAATGACTTAGAATTTTTATTTCTGTCTTCATGTTAGATAATTGTGGAATGTGTCATTAGATAATACAAACATGTTTCCCATGGTACGATGTGTAAGTTTTCTTTGTGAATCTGGATGTTGCCTTTCACTAATCTTTGCTTGTATTCCTTTCCCTTGTGAGAGTTTAAGGGAAATCAATAAACCTATTTCAGCTGAATATGGAAAACTTTTTCAAGTACTCAAGCTCACTTTTAATTTTTCTTGTCTAAATGCTCTTGTTCCAGGCTTAATAGATAATTCTGGATTGAGATTATTTTATACGGCAGATATAAGGAAATACGATGCTGGGGTGATTGAGGCTGGCCTCTGGGTAAGCCTCTTTCACACCATCCCTCCAGGCCTGCCCGACTTCCGGTCTGAGGGTCACTGCACCCTGGAATGCCTGGAAGAGGTATGGTGTGTCTGGGTCTGTGAGCTGCTTTTCCTAGATTAATCTATGCTTGTAGAAACTATGTTTGGAAAATTCCAAGTTTATTACTAATCTTTTTCTTGTTGTCATGCTATAAAATGGTTGTTTACAATTTTAGCAAGACCTTTATTGCTGTTTAAAGTCCTGAAGGCTACAGAAGTCCAGTGTTTTCCTTCCCCTTCCTTTGTTTGTTTCATATTGGACACTTCATTTTATCTTTTACGGTTTCAACCTTTGTGTAGTCCCCTTTTGCTTTCTCAACTTTGTTTTTTAATGCATATTTGGTTTTTCCATGATTTATTTTCATTTTTTCTCATTTTCTCTGATTTATAGCTACCGACCCTTCTTTAACCAAATAGCAAAAATAACTAATGTAAAATACATATTGGATAAGAGAAAACTATATATAAGTATTTTATAATGGCTGCTTCATTCATAGTTCTTTTTTTCTTGAATGAAAGTATTTCAACGTGGATCGTATTCTTTATAAATTATAGGATATTGTGGTTGTAGACAGTATCGAAGACTGGTAGATGGGAAAGGTTATCTCTTCTGAATTATTTAGACCATTTAGACCATGAATTAAATTGCCATGACATCATTCTCTAGTGGTAGGACTGTGAGCAATTCATTTAATTTAATTCTCCCAGTTCAATTTTCTTATCTGGAAAAGCAGGAGTAGATTCTCCTTTTAAGAGTTTCAATTTTCAAGCTACCAAAATACTGGGTTCTTTTTGCCAGAAGCTTTAACTGTTTGCTCACCTCCTAAAAGAAGAAAAAAGAAAGATAATATGTAGACGTGATCAGTTGGCCCTCAGCAAGCATTACTTCCTCTTCTTTCCTCCCAGCCAGTATTGCTTCACAAAGATAGGAATAAGTCAGGAAAAACCCGGGTTATAAATGTCTGGCAGCTCATGTGTTCACGTGAATTGTGTTAGCTTTTCTTCTCAGTCGTCCCTCCAGCTCTGTTTTAAGGTGACCTGTCTGAGCTTGTTTGGAGACCTAACCAGGTTCCCCCCATGTCTCCCGTAGGCTTTGGAAGCTGAAAAGCCAAGTGGCATCCACGTGTTTGCTGTTCTGCTCCACGCTCACCTGGCAGGCAGAGGCATCCAGCTGCGTCATTTTCGCAAAGGGGAGGAAATGAGATTACTCGCTTACGATGATGATTTTGACTTCAATTTCCAGGAGTTTCAGTACCTAAAAGAAGAACAAACAATCTTACCAGTATGAATGCTTTTATTCTTTATCACTGAATGTCATCAAAATCCTGAGACATATACCTGCTGAGAATTAGCCAGGTTTCTCCTGGTGTAATGAATTCCTCATCCCATCCATAGCTTCAAAGCCACCCACCATGTCTGTTGCATAACCCTCACAGAATGTGTTTGATCTGTTTTCCAAAATTGAAACTTGTTTTTCTTACTATTCCCAGGGGCAACTCAAGTTGTTGATTTCAAAGGAAATAAAACTTAGGTTTTGTGCTCTAAGCATCATTTTTCTAGACTCCCCAGTTAATAATCCCTTGGCTTGCAGTTCTGGTAATGGTAAGATCAGAAGTTTTGAAAGTTTCATTTCAATAAAAGTGAATATAAGATCATTTTTTCTTTTGACTAAGGTATTAGGACATAGCTAATTATATTACTGTGTGTAATCCGGCTGGCAACCATAACTTGAGGTTCTGATGGAACAACACAGAAAGGAATCTTATGCCTTCCAATGATGAACAATTTAAAAATTTTATGATGCTTCCTTTTGTCAAATTTTTTATTTTGACATTGAGCTCAATAATTATACAAGTTCCTACCCTAGTTTTCTTCTTAAAAGTCAGATATTTATACTATTTATGAAATGAGAGTAATAGCAATACCTTTTCTACATGCAGTAATTCCCTGGTATACTCTGGGAGTAGAAAGATGAAATTTGAGTGATCTCAAGATTCTTAAGGACTTCACTCCATTTTATGGTGTTGTCTGGTGTTGGGGCTCTCTAACCAGTTTTTTTGGGTTGTCTCAGAGTTCCTCAACTGATATGTCTTGAAGATATAAATGTTGAAATACTGATTCCTGGTCCCTCTGAATATCCAGGCAGCGAGGACAAACCTGAGGGCTATTACCCAGAGCTTGCTGCTTCTGGTCCATGAATAGCCTGTCCACTTACCTGACCGGGAGCCATAAAAAATTAGTTTCTTTATGTGCAGTACTGTTCAAAAGGTTGAAAAGTACTGGAAAAAATAAGTTACTGGTAATTTGCCTCACAAGTCTGTTTTACGAAAATTGACTAAGGACCTTTAAAGTAAATAATGTAAATAAGAAGGTAATCACAGTAACTAGTATCTGTGGCCGACACTTAAGAAGTGTTTAATCTGTGCTAAGAACTAAATGTGTGTTCTGTCATTTAATTTCCTCACAACAGCTGTGTGAGATAAGTGCTATTTTTATCATTATTTTTTAGTTGAACAAATTGTGCCCAGATGATTCATTTATTTCCTTACCTAAGGTCATGCAGCTAGAACATTGTAGAGTCTGGCCTGAACAAAGAGAGCCTTATTTGTTTGTTTGCTTGCTTATTATGCTAGCAAACCTAGAATTTAATAGATCAAAAGTCTACTCTTGAGTCAAATGACTTAATGCATGCATTCATATAGCAGATTAAACTGTTGGCCTACAGATGTGTTAGATAAATAAAACAGCATGAAACTCCAGTCTGAAAGCTTCCACTTTTATGTTTTAGGGAGATAATCTAATTACTGAGTGTCGCTACAACACAAAAGATAGAGCCCGGATGACTTGGGTAAGAAGAATTTTATTATTAAAATTTATTTGTGGAGGGGGAGGAATAAACTTTGATTTTAGAACAGAAAAAAATAAAAAGCATTCCTATTTGGAAGCAAAATTCCTGACTGTCTTGAACATGAAACATCGTAAAAGTGAAATCAGAGCTGTTTTAAGATTTTATCAGATTAACTAATGATATTATGGTAATATTTGCAGTGCAATTTATTGACTCTTTCATGAAAAGCTATCCTTAATCTTTCAGTTTTTCCTCACCGAATATTATTAATAAAAGACCTGTGGTTACTAATGACCATGCACATGAGTCTGGACTTAGATGAATCAAAACTTCAAAAAGAAATGAATTCCATGACCTTAGGGCTTCTGACCCAAAGAGAAATCTGGTTCCAGCAGATTTACTGGGGAGTTCTGCCAAACATTCAAGAAATAAATCACTCATGTCTTCCTCAGTCTCTTCCAGGGAACACACAAAAAAATGGGGAAATGCTTTCTACCAACTCATTTTATGAAGTTAGCATAATCTTAGTACTGAAGCTTGACATGGGCAATACAAGAAAGGTCAACAACACACACCAGACAGAAGGCACTTTGACAATGTATTGACAAACCGAATCTCTCACTATATAAAAATGTAAGTTAGGACTGGTTTGGGTATAACTAAGTGATGTAAAATTGGTTTGAATTAGAAGATACATTAATGCCATTATACATGAAGAGACTGAAGGAAAAAGATATATGATTACCTCAATCAGAGCAGAAAAAGCACTCATAAAATTTATCAGTCATGGGGGTAAAAAAGGACATTTATCAAACTAAGAATAAGAGAGAATTTCCTTCACCAGCTAAAGACTAGCTGTGAAAAATCTAGAGCAGTTATCAAGCTAAATGAAATGCTAGAAGTATTTCTTTAAAATCAGGAAGAAAACAAGGATATTTATTATCACTGATTTTATTCATTATCATAGTAGAAAAGAAATAAAATGAAATATAAAGATCAGAAAGGAGGAAGCAAAGAAGTAAAACACATTGTTCACAGATATTGTCATTTTCCACATCAAAAACCTCCCCCAAATTGGTATACCTAAGGTTAGTTATATTTTAGTATGCAGTAAACTATCTCAATAAAATGTAATTTAAGACTATAAATTCTATAGAAATAAAATAACATTAGATGTGTTTGATCTCTGTGAAGAAAATTATTAGTTTTTAAGACATTAAAGATCACTTAAGAGATTGAGAGACTGTTCATGGATAGAAGGCTTGGGGGGAAAAACACAAGATAATCCTTCTTTATAAATTGGTTTATAAATTTGATATAATTCATAAAGATTTTATTATTTGGGTTTTGGTGTCTAACCAAGAAATCTTCCCTTAGCCAAAGGTTTTATCCTATTTTAAAAATTTTTTTCTAAAAATTTCACAACTTTAGCTTTTACATGGAGCAAGTTAATTATAAAATCTACATAAAAGAGCAAAGGGTTAAGAATTGGCAAGACACTACTAAAAGAATAAGATGAGAAACAAATTACTAGGTATGAAAACTTACTTTCAAGCTATGGTGATTAATAGTGTCCAGAGTTAGAACAGTGGAATGGAATAGAGTTTCTGGAAACTTCAAACCCCCTGTATGGAAACTTGGTTTAAGATAGAAATTGGCATTCAGGTAAGTGGGGCAGGATGGACTTTTCACTAAGAATTGCTGGTACAGTTGCCAGATGGCAAAAATAAAATTGCATCTTCATCTCCCACAATTCACACAAAAAATAATTTCCAGGTAAATTAAGTATTAAAATGTGAAGAATAAAACTTTTAAAATCATTAGGAGAAGTAAATATATATATAAATAAATATATATATGAGATTATATATATATATATATATAACTTTATGACTTTGGGGTAGGTAGGAACTTCTTAAAATATGAAATGTACAAACTCTAAATTAGAAGATTGATGTTTGTCTACTTTAACACTTTTGCTCACTTCAAAAACACTATTAGGTGAAAAGATAAATTTTAAACTGAAAAAAAAAATTGCAACACATAAAGCATCAGTATCCAACATTTAAAATAAATTCTATAAATCCATAAGACAAGCATAAGACAAACATACAACAGAAAATAAGCAAAGTGTGTCCTTCACCGGATGTTGCTGTTGATATTAGGGGATGGTTCACTTAAAGTCATACTGTCTTCAGTGGCAGCCAGAAACCAATGGCTGGTTGATGTTAGAATGCAAAAGCTTGATTCCCTTCCTACAATTTGGTGTAACTCTGAGTAACCATCCAAGCTCAAGGGTAGATTAAATATATTTACTGAGATGTCAGTTGCAGCCTCATTTGTAGATCAGCTTCTCCTTTTACCCAACCCTTCATCAAGTGCAAGGCATGATGTTTTGCAATTTGTAAAATCATTGCATATTAGCCACTATGCTACATTAATGTATAGCTATGAACACTACTACTACATTTTTCATCTTCACTTTTGAAGGACAGAGGATTTGCTGGATACAGAATTCTTGAATAATTTCTTTTTTCTGGAGCACTTGAATATGTAATTCCAATGTTGTTACTTCCATCATTTGTGATAAAATGTCAGTTGTTCATTGTATTGTTGATCCCTGTATGCAGTGTATCATTTTACTTTGCCACTTTTAAGATTTTCTTTTTGTCTTTGGCTTTCAGCAATGTGACTGTAAGGTGTCTAGGTATGACTCACTTCATAATTGTCTTTGGCATTTGTTGAGCTTCTTGGGTCTGTAAGTTAATGCTTTTCACTAAATATATGAGGATTTCCACCATTTTTTTCCAAATAGTTTTTTCTACTCTTTTTTCCTCTTCCTTCTCATTCTGGACCTTCGGTTGCATGAAGTGAAAGTGAAAGCCACTCAGTTGTGTCCGACTGTTTGCGACCTCATGGACTATAAAGTCCATGGAGTTCTCCAGGCCAGAATACTGGAGTGGGTAGCCTTTCCTTTCTCCAGGGGATCTTCCCAACCCAAGGATTGAACCCAGGTCTCCTGCACTGCAGGAGGATTCTTTACCAGCTGAGCCACAAAAGAAGCCCAAGAATACTGGAGTGGGTAGCCTACCCCTTCTCCAGCATATCTTACCATTCCAGGAATCAAACCAGGGTCTCCTGCATTACAGGCAGATTCTTTACCAACTGAGCTATCAGGGAAGCCCATTTTGGTTGCATACATGGAATATTTAATATTGTCTTATAGCTCTCTTGGGTTGCTTTTTACTTACTTTAGTTTTTCTCTCTCTGTTCTTTGAGTTGGGAGATTTCTAGAGATCAATCTTCAAGTTCATTGCTTCCTTCCTCTGCCATCTAAAGTTGCTGTTGAGCTCATCCTGTGAACTTTTAATTTAGTTATAGTATCTTTCAAATCTAGAATTTCTATTTGGTTCTTTTTTGTGTGTTTTCCTTTCTCTGATGGTATTCCTTATTTTTTTTTTTTTAACTCATTTTTAGCTTATTTATCCTTAATTGAACGTCTTTCTTTAGCTCTTTAAACATGTGTATGTCTGTTTTTAAGTCTTTGCTAAATCCAGCATCTATATCCTTCACAATAAATTTCTACTTCTGAATAGAGGTCATAGTTTCCTGTTTCTTTTCATGTTTAATAACTTCTGGTTGAAAATTGGGCATTGTAGATAATATATGGTAGCAATTCCAGATTCTGTTCTTTGGAGGATCTTTAATCTTTTTTTAAATTAGTCCACTATTTATATTTAGATTCAAAGTGTGTAATCTGTTTCCCCTGTGGTATGCAGACGCTGATATTTATGACAACAAGATTATAGAAAATTCAATGCAATCAGGCAAAGATTCCAGCACACTGACTGATTGGTATCATGTTGCTAAACATCCTCTGAAACATTCACTATAGTGAGACTTTACACCATATAAACAGAACTTTAAGGAGATTATTAGGTTCTTTAAGAAAGATAACTTTTAAGGAGTTGGAAATATTTAAAAAGTGCTACTATCTTTTTGAAAACCAAATTGTCATTTAGGTGATTATTTTTCAGCTTTAAGATGGGTTACATTTCAATATTGGAAGAAACTGTGTAACATTTGTGGTTTGTGTGCTATAAGTATCAGAGTTGGTGGAACATATACTTTTATAAATAAAATATCTCCATTTTCAGGGAGGATTAAGCACCAGGAATGAAATGTGTCTCTCATACCTTCTTTATTACCCAAGAATTAATCTTACTCGATGTGCAAGTATCCCAGACATCATGGAGCAACTTCAGTTCATTGGTGTTAAGGAGATCTACAGGCCAGTCACGTAAGTAGTCAATGGATTTCATGATGGGGTAAGGGTGGGCTTTATTTTCATTGAAGATTCATCACCATGTTATGGGATTCCTTTATGTGCTGTTCTATTTGATTATTTTCAGCTGAGCAGTCCAGGTGAGCATCTTGATTGCTATGTCCAGGGTCTTTAAGACTACTCTTAGGTTCACTAGTTTTCTAGAAAGACCTGAAGGATTCAGCAGCTAATTATATTCATGGCTAACATATATTACAGTGAAAGACTATAAAAAATGAACCAGAGGAAAAAGTACATGAGGCAAAACCCACAGGAAGCCAGATGCCGGTCTCCAAGGCGAGCTTTCAAGAAACCCCGCCCAGGGGAGCCTCACAGAATGTGCTTAATTCCACCAGCAGCAACTTATGAGAACACACATGAAGTGTTGTCCACTGCAGAAGCTCATTAGAGACTCAGAGCTCAGAGCTTTTATTGGGGGCTGGTCACATAGGTGCCCTCTGCTTGGCAAATACCAAGATTCCAGACTCCCAGAAGGAAAGCAAGTATTCAACATAAGCAGCCTCATTTGTACAGACAGTCTAGGCATGGTAAATTGCACTTATCATTTAGAGAAAGTTTTATGTTAGTGCAGAAAATTGTTGGCTATTTAAGTTCCCTGATGCCAGCCAAAGGTCAGCCTTCCAAGCAGGTGTTCCTAAGGATGTCAGACTCAGGCTTGCTGTGTTAATTCTTTCTGCACAGTTGTGTATGATAGGAATGACTTATGGCAAAATAATAAGCAAGATAAATATTATTCTTGCTCCCTTGAAATTGTATATTAGAGAGGGTAAGAAGTAATAGGCAAATATACATATAAAATTTCAGATATTAAAAGATGTCATGAACATAATTGAGACAATGAAGGAAGTGTGTTGTTCTCAGCTGGGTGGTGAGAGCTTATCTGGGGAGCTGTCTTAGTCCCTTCTGCTTTAACTACCACAGACAGGGTAGCTTGAAAACAGTAGAAATTTATCTCTCACTGTTCTGGAGGTTGAGAAGTCCAAGATCAAGGTTCTGCAGATTCAGTGCCTGCTGAGGACCCAGAGAGCCATCTTGTTACAGTGATCTCCCATGGCAGAAAGCTCAGGGGAGCTTTCTCAAGCTGCTTCTGTAAGGACACTAATCCTGTTTATGAGGACAGACTCTTCCAAGAGCCCCACCTCCTAATAACATCACCTTGGGTGTTAGGATTTCAACATGTGAATTTGTGGGGTGGGGCGGGGACAAAAATATTCAGTCTATATCAGAAGGTGATGTTTGAACAGAGACCTAAGTGTTGAGGAGCCAGTCATGGAAAGATCTACAAGCATACTCTGCAGAGAGAAAAGCCAGTGTAACAGGTGGTGAATATGAGGCCAGCATGTTCAAAGAACAGCAAGAAGGTGAGTTTGGCTGAAGCAGAGGGAGATATGGTGGGCAATAAGTGGGACGTATAAGAGCAAGTGGGACCAGACAGTATAGGACTTTATAGGCAGCATAAGGACTCTGGGTTTTAAATGTAAAGAGAAGCTATTATAGGGTATGGTGCATGTGTGCTCAATTCTTTGGTCGTGTCCAACTCTTTGCAACCTCATGGACTGTAGCCCACTAGGCTTTTCTATCCATGGAATTTTCCAGACAAGAATACTGGAGTGGGTTGCCATTTCCTGCTCCAGGGAATCTCCACAACCCAGGGACTGAACCTGAATCTGTTTTGTCTCCTACATTGGCAGGCAGATTCTTTACCATTGTACCACCTGGGAAGCCCTCTTATAGGATCAGTTCAGTCACTCAGTCGTGTCCAACTCTTTGTGAACCCATGCACTGCAGCACACCAGGCTTCCCTGTTCATCACCAACTCGCAGAGCTTGCTCAAACTCCTGTCCATCGAGTCAGTGATACCATCCAACCATCTCATCCTCTGTCATCCCCTTCTCCTGCCTTCAATCTTTCCCAGCATCAGGGTCTTTTCCAATGAGTCAGTTCTTTGCATCAAGTGGCCAAAGTATTAGAGTTTCAGCTTCAGCATCGGTCCTTCTAATGAATATTCAGGACTGATTTCCTTTAGGATTGACTGGTTTGATCTCCTTTCAGTCCAAGGGACTCTCAAGAGTCCTATGATAGGATATAGATATTCAAAATGTTAATTTAGTCATTATGTTGAGAAAAGACTCTAGGAGGACAAGATTAGAAATAATATAATCAACCAGGAAATTTGTGATTGTCCAGTTGAAAGGTGAGGGTGCCTTAAACCAGGATGGTGCCAGTAAAATTGGTGAGAAATGGTTCCAATCAGATTACCTTTTGAAGGTAGCCCTCACTGAACTTACTGATTAACTGCAGCTCTGGGAAATGGTGAGGGAAAGAGAAGAGTAAAGGAAAAATAGTGATGTCTGAATGGTGCAGGGAAACATGTTTGAAAAAGAAATTGAGAATTATTATTATTATTAAGGTTGATATAGAAAAAAAGGATTTTATCCATTCTTTGCAGTACCACAAAGAAGAATTCGGATGGCTGGTGGAAAGTTTGAAGTGTAGATTTAATTTTTATGCAAGGAAGAATCTTCTAATGATTAGGATTTTTCAAAATTAATCAGTCAGTTACAAAAGGACTGATGTAATTAGACACAAGAGACACATAGATTTTTGAGGGGGTGTATTTAAGGAAAGATTAAATAAACACTTAATGAGGATGTGGTAAAAACATAGATCAGAACGAGAATATAATTATGGCCTACTTTGTGTTCCAAAATTTTATAGGGATTATAAATTAGAAACTGCAAACACTCTTCTTTTTAAATTAAACCCACTATTCATAGATATGTTCTACTGAGTTCCTATTCAGTCAACCCAATGACCACCATATCAGAGGTCTGTATCTGCTAAAATACAAATAACAAAATGCTGGTATAAACTAAGTTGTAGCTTCTGAAGTATTTTCACATACGTAATTTCGCTTAATTTATTTTCACACAGTTTTATTAGGTAGAGCAGTATTTGCACTCCCAGTTCAGAGAAGGAAATGGAAACTAAAGATTAAGAATCTGTTCAACTTCATAGATTACATAATCAACGGAGGAGGTGAAATTTGTATTGTTGTTGCTATACATGTGCCTTTTTGTTCACAATGACTACATTGTGAACAAATAAAATGTCAATAAAAATCACAACGGCACATAAAATGTCACTCTAGAAGCACTAGGATGTAGTCTTGTTTTTAAAATATCGAGATTGTATGTTTCTTGCATTGGTGTTTAGTCACTTCAATCACGTCCGACTCTTGGGTACCCTATGGATCGTAGGCCACCAAGCTCATTTGTCCATTGGATTTTCCAGGCAGTGATATGGAGTGGGTCGCCATTTACTTCTCTGAAGAATCTTCGGGACCCAGGGATCAAACCCAGGTCTCCTGCATTACAGGCATTCTTTACCATCTGAACCACCAGGGAAGCCCATATTGCTTCTTGCTAAGACTTAAATGGGCTTCCCTGATGGGTCAGACTGTTAAGGAGTCCTGCAATATGGGAGACCTGGGTTCAGTCCCTGGGTTGGGAAAATCCCCTGGAGGGAGGGTGTGGCAATCCACTTGAGTACTCTTGCCTGGAGAATCCCAGGGACAGAGGAGCTTGGCAGGCGACAGTCCATGGGGTTGCAGAGTCGGACATGACTGAGAACAGCACAGCAAGACTTAAATAGCTTTGTTTTTTCCCCGTTAGAATATTTTTAACGTATTGACTGGAAAATTCCTAATCAAGAGAACGTTGGAGAGAATGTTAGATGAGCATTCAAAGCTGTGTATTTACAAGATGAACAAACTGCATGCTGTGATCCAGTTATTTTCTTTTCTGCTCAGCTTGTATAAAGCCTCTGAAAATGCCTATCTCTGTGTCCCAACAAGCTTTGTATGTGTTCACTGGTTTGATCTCCTCCAGGAAATACTGAAGTTGGCATTTTCGTTACTTAGGGAGAATTGCTTCACAGAACAAGACTAGTTTTGAGATGTCATTGCCCACATAAAACATTTAACTACATGTTTGAGTACATTTATTCTACAAAAATATGAATGAAAAATAACCTCTGTTATAAGTACATGTTTGGACTTTAAATCAGACTTTTACGTTTAGTTCATCATCATACTGACATAAATATTATTAAAGGCCAAACTGATAAGGTACTGGCAAAAAGAAAGAAAGAAAGGGTTTTGGGTGCTTTTTTTTTGTTTTGCTTATGAAAATATTGCTAATTTGGTTTTAGGATACAGTATTAAACAGAAATATCATATAACATATAACCTAGAATCTTCTATTTTTGCTTTAATGTAAGGGCTATTTAGGTGCTCCATTTTATTTTAAGGATTCTGTAGCAATTCTAGGATTAGAGGATACATTGGTAGAAAAACAGAGACATGTACATCCTGTCTCAAGATTTATCTGTTGTGGAGGGTGCAGTTTTCCTCTGCCTTCTACAGAGCTGGCAAGTCTTACGGAAAAACAAAACCTCCCAAAGATCAAATAACAGAATAGATAATGAGTTTAGATAAATTTGTATTCCCTGTTGGACGATACATCAACACTCTCCATGTGGTTCCAGTGAGGTTTCTGTGATGGAAAGTTCCTGCTTCATTTGTTCTGTTTCTTTAAAAAAAATCAGGAGAGGTGATTTTTCTATTCTCTGCAGGAAAAAAAAAACAATCACTTCATGTTGATAAGGTGTTAAAATCACATAGGCTTATTATAGAGCATTTAGGTAATGCAGAAAAAGGTTTTAAAAAAGAGGACACAACCTATCACTCCAAATTCTGTTAGAAATAAATAACACTGACATTAATTGAATGTCATTGGAGACATCTTTCTTATAGGTATTGACGCAAAGATGAAAAGGTCAGGGCTGTGAAAGTCTCTCAGTCATGTCCAGCCCTTTGCAACCCCACAGACTATATAGTGCGTGGAATTCTCCAGGCAAGAATATTGTAGTGGGTAGCTGTTCCCTTCTCCAGGGGATCTTCCCAATCCAGGGATCGAACCCACATCTCCCATATTGCAGGTGGATTCTTTACCAGCTGAACCACCAGGGAGGCCCAGATCAGTGTTAGAAAGATTATAATTTGTGTACTGCTTTAAACAAAAATAATAAAATTTAATTTTGTTTCAATTTATCAGAAGACTAAATTAAAATTGAATAATTGTTGAATAAATAAACATTGCTGTTGTTTTTAATGACAAGAAATAATATTATATAAAGGAGCTCTCAGATGCTGAGAAAATAGAGCATAAAAGATACTAATACTTTTTTAAATACTGTATTTCAGTTTTAGATCATAAAAATGAGAACATTCACACTTTCACATTTTTCTCCAAACCTCCCTTTTTGTACCTCCAAATATTTATTATTTATATTAGAATTTTTGTATTCTCAAGATTTTTAATTTTCACCTTTAATTCTGAAACATAATTTCCATAATATTTATTGCAGCTTTTATAGATTCCATGATAATTCCTAATCTTCATATGATTTCTGCATTTCTAGGTTCTTTGATTCCTCAGGATTTTGTCCTCAGTTACTTAATCAAGAAGGGCTTCCACATGCTTTATGTCCTTTATGTTTGAAATTTTCTGCATTTATATTTCTGCAGCGTTTGGTTGGATATAGTAATTGGGAATCATAGCCCACCTCCCCCCCTTCAGAGAGGTCTTTGGATAAATGGGCTCATTCTTCCTCTGCCTGTAGAATTTGTAAGTTCAACTGAACATATTTCATTGTTGAGTATATGAATCAATTTCTGGAAATACAAAGTGTTTTACATATTTACATATATAAATATTTACATATTTTCTGGAAATATATATATATTCACTTCTTTTTTTCATAACAAGGAAATTTTCTTATGTCTACAAACTTTTTTCTATTTGAGATTTTTGTCAAGAGTTTCCCTCTAATTTTTCAGAAATACTCTTCTGCCGCTTGCTTTTTTTTTTTTTTAAACATACTTGGTGCTAAATTTGTTTTGTTTAAAATTTATTTCCTTTGGTCCATCTCCTTTTTCATCTCATTCTGTTGTTTTATCATCTTGTATTTGAGCTCTTGTTTAATCGCATTCATGTTTTTATTAAACATAGCATGAAACACTTGTGGAAATTCTCTCCAGTATAATTAGTTTATGTCATCTTCTAGAATAGATTTTTTATCTCTCTCTCTCTGTCTCTCTCTCTTTTTTTTTTTTTTGGTCTTCACTGGATATTGAAATAATTGAAATGTGATATTATTTCCTTTCACCCTAAGTTTCATGGTTGTTTGGCCATTCCTTCTTTTGCTGAGCCAGTTCTGCTTAAAACTTCTCTTTGGTAAAACATAGATGAGGTTTTGACTACTTTCTAAGCAAATTTGAGAGTAGTTTGCTTTCTCTCCACACTACAGTTTGAGATTTGGGTGATATATATACATATATATATATATTTTGTTTTTTTTTTTTTTGGACAGGATATATTTTATGTGGGCTTCCCTTGTGGCTCAGCTGGTAAAGAATCTGCCTGCGATGCGGGAGACCTGGGTTCGATCCCTGGGTTGGGAAGATCCCCTGGAGAAGGAAAAGGCTACCCACTCCAGTGTTCTGGCCTGGAGAATCCCATGGACTGTATAGGCTGTGGGGTCGCAAAGAGTCAGACACGACTGAGTGACTTTCATTTGTCCACTTGTTGATATTTTATGTACTTTCTCGTCTATATTTTGAGGGTAAAGGGCTGTGTGTGCAGAGGTGTAACTGTTCTCTATATTATAATAAGGCGGTTTTTCCTTCCTCAGATTTTATTAAAAATCTATTAGAGGATGTTTTCTAACTGGTTGGAGCTGACTGCCTTTCAGTAGAGGAATGTCCCAGGCCTTATTATGTCAGTCTGCCAAACCTGTTACAGCTCACAAACCTCTGCTTCTGCCAGGGAGATTCAACTGCGCTTGATCCTTCCACACGTTCATTTGCTCAGAGAGCGTGCAGAGGGTTAGGAGCTGTGCCTCATTCAGTCAGATTTCCTGGTCTCCTTCTTTAACCATCTGATTGGTAAAGTATAGGTTGTATCTTTTTTGTCTGTTTGTTGATACGTTTTATTTCTTGTTTGTTATTTATTTATTTGGGTCAAATTGCTTGAGATAGAGCTTACATCCAGTTAAATGCCCCTTTGTTAAGTATGGGCTTCCCAGGCGGCTCAGTGGTACAGAACTCACCGGCCCACACAGGAGATGCAGGAGACGTGGGTTCGATCCCTGGGTAGGAAAGATCCTCTAGAGGAGGAAATGGCAACCCACTCCAGTGTGCTTGCCTGGGACATCCCATGGACAGAGGAGCCGGGTGGGATACAGTTCCTGGAGTCGCGAGAGAGTCGGACAAGACCGCACACCTGGGCAGGCACGCGTGCTAAGTATGCTGCTAGAAAGTTCTCTCGGATGTGTTCCCCTGTTTAACCACATCACAGAGGAGCTCTAGGGCGTTTGCATCACCACTGAGACTTCTGTCACACCTCTGGAGACACCCCCCTCCACACACAGCCCCAGAAAAGCAGGAATCTGCTTTCTGTCACTATTAGTCTGATCGTCTCTAGACTTTATGAAAATAGGATCATATGGTGTATACTCTTTTGTGCCTGGCTGCCTTACCTCAGAATGCTTTTGAGATTCACCTATACTGAAATCCATCTACACATATATATGTATGTATGTATTTGCGTGTGTGTATGTGTATCATCAACCCACTCCTTTTTATTGCTGAGTAGTATTCCCCAGTGTGTATATACCTAAAATTTCATTTATCTGTTCACTAGTTGGAAGACATTTGGATTGTTTCCAGTTTGTGGCAATTATGAAGCAAGCTGCTATAAATATTATTGTATTCATCCTTGTGTGGACATATGTTTTCAATTTCTGCTTTAATACCTAGTGGTGGGATCCTTGGATTGTACACTAGGTCTCTGTTTACAGCATTGAGACTCTCAAATGTTCTCCCAAATAACGTACCTCTCTACATTCTCACTGATAACCTGTAAGATTTCCTACTACTTAATCTTCCCAGTGTTCTTTGTATTTTCTTGATTTTGAATTTCATCTATTGTAATGTGTATGCCGTGGTATCTTACTGTAGTTTTATTTTCCATTTCCCCTGTGACAGATGATATCAAGCCTCTTTTCACATGCTGATTAATCATTGATACATGTTCCTTTTTAATTGTTCGAATTCTTGTCCATTTAACTGAGTTTTTTTTTTTATTATTGAGTTGTCAGAGTTCTTTATAATTGTAAAGAGTTTTTATACTTTAGATATAAATTCTTAGGTGTATGTTTGCAAATAATTTTTTTTCTGGTCTATGACTTGATTTTAATTTTTTAGCTGTATTTTTCTGCAGTCCATTTTATTATTTTTGGTTTGTTTTGTGTTTTTGATATCCCTTGTAAGAAACTGTCACCTGCCCAAGGTTGTGAAGATTTTCTCTCTTTTTTTTTTTCCTAAAAGTTTTATAGTTTTAGCATTAGGTTGAAGATCCATTTTGAATAATTTTCTGTTTGTTGAATTTTCTGAGGTTCATTGTATTTCATACAGACATCAAGTTGTACAAGAACTGTTTGATGAAAAAAGCTACTTTTTTCCTATACAATTACTCTGAAATGTTTGTTGCAAATCCTTTCACCATATATTGCCAATTTCTGGACTCTGAGTTCTGTTCATTGTGTTACATGTTTCAGTTCAGTTCAGTTCAGTTCAGTCGCTCAGTCGTGTCCGACTCTGCGACCCCATGAATTGCAGCACGCCAGGCCTCCCTGGTACATGTTTAGCTTTACTATAATACCACACAATTATTATTATTTTTTTATAGTAAATCTTGAAATGAGTGTGTAAATCCCCAAACTTTGCCATTTTTTTCTTTTCCCAAAGTTATTTTGGATAGTCTTAAAGTTTATTTCATTTCTGTATATTTTTAAATCGACTAGCCAATTAAATTAAGCTTATAAAGCAAAATTGCTCATCAATATTAAAGCCTTTATTTTTGTCAACTACAGTGATATATAAATAATACCCTTCAATTTATATGTGGATCTGGGTAGTTATTTAGACACTGCCCAGATGTGCAGAAATGTAATAGTTTTACTTTCTAGAACATTCCTAAATTTCTAATAACTCAAGTCCCAGTCCCAGTGAGAGCAGAACTTACTACCTGAACATTATCTATTTCTGGTTTAGATTGCAGTCTTTTAAGGAAAAATACTTAGGATAAATATTTACTTTTTCAGGATTACTCCTCATTCTGTCTTTTCCTTCTCTTCTTTCCAGTGGTAATCAGCAAGTGTGGTGTAGGACAGGCTGCAAGGTTAGGAAGTTTGTTAGTGTGATGTTATAAAGTAGGAGCCTGAACAAATTTAGTAGGAAGGGAAAGGAGACAATGAAAATGGGACAAGATGCCAGGTTAGGGAGGTCGTGACACTCTCCTCCCCACCCAGCCTGTCCTGCTGGCTCCAATAAAGGGTTCATTGGGCTTGCCCTTTTTAAAATCCTTTTCTACATAATTATAATAAGCAAGCAAATGTGTTTATACCTCTTCTGTAACTCTATACTGTGAAATCTCAAACAGATGCTAATTTGCTAATTTGTTCTAGCGGTAAACCTTTTTTTTAAGGTTTCATCTATGTAATATACAATACATAAAGAACCCACCAGCCAACGCAGGAGACATAAGAGACGTGGGTTCGATCTCTAGGTCAGGAAGATCCCCTGGAAGAGGGCATGGCAACCCACTCCAGTATTCTTGCGTGGAGAATCCCATGGACAGAGGAGCCTGGTGGGTTACAGCCCACGGGGCGGCAAAGACTCAGACAGGACTGAAGTGACTTGCACACGCGCGTTCACTCTTCACTAGCAAAGCTGCAGAAAACTTAGGGAGTTAGCAGAGATTCTAGTGCCCCCTTGTGGTGTTTTGGGAGATTACAGGCTGATGATCTCCGCTCCCCGCTACCCGTCCGGCATTTTCCTGGTTATAAAGTAGATTTTTCCTTTTCTCAAGGCAAATACCTTATCTCCTTGAAAAGTAAATTTTATTTTTAGTATTTGACTTAAAGTTATTTTATATTTAATTAAACTTAGCTATTTTGGGGAGGCTGTAGCTGCTTCAGTTGTGTCTGACTCTTTGTGACCCCATGGACTATAGCCCACCAGTCTCCTCTGTCCACGGAATTTCCCAGGCAAGAGTACTGGAGTGGGTTGTCATTTCCTTCTCCAGGGGATTTTCCCGATCCAGGGATGGAACAAGCATCTCCTGCATTGTCAGGCGAGTTCTTTACCACTAACACCTAGCTTTTAGTATATTTTAGATGACATGGTATGTAAATATAATGGGCCCCTTTCAAGTTAAATTTTTACTTTATGAAAGTTTTTACATGTACAGATTTTATTTTGTACTGATTCTGGATTGTACCTCTGTAAGTCTCCACAGAGTATTTGATTTGCGATGTGACAGATTTTAGGTCATTGCTGGATCTGTTTGCTGCAGTGTGATGGCACTTGCTCATTCTTTATGGAACGTCAAGGTCTCTGTGCGTAACAGCGCATTTAAAACTCAGCAAAGATATATTGACTTTAATTAAAGAAAAAAGGTTAGGAATAAAGAATATAAAGATCCTCGTATGTGACCTATTGTATTATTCATTATCTCACTTATTAAAGTACAGAGGAAATGTTTTCATTTTAAACATAAAAAATTTATCTTCATAACTCTAAAAGACAGTAAAGAGTGTTTTATTTAATTAAAAAGATAATATTCAACATGCCTGAGTAGGTTATGTATGTAAGAGAGAGCGAGCTGATATGACATAATTAAATGAAGAAATTACAAAGATCAAATATTAAAAATGTAGATTCCTCAGAGGTTAATTCGTTGCTAATTATTGAAAATCGCTGGAACTTCCTCTTGGGGTATCGAGGGAGCCAAACCCCTACCAGGTACCCATGATAATCTCCTGGGTGGTCCATGGAACAGACCATGCAAATTTTTGAACTACACTTAAACACTGTTCCTTTTTTCGAGAATCGAGAATCTAAAACTTATATTTCTTGGACACTTTACATATATTTTTCTTCAGCAGCAAGTAGAAGCAGGGTGTATCATCTTCAAAGTATTTTTTTCTCAGTGAAATTTTAAAAACACTGGTTCAATTAAAAAAAAAAAATGTTGCCACCTAGGTAAGCAAAACCTGGACAACCAACAGTGGTCAGGCTTTTCAACAGTATGGAATTGAAATTTCCATTGTTGTTCAGTATCTTTTGATATTCTGCACATTTCTTCATTACATCATTAGTTTTGCAGTCTTCAGAACTGACGCCTATCAGTTATATTGTTAACCAAAGCCAAAACAATTATGTGAGGAATTGTGGGGCTCCGGGGAAGCTTTCTAAGTCAAAACTATTTGTCTAAAAGTAACACTCATCTGCTACTAAACTGAGGAATTTTCTTAAAAAAGACTTCTTATTTTATATGTATTTCTTCTAGTAACTGATTAAGAGTTGATTAGTACTTTCAATCAGGTTATCTGTTTGTGTAAAAACGAACTAGTATGAAGTCTGTTTTAGAATACAATAAGTCCCCTACATCCAAATGCATTTCCTTCCGAGAGAGTGTCCCTAAGTCCAATCTGTTAAGTCCAACAAAGTTTGCCTAGGTACCCAGCTGACATAATCGTCTGTATAGTCATAGGTTTATAGTACTTTTCACACAGATAATATGTAGATAAAAAACAAACATAGAAAGTAGCGAAAGCGTTTGTAACCTTACAGTACCATCCTTGGAAAGTGCAGGGCTACACAACAGCTGGTGTACAGGGGTATGTTTGCATCTTTAGCAGTTCACAACTTAAAAGCTCATATTAGGGGACTTACGGTATTGAAAAGTAATGGAAACACAAAATGTTTAGTTCTGAATATGACTCATTCTGGTTATTTATTTTATATTCAGGACCTGGCCTTTTATTATCAAAAGCCCTAAGCAGTATAAAAACCTTTCTTTCATGGATGCAATGAACAAGTTTAAATGGACTAAAAAGGAAGGTCTTGCCTTCAATAAGCTTGTCCTTAGCCTGCCGGTCAACGTGAGATGTTCCAAGACAGACAACGCAGAGTGGTCGGTAAGCCCCGCTTTGTTTTAATCTTCAAGGAAAACAGATACCGGAGTTTACCGGAATCCACAACAGATAAAATGAGAGGAACAGACAGATATCCATAAATCCAGTTGTCTTTTGATAAGTCTGAGAATTTTTCAATGATTATATAGATGCCCCAAACCTTCTGATTCCACTTCCTTCAAAGAAGGAAATTTATTCTAAAACTAAAGTTGGGGTGAAAAAGGAATAAGGTGGGATGAAAGATTCAAAAAGAAACCTGAGAGAGCATGTTTTATATCTCTTCTTTCCCGAAGGTGTGTCTGACCCTTTCTCCACCTTGCTGGGAATCCCTAGGATTCTGACTGATGTCGGACCACTTCAGCACCCGTTGCCCCCTCCCACCCTTTTAACCCCTGCAGAAATGCAGGGCTGAGCAAGTTTGGCCGCAGTCCTGCTCTTCAATCACACACTCAGTGGCTTTGTTTCTGCTCTTTCCTTTTCAGATTCAAGGCATGACAGCATTACCTCCAGATATAGAAAGACCGTATCAAGCAGAGCCCTTGGTGTGCGGGGCGTCTTCCACCTCCCTGCATGGAAATGCCTGTCTCGAGCTGCTCCTGAGTTTCGTGGTCCTGGGCGGCGCACTCAGCCCCAGGAGCGTGTGCCCGTAATACTCTCATGCTCGGTGACCACAGTTTTCCGTGATCCGAGCCTGATATTTCCCATGCAGGTTAAGGACATTTATGGGGTGTGAAGGATGAGGGTGAAGACCTTGGAGACTTCCTCTCACAGGTTCCCTTCCTCCTGTCCCCTCTTCTTTCTCAGACTTCCTGAGAGATGTCCATCGGTTTCTCATCTTTTCCTCGGAAATATCTGATAAAATGTATGAATCGTTCAGTAAAGCAAAATTGACCTTACCTAACCTCTTTAAAAAATTGGACAAAGTCAAGTGGAAGTAAAAGACTTCTTTATCTCCTGTATTTCATTTTATTGAAATACTTGTTATTGCTATTTTACTTCTTGAAATGATTGATTTCATTTCTGTATTCCTCTTTTTAAATGTTTTTATCTTAAAGGTGTAAATGGAAGTACTGTCCATTCCAGTGTTCTTTCTCTTTACTGCTCTTTGCTGTGATTTCCCGAATGGAACAGTGGTTCTACTTTCTTGTAATATGTGGCTCTGTCTTTCTGTGAATCACCCGTGGGCCCCTGACCTCAACACTTTCTGATGGTGCCCATTCTAGCCTGCTCATTTACCTGAGTCTGCGTCCCAAACCACCCTGAGCCCATCTTTTTCCCTGCTTCCTTGCTCAGCACTGGCCAGGTGAGTTTTTTCCTTGAGCTCTGTCACTATCCAAAAAGAAAGAGGCTGCAGAAAACATAGCAATGGTACATAACTGATTGTAGCCTAGGAGAAAATGTAGCTGGCTGCAAACTCAGTGCTGTGAGGGGCCTTTTGTGAAGGGCCAGGACAAAGGCCAGAGGGTGTGAACCAGCTGAGGAAGGTGTGAACCAGCTGAGGAGGGTGTGAACCAGCTGAGGAGGGTGTGAACCAGCTGAGGAGGGTGTGAACCAGCTGAGGAAGGTGTGAACCAGCTGAGGAGGGTGTGAACCAGCTGAGGAGGGTGTGAACCAGCTGAGGAGGGTGTGAACCAGCTGAGGAGGGTGTGAACCAGCTGAGGAGGGTGTGAGGTCCTCTCTGACCATGTTGGGTATCACACGTGTTGCATACTGGCTCAATCTGAGTCACAGTTGCTATTGTAGATTTATTTTTATATTAGTTAATAAACTAACTTTCCAAAATAAAATTGTCACCAGTCCTGTCACCTTTTTTGTTCTTTTGGTATAGATCAGCCAAATCTTATCTTGGGTCTTTTGCTCATTGTCTTAAGCTAAGCTTGTTTGGATCATATTAATAAACTAAATGAAATTAAATTTTTGTGTGATTATCTTGTATACTCCTTGGGAGAAGCAGGTGGTCCAATACTGCCAGATTTGCCAACTACATCAATTAAGAATGTTGTATTTTCCCATTTCATTTCTAAGCTGTTTCTCCCCAGCAAACAGTGTCTTAAACACAAATGATGCATGCCTGTGTGTTTAGTTGTTCAGTATGTGTGATTCTTTGCACCCTATGGACTTAGCCTGTCAAGCTTCTTTGTCCATAGGATTTTTCAGGCAAGAATACTGGAGTGGGTTGCTATTTCCTCCTCCAGGGGATCTTCCCTATGCAGGGATCAAACCCATGTCTGCAGGTGGGATCTTTACCACTGAGCCAACTGGGAAGTCCCAACACAGACTATATTGTTTTCTAAGTAAATATTGACTTTTGGAGTTTTTCCTTCTTGATTCTTTGAATTTGTCCACCTAATGGAATGTTTGTAATACTTATGAGGAGTATTTTACTGTTAAGTTTAATTCTTTTTATTTTATAAGTGCTATATCATGTTCTATGATTTTCCATCCAAATATTTATATAATATGACCATCCCAAACACTCCATATTTGAAATTTCATGTTTATTTTTAGTTCAGAATTTCTGAATCTGAGATGTCAAAGAAAAATTATTTCCTTTGGAAATTGTGTAATACTGTATTTGCTTTCATTGTTCTTCGTAAGGAAGCTGAATATACTGGCTAGAAAAGGATACACAACTTTTGGAAACTCAAATTTTTGGAGCCAGGAGAAATTTATTTTTCCAGTTGATGTTGCTAAGAATAAAGCAGGTATTCCTCTCATAGGAATCCTCATATATATATATATATGTGTGTGTGTGTATTTATAAAATATATATATATTTTGAAGCACTGACTCTTTGAAATTAGGATAGGTTATCTGTTGTATTCAAATCCAGCATAGTAAGCTGGTATTTTATGAGCAGAAAATGGTCAATTGAATAGACTCATGGCAGCATCCCCTACCCCCTGAGCCAGAGGAGTGTTCCATGGAAAATATGAAGAGCCATGGAAAATTGCTACAAATTTTAAAAAGCTTACTGTTGCACTTTTCAGAGTCTTGAATATATGACTGCATATTGGAAAGTTCAAGTTATGTAGTGTGAAATTATTTCCCAAACACATTGACCACTTGACCATGTCGTATTGGGCCAGTGTTCCTCAAGGAACAAGCTTTGGGACATGTACTTTTCCCAGCAGAGCATGTCCAGGTTTATGTAACAATTTTTCTAAAAATTTCAAGCTGTTCATGGTGAACTGCAAAGCATAGCCCAACAAACATGGGCCTTCCACTTGTGTTCACTAGTCTGTTCCTAATTTGCTGTTCTATTTTGCCAACACACTATTTTTTTTATTAACCTAGAGTCAGTACAATTTACAGAGAACATAGAAAAGGAAATTTACATTTTTAAAAGTAAAAAATTCATTAAACTGAATTATGTGGCATGAATAAAATATTTGAGAGGTATTGACAAATAAGGCTATATATTTTTGAAAAGTTTTAGAGCTATAGACATAGACTAATGGTGTGGGACTGATGTAATGCAAAAAAAATTTTTTTTTAAATTGGGAAGAGTCATTCCATATTGCACATATAGAATGCAAGTCTGATTTGAACCAATTTCTCTCAGTATTTTATTTTTTTTTCCATTTATTTTTATTAGTTGGAGGCTAATTACTTTACAATATTGTAGTGGTTTTTGTCATACATTGACATGAATCAGCCATGGATTTACATGTGTTCCTTATCCCGATCCCCCCTCCCACCTCCTTCTCCACCCGATTCCTCTGGGTCTTCCCAGTGCACCAGGCCCAAGCACTTGTCTCATGCATCCAACCTGGACTGGGGGATCTGTTTCACACTAGATAATATACATGTTTCGATGCTGTTCTCTCGAAACATCCCACCCTCGCCTTCTCCCACAGAGTCCAAAAGTCTGTTCTGTACTTCTGTGTCTCTTTTTCTGTTTTGCATATAGGGCTATCGTTACCATCTTTCTAACTCTCAGTATTTTAAAATAAGCCCATTAAATACTGACAACCAAAATAATTCCATACATTTGTACAGTGTTTTGAAATTTGCAAAGTGTTTTCACAATACTTCTCACTTAGTGTTTAAAACTGCTTTTCAAGTTGAGTACTTGTATGCAGAAATGCTAACCAGATAGCATAATGTACAGCAGTAATCATTGGAGACCTAAGTTTCAATCACTTCACAAACTTCACATGTATAAATTAAATCTAAATTACTTGCACTTACTAAGCTTTGTCTTCCTCTTGGTAAAGTAGCAATAATAGATTCTCACCTTATGAAGTTGCTTGTGGATTAAATGTGACGATGAAGGAAGAGCATCTGGCATAATGAACCATCAATACTAGTTTTCTTCCTGCCTTTGCAAAATCTCCAATTTAAGGTAAACAGTATCTGATAACAAGTGCAGATTTTTCTCTCCTCCTTACAGACATCATCAGCTGAAATTTGACTTTAACTGAACCACTTTTACTGAGTAAATGACACTTGTCAAATGAATATTAGGTCTGAGTGAATTTGGCAATCGTGAGTTCATGCTCAGTTGCTAAGTCATGTCAGACTCTTTGCAGCCCCATGGACTGTACCCGCCAGGGTCCCCCATCCATGGAGCTTCCCAGGCAAGATGTTGCTATTTCCTTCTCCAGTGGATCTTCCTGACCCAGGGATCAAACCCACGACTCTTGCATTAGCAGATAGATGGGTTCTTTACTACTGAGCCACCAAGGAAGCCTGAATTTGGTAATCACTCCCTCAAAAAAATTTTTTTATTGACTGCCTGCTTGTTATGTTTTAAGTTTCTGAAGAGCAAAAATACTATGTTTTGCTCTTTTATTTCGGAAAATGATGTGTTCTCATTGAAACTAATGATATTTCAGAGTTGAAATGAACTGTTTCTTGTCTTTTATGTGGTTAGTTTTTAAGGTGAATAGCTTTAAAATTCTACACTATTTTTTATTGCTTCATGAAAATTTTTCTTCCATATTTGATTACAAAAACTTCACATTGAGAAATTATAAGTTGTCTTCTATTATTAAGATATTTCAGGAAAAATATGTTCTTCCAAATCATTCTACTAAATATAATATTCTGTTAACCAAAATTAAGGAAAAGACAGGGGAAATAAAAAAGAATGGGGTGGAAGAGGTATCCATAGTAACAAGGAAAGTGTTTCTCTTCACCACTAGATGGCGATCTGTGCATCTGTTTGTCAATCCTGTCTGCTCTGGAGCAGGTTTAAATGTGCTAGATTGCTCCAACAACCTGATCTGAGCCTTCACATCTTGGATTCTACTTCTTTCCATATTACTTTATTCTTGTTCATTCTAAATTCAGTTACCTGAAATTTAAGCTTTCTTTTTGAGAGTTTAGCTCTAGGGTCAATCTTTAAGGTTTTTTTAACCTTTTACTGTAATGATTCTAAGCCTCTTTCTAAAACTCCCAAATTGTTTTACTGTAGCTTGTGTTATTTTATACTTCACCTTCTAGTTGGGTTTACTTTGATCTTAAATTTCTGTTCTGTCTCTCACTGTTTTGTTTTCATTTTTAAAATTGAATTGTTGTTCATTTGTTAAGTTGTATCTAACTTTTTGTGATCCCATGGCTTTGCTGTCCTTTCCTCTCTCCTGGAGTTTAGTCAAACTCATGTCCATCGAGTCAATGATGCCATCCAGCCATCTTATCCTTTGATGCCTCCTTCTCCTCCTGCCCCCGATCCCTCCCAGTATCAGAGTCTTTTCCAATGAGTCAGCTCTTTGCATCATGTGGCCAGAGTACTCAAGCTTCATCCTCAGCATCAGTCCTTCCAATGAATATTCAGGATTGATTTCCTTTAGGATTGACTGGTTTGATCGCTTTGCAGTCCAAGGGACTCTCAAGAGTCTTCTCCAACACCACAGTTCAAAAGCATCAGTTCTTAACAGTGCTCAGCCTTGTTTATGGTCCAATTCTCACATCCACACACAACTACTGGAAAAACCATAGCTTTAACTATATGGACCTTTGTTGGCAAAGTGATGTCTCTGCTTTTTAATATGCTGTCTAGGGTTGTCATCGTTTTTCTTCCAAGTAGCAGTTGTCTTTTAATTTCATGGCTTCAGTCACCGTCCACAGTGATTTTGAAGCCCAAGAAAATTAAATTGAATACTCAGTTTCAATTCTGATCTAAAAATTTCAATCATTGCTTCTCAATTTCTTAATTGTTAAGTTCATTAGTCCTCTATTAATATATATATGTATGTATGTATGTGTGTGTATATATATATATATATATATATATACTTCTTTAATAACAGTTTGATGTCTTTAAGTGGGATTGTGAGCAGTAGTGAAAATGTACTGTGTAAACAAGGGAAGTGGAGAATTTTTGCTCTGAAACTCTCTGCTTCTACATCACTGTCTTCTTGTAAAGGATTTCCCAAGAAAGATGAGGATAAGTCTTTGGTGCTTGAAGTCATTTGTTAATCTCTCTAGGGTCGTAAACCCTATTGCTCAGATGGCATACTGGATTTGCAAGAATGATGGTGCTTTTCACAGACCACTTAGTGCTTGTATGAAGTACTCTGTTCTTTAAAACTCCATAGTCCCTAAATTATAAAAGCACAGGATTTGGAGTAAACTATGACGAGTTCATTCCGCTAGCCAGGAGCCGTATATGGGCAGTGCACTTGGAGGAGTGAGCAAATATGGTAACTAATCCTACTCATGGGGTTGCCCATTTTCTTTAGTCACTTTTGTGATTGCTAATGAGCTGGAAACTTTTTCTGTTTTTTTCTTCTAAAATTTCCATTTTATGACTAATAGGGATTCCTATAGTCTGTCCTTTACATTATTGAGATGTGGTTGTACATATGAACTCTGTAAGAAAGCCGAGTGCAGACTTTCAGTTCAGTTCAGTCGCTCAGTCGTGTCCAACTCTTTGCGACCCCATGGACCGCAGCATGCCAAGCCTCCCTGTCCATCACCAACTCCCAGAGTTTACCCAAACTCATGTCCATTGAGTCGGTAATGTCATCCAACCATCTCATCCTCTGTTGTCCCCTTCTCCTCCTGTTCTCAATCTCTCCCAGCATCAGGGTCTTTTCAAATGAGTCAACTCTTCACATCACGTGGCCAAATATTAGAGTTTCAGCTTCAACATCAGACCTTCCAATGACACCCAGGACTGATCTACTTTAGGATGGACTAGTTAGATCTCCTTGCAGTCCAAGGGACTCTCAAGAGTCTTCTCCAACACCACAGTTCAAAAGCATCAATTCTTCTGCGCTCAGCTTTCTATATAGTCCAACTCTCACATCCATACATGACCACTGGAAAAACCATAGCCTTGGCTAGGCAGACCTTTGTTAGCAAAGTAATGTCTCTGCTTTTTAATATGCTGTCTAGGTTGGTCATAACTTTCCTTTCAAGGAGTAAGCGTCTTTTAATTTCATGGCTGCAATCACCATCTGCAGTGATTTTGGAGCCCCCCCAAAATAGTCTCTCACTGTTTCCACTGTTTCTCCATCTATTTGCCATGAAGTGATGGGACCAGATGCCATGATCTTAGTTTTATGAATGTTGAGTTTTAAGCCAACTTCTTCACTCTCTTTCACTTTCATCAAGAGGCTCTTTAGTTCTTCACTTTCTGCCATAAGGGTCGTGTCATCTGCATATCTGAGGTTATCGATACTTCTCCTGGCAATCTTGATTCCAGCTTGTGCTTCATCCAGCCCAGCATTTCCCATGATGTACCGTGCATATAAGTTAAATAAGCAAGGTGACAATATACAGCCTTGACGTACTCCTTTTCCTGTTTGGACCCAGTCTGTTGTTCCACGTCCAGTTCTAACTGTTGCTTCCTGACCTGCATACAGGTTTCTCAAGAGACAGGTCAGGTGGTCTGGTATTCCCATCTCTTTCAGAATTTTCCACAGTTTATTGTGATCCACCCACTCAAAGGCTTTGGCATAGTCAATAAAGCAGAAATAGATGTTTTTCTGGAACTCTCTTGCTTTTTCGATGATCCAGTGGATGTTGGCAATTTCACCTCTGGTTCCTCTGCCTTTTCTAAAACCAGTTTGAACATCTGGAAGTTCACGGTTCACATATTGTTGAAGCCTGGCTTGGAGAATTTAGAACATTACTAGTGTGTGAGATGAGTGCAATTGTGTGGTAGTTTGAGCATTCTTTGACATTGCCTTTCTTAGGGATTGGAATGAAAACTGACCTTTTCCAGTCCTCTAGGCACTGCTGAGTTTTCCAAATTTGCTGGCATATTGAGTGCAGCACTTTCACAACATCATCTTTTAGGATTTGAAATTGCTCAACTGGAATTCCATCACCTCCACTAGCTTTGTTCGTAGTGATGCTTCCTAAGGCCCACTTGACTTCACATTCCAGGATGTCTGGCTCTAGGTGACTGATCACACCATCATGATTATTTGGGTCATGAAGATCTTTTTTGTATAGTTCTTCTGTGTGTTCTTGCCACCTCTTCTTAATATCTTCTGCTTCTGTTAGGTCCATGCTATTTCTGTCCTTTATTGAGCCCATCTTTGCATGAAATGTTCCCTTGGTATCTCTAATTTTCCTGAAGAGATCTCTAGTCTTTCCCATTCTATTGTTTTCCTCTATTTCTTTGCATTGATCGCTGAGAAAGGCTTTCTTATCTCTCCTTGACTTCAAACAATTTTAATTTTTCATCCATAATTCACCCTTGAGCCAGACACACTGCTACAGACATGAACTGCGCTGGCGAACAAGAGCTCAAGTTGAAATCTCAGGAGAAAAGCAGATTGTAGGCATGGCTTTAAGCAAATCCTTTTTTGTTTTTTTCTTTGCATAGCTAATACAGCATTAATTCTGATAGCTATAGGATTTTCCTCTGTAGTTTACAGTTTTACTTATCCTAATGTTTGACCTGTATATTGTTTACAACTAAGTATTACATTTGCCTTCAGTTGTGATATTTTTAGGACTATTAACTTATTTTATGTATTATGAACAGATGAATTTGAGTTCAACAGTTTAAAAAAGCTTCTTATAAGCAAGATATCCATTCAACTTTATAAATTATACTTGTGAGCACTCTGCTTACAAGAGTAAAGGGGGTAGAATGAGTGGGCAGAGATCCCTCAGAGGAGGAGCACGTGGGTTATATCCTGTGGCTAATATTGCACATCTACAGAAAAACACTTTTACTTAGAATTGTTCCACAATGCTAAATCTCTGGGTCATAGCAGCTCTTAGTAATTATTCTGATGTGTAGACTTGACATTAAATCTTCGCTTTACTTCATTACAATGAATATAAGATTGACTTAAAGTTGACCTAAGTTCAGTGAAGAAGCTAGAAGAAAATATTAAAATTTCTAAAATACTCTTAAAGTCATTTTAAAATGCATGTCCATTAGACTGCCTAATGTGATTTAACTGAAAAGTTTTCATCATTTTCCTTTGTAACCCCTATAGAGTTTAGTATAGTGAGCAGCCTATAGTAATATACTTATGCTTTTAACGTCTTTTTTAAATAGGTTGCTAATTCCCAATAGGCTAAATATAGTTAGTATTTAAAACTTCAAAAATTTTGAGTTTGTTTTGTACCAAAAGTGAGTAAAGTATATAATGTAAGACTAAGTAAATCAAACTTTTTCACATAAAATTCTTTTATGGGATATCTTATTGTGGGTAGAAAAACACAGTAGGCAGAACTATGAGGCCATCTTCAGGGCCTGTCTTGTAGGAGAGTCTTGCTTTGTAAATAGGCAACAGGATAACCATCATGTGACTTAACTTCATGAATTCAGATACTTTTAGGATGAATAGAAAAACTCTGCCTAGCTGGCTGTGTCTAAAAGCTCAAAAACAGAACATAATTATTTGATCATTGGAAAGCTAATATATTAAATTATTATTCCTTCCTAAGAGAGAAGGAATTTAATGCAATTTGATGGAGGTAAGAGGGTTGGAGGAGATGAACTGGGTGGAGTATTCGGCTTAAAGAATGGACCAGACTACCGTCCTAACTACACATGTGCAGAAAGGCTCCTTGGGGGTCATAAAGGGAGGGGTGCCACCCCATAGTAGGTGATGTCAATCTAGCCATAGGCCTCCTCCCTTGAACCCATCTTGGCTAAGAGATGCACATATGGGAGGACCATGAGATAAACCAGATTTGGATTCAGAGCCAGGTGAAGCAAGATGATTGGCCAGAGGAAACCCAGAAAAACTGCTGCATAGAGGTGATTCAAACTACCATGAGGGCATGAATCTTTCTGAGTCCACCAGTGTGTGTCTATTTACAAATAGTCTTTCTTTACACAAATGCGTAGAGCTGCATAAGCTTCATAGAGCTTCACAGAGCTTATGAATTCCATGAAGACAATAAATTATAACCGTCTTGACTATTGTTGTCTCATTTGTTTCTAACATACTACCAGGTACAGAGAAAACATTCAATAAACATTTTTAGGATAAACGTATTCTTTCATAAATCATCAGATGAAAAGTTGAGTTGCTTCTGAGACCAATCTTATCTAATGTCTGTGTTGTATTTAACACAATGATCTCCCTCTGACTTCTTCATACTCCCCAATACTCCCCTCCCTGTCAGCTCCCCTCCCCCATGCCCTTGGTTATGCATTACAATTCTTCCTTTGTTCTTTTCTGGACTTTTATCTTTTCTTAAATCCTACAGAGTCCTTGAATTGAGACAGAATCCATAAACTATCATAGCCAAGGAGATAATAAGAATTGTATCTGATGATCAGAGGACAACTTGGAATGAAGGGGTCTCTGTCCAAATTGGGGAACACAAGACTCAACTAAAAGTTTTACTTTTTTTTTTTTTTTAAGTAGACCTTATAAAATGTATTTATGGGATTTAGTACCTTCCAGGCTAAATGTTGGTGCTCATTAGGGTTCTATCTTTTCTGGGGTTCACTCATTATTTATGTCATGATAATCCCTGGCCTTAAACATATGGGACTAGACATAGAACATGAGTATAATTATATGCATATATAATTATATTGTACAGTTTTATATAAGATCTATTATATATAGATACAATGATTATGGGATTTTTTCCCATAGACAGAGGAACCTAGCAGGCTATAGTACATGGGGTCTCAAAAGAGTCCAACATGACTTAGCAACTAAATAACAACACAATGATTATATAAAATATATATTTTGGCATATATGGTTATATATTTCAAATTTCAGATTTATTACATATCAAGTAGAAGTCCTCTTGCTCCAAAAGTTTGTGAAAGTGAAAGTCCCTCAGTCCTGTCCAACTCTTTGCAACCCTATGGACTATATACAGTCCATGGACTTCTCCAGGCCAGAATACTAGAGTGGGTAGCCATTCCCTTCTCCAGGGCATCTTCTCAACCCAGGGGTCAAATCCAGGTCTCCCACATTGCAGGCAGATTCTTTACCAGCTGAGCCACGTTCTTATCAATTTCCCTTTTTGTGAATTGGCAACACACTTCTCTCACTCACCTAAACTGGAATTCAAGTTCATCATCAATTTCAGCTATTTCTTCAGTCCTCATTGGATCTTTTTGCCATAGTTTTCTTGTCAGTGACTCCAAAACCTGAATGTGTATCAGAACCACCCTTGCAATTTTGTAAAAATAAAGATCTCCAGTTCCAGTCTCAAGTCATACCTATCGAAGCATAATCTCAGTGATGCACCTAGAACACTCACAATTTTTTCCCTTAGATCAAATGCAGTGGCTTCTTAAAAATGCTCATTAATACTCTAACTACTTTATCATATAGGTCTTTTGTTGCTATTGTTGTACAGTTGCTAAATCGTGTCTGACTCTTTGCGACCCCATGGACTGCAGCATGCCAGGCTCCTCTTTCCTTCACTACCTCCCAGAGTGTGCTGAAAGTCTTATCCATTGAGTCAATGATGCTGTCTAACGATCTCATCCTCTGCCACCCCCTTCTCTTTTGCCTTCAATCTTTCCCAGCATAAGGGTCTTTCCCAGCATCAGGGTCTTTTCCAAAGAATCTGCTCTTGGCATCAAGTGGCCAAAATTCGAGTTTCAGCTTCAGCATCTGTCCTTCCAATGAATAGTCAAGGTTGATTTCCTTTAAGATTGCCTGATTTGATCTCCTTGCTGTCCAAGGGATCCTCAAGAGTCTTCTCCAACACCACAGTTCAAAAGGATCAATTCTTTGGCGCTCAGCCTTCTTTATGGTCCAACTCTCACATCCATACATGACTGAAAGGTTGTTGCCGAATCACGCAAAGACGTCGGGGTTCTTGGCCTCTGGAGGAGAAGAATTCTATCCAGGGCCAGAGACGATGCTGGATTGATCAGAGATTTTGTGTAATAAACTTTTATTAAAGTATAAAGGAGATAGAGAAATCTTCTGAAATAGACATCAGAAGGGGTAGAAAGAGTACCCACTGGCTAGTGATAGCAATGGAGTTATATACTCTCCAGTGAATCCAAAGAATGTCTGGAGGCTGTAAAGACCTCACCAGACTACTCATATAATTTACATTTTAAGATAACTGAATTACCCAGAAAGTTTAATCAAGAGACTGTCCTCGGGCAGGGTACATTATTGTTATATAATCCTTGTAAAGACCAGACCCACTTCCACAATTTATGTTTTAAGAAAACAGAATTAGCCAGAAGGTTTCATCCATAGACTGACCTCAGGCAGGATGCATCACTGTTATATAATCTTTGTAAAGACCAGACCTACTGCCATAATTTACATTTTAAGATAACAGAATTAGCCAGAAGGTTTAATCCAGTGACTGTCCTCTGGAAGGGCATATCATTGTTATATAATCCTTGTAAAGACCTGACCTACTCCCATAATTTGCATTTTAAGGTAACAGAATTAGCCAGAAGGTTTAATCCAGAGACTGTCCTCAGGCAGGGTACATCATTGTTATATAATCCTTGTAAAGACCAGACCTACTCCTGTAATTTACATTTTGAGATAACAGAACTGGCCAGAAGGTTTAATCCAGAGACTGTCCTCAGGCAGGGTACATCTTGTTATATAATCCTTGTAAAGACCAGACCTAGTCCCATCATTTACATTTTAAGATAACAGAATTAGCCAGAAGGTTTAATCCAGAGACTGTCCTCAGGCAGGGTACATCTTGTTATATAATCCTTGTGAAGACCAGACCTATTCCCATAATTTTCATTTCAAGATAACAGAATTAGCCAGAAGGTTTAATCCAGAAAATGTCCTCAGGCAGGGTACATGTTGTTATATAATCCTTGTAAAGACCAGACCCACTTCCATAATTTACATTTTAAGATAACAGAATTAGCCAGAAGGTTTAGTCCAGAGACTGTCCTCAGGCAGGGTACATCCTTGTTATATAACCCTAAGGAATGTGGAGGAAAAAAAGTAAAAAGTTTGTCCTATCTTCCTCCTTGAGAATTCCAGACCCCTCTTCCTTGGGGACCCCTAGACTTCTTATATACCTGCCTAGGAAATGACTCTTTCATGACCACTGGAAAAACCATAGTTTTGACTTTATGGATCTTTGTCAGCAAGGTGATATCTCTGCCTTTTAATATGCTCTCTAGGTTAGCCACAGCTTTCCTTTCAAGGAGTAAGTATCTTTTAATTTCTTCACTCCAGTCACCATCTGCTATGATTTTGGAGCCCAAGAAAATAAAATCTGTCACTGTTTCTACTTTTTTCCCTCTGTTTGCCACAAAGTGATGGGACCAAATGCCATGATCTTACTTTTTTATATCTTGAGTTTCAAGCCAGCTTTTTCACTCTCTTCTTTCACTTTCATCAAGAGGCTCTTTAGTTCTTCCTTTTCTGCCACTAGAGGGTATAATCTGCGTATCTGAGGTTGTTGATATTTTCCCCAGCAATCTTGATTCCAGCTTGAGGTTCATCCTGCCCGACATTTTGCATGAGGTACTCTGTGTATAAGTTAAATAAGCATGGTGACAATACACAGCCTTGACATACTTCTTTCCCAATTTGGAACCAGTCTGTTGTTCCATGTAAGGTTCTAACTGTTGTTTCTTGACCTGCATACAGGTTTCTCATGAGGCAGGTAAGGTGGTCTAATACTCCTATCTCTAAGAATTTTTCTACAGTTTGTTGTGATCTACACAGTCAAAGGCTTTATTTTAGTCCATGGAGCAGAAGTAGATGTTTTTCTGGAATCTCCTTGCATTCTCCACGATCCAGTGAATGCTGGCAATTTGATCTCTGGTTCCTCTGTCTCTTCTAAACTCAGCTTGTACATCTGGATGTTCTCAGGTCACATACTACTGAAGCCTAGCCTGATGGATTTTGAGCATAACCTTGCTAGCATGTGAAATGAGTGCAATTGTGTGGTAGTTTAAGCATCCTTTGGCATTGCCTTTCTTTGGGATTGGAATGAAAACTGACTTTTCCAGTCCTGTGGCCACTGCTGAGTTTTCCAAATTTGCTGGCATATTGAGTGCAGCACTTTCACAGCATCATCTCTGAGGATTTGAAATAGCTCAGCTGGAATTCCAGTACCTCCACTAGCTTTGTCGGTAGTGATGCTTCCTAAGGCCCACTTCATCCTCCACTCCAGGATGTCCAGCTCCAGGAGTGACCACACCATCGTGGTTATCTGGGTCATAAAGACTTTTTTTTTTGTGCAGTTCTTCTGTGTATTCTTGCCACCTCTTCTTAATCTCTTCTCTTTCTGTTAGTTCCTTACCATTTCTGTCCTTCATCGTGTCCATCCTTGCATGACATGTTCCCTTGATATCTTTAATTTTCTTGAAGAGATCTCTAGCCTTTCCCATTCTATTGTTTTCCTCTATTTCTTTGCATTGGTCATTTAAAATGGCCTTCTTATCTGTCTTTGCTATTTTCTGGAACTTTGTATTCAGTTGGGTATATCTTTCCCTTTCTCTCTTGCCTTTCACTTCTCTTCTTTGCTCAGCTATTTGTAAAGCCCCCTCAGACAACCACTTTGCCGTCTTGCATTTCTTTTTCCTTTGGGATGGTTTTGGTCACTGCCTGCTCTGCCATGTTTTAAACCTCGTCCGTAGTTCTTCAGGCACTCTTTCTACCAGATTTAATTCCTTGAATCTATTTATCATCTCCATTGTATAATCATAAGGGATTTTATTTAGGCTATACTTGTTTGGCTTAGTGGCTTTCCCTACCTTTTTCAATTTAAGCCTGAATTTTTCGATAAGGAGCTCATAATCTGAGCCACAGTCAGCTCCCAGTCTTGCTTTTGCTGACTGTATAGAGCTTCTCCATCATTGGCTGCAAAGAACATAGTCAGCCTGACCATCAGGTGATGTCCATGTGTATAGTCATCTCTTGGGTTGTTGGGAAAAGATGTTTGTTATGACCGGCGTGTTCTCTTGGCAAAACTCTGTTAGTCTTTGCCCTGCTTCATTTTGTACTCCAAGACCAAACTTGCCTGTTATTCCAGATATCTGTTGACTTCCTACTTTTGCATTCCAATCCTCTGTGATGAAAAGGACATCTTTTATTGTGTTAGTTCTGGAAGGTGTTGTAGGTCTTCATAGAACTGGTCAATTTCAGCTTCTTCAGCATCAGTGGTCGGGGCATAGACTTGGATTACTGTGATGTTGAATGGTTTACTGTGGAAACAAACCGAGATCATTCTGTTGTTTTTGATATTTCACCCAAGTACTGCATTTCAGGCTCTTTTGTTGACTATGAGGGCTACTCCATTTCTAATATGGAATTCTTGCCCAGAGTAGTAGTATAATGGCCATCTGATTTATATTTTCCCATTCCTGTCCATTTTAGTTCACTGATTCCTAAGATGTCAGTGTCCACTCTTGCCATCTCTTGCTTGACCACGTCCAATTTACCTTGACCCATGAACCTGACATTCCAAGTTCTTATGCAATATCGTTCTTTACAGCACTGGACTTTACTTTCACCACAGACACGTCCACAACTGTCATTTCCGCTTTGGCCCAGCTGCTTCCTTCTTTCTGGAGCGATTAGAAATTGTCCTCTGCTCTTCCCAGCAGCATGTTAGACTCCTTCTGACCTGGGGACTCATCTTCCGGGACCATATCTTTTGCCTTTTCATGATGTTCACAGGGTTTTCCCAGCACGAATGCTGGAGTGGTTTGCCATTTCCTCCTCGAGTGGATCACATTTTGCCAGAACTCTTCACTATGACCTGTCTGTCTCAGGTGGCCCTGGCATAGCCCTGGCTCATAGCTTCCTTAAGTTACCCAAACCCCTTCATCACAACAAGGCTGTGGTCTATGATACTTACTTAAACCGTTCACACCCGTGCTTCGCTCTTCATTTCTCTTCCTCGACAGCGGAGCACAGCCCCCAAGTACGATGAAGAGGAAGCACAGTCCCAGGTGATGCCGTAGAGCCCAGAAGTGCCTCAAGGCTTAAGGGCTTTAATGATGGAGAGTGCCAATCAAAAGTCACAGTGAAGGCAAGTGTTCCAGCTAGCAAATGATCCAGCTAACCTCAGAATAACCCAATTGTAATGTTACATAATGAAATCATTTTCCTCAAAAAATAATTTATCTTCTTCATGGATGAAGCATTATTATTTGATGAAGTACTTCTGTTGGCTTTGTGGAGGCAGTTTTGACCTCATACTGGAAGCTAGGGACCGTATGAAACCCAGCATTGCTTGTATTAAATGAACCTCTGCTCAGAGAGGAGAAAATCCCTCAAATAGAGTGAAAACAGCTCTCCATGTCATCTAACAGTTGATCATCTTTATCAGAAACCCACTGTTGAAAAACAGCAAATTTTCATAAGTAGGTAAAAAAATTTCTTAAGTTTCTTAAACTTCTACTTATAAGAAATAGTCATTTTTCAAAACTAGAGGGCTGATCACCAACCCAGTTTTAAAAAACAAACTGTCTCAGGAGCGGGCAGCACAGCTGTGATGGAAGAAGAGGTGCCCTCTTGTGGCATGAATGGAAAATGACCAAAGTGCTGGCAAACCAACAGTTATCCCACTTGTTCTCTTGCCCTTTGGAGCTATTGAGCTAATGACTTCTCTCTTTTATCTCCATTCCAATACAGAGCTTCTCCATCTTTAGCTGCAAAGAACATAATCAGCCTGATTTCAGTATGCAAATATTTCTTTTCCAGGACAGAGTGCTGTTTCTAATCCTATTAATGTCTTAAGATTGACTTAGAAGTACAGTGCTCCCTTGTGGTAGATCTGTCCTGTTGCAAAGAGAGTGGTAAACTTCTGTAGTCCGACTCCCAGCTTAAGAATTTTAAAGATTTAAATATTGCCTAAATGGTAGGTGAGCATTTGAGGAAATGCATAGATGTCTTGAATACAATCCTAATAGAATTTCACATTTTCTATTAACATTACGTAAGAAGAACAAGAAAGTTCATCTTTATACAGCCTTTTAAAAAACATTTGTTATAAATATTGGTTTTGAACCCAGTGATTCCTTCCCTTGTCTTTTCTTGTCTTGTGTTCATTAAAAACAGTGACGTGGCTAAGTATTTCTAACTACTTCAAATAGAAACAAAACGTCCTCAAATTCATTGTCTGTGATTATTGGTGAGAAATGCTCCTAAATTAAAATTTTCCATCTCAAGAACCTGAATGCTCAGCAGATGTTTGGCATAATAAAAACATGTGGGTTTCATTGGATTTATTTAATGAGTAAATTAAAAGCTTCACATTGTATTACTCCTATGCTAGAATTCAGATATCATATTTCTCATGGAAGAGATAGGTTAGGCAATGAAAGCTGTATAAATTAATTTTTATGTTTTAAATGCACTTGAAAGGAGTTTATTGTGTGAAAAAATGTATTTAGTGCCTGCTATCTGTCAGTATTGCAGTGCATACAAGTTGTATATAGAGAAAATACAGTCCTTATTTTCAAGGAGTACAGTGACCAATGAAGCAAATAACTACCTACTATGTTTTACTTTTTAAAAATGAATTTTTAGGTTGTATATTTATTTTAAAATAAGCTATATATTAATTTAGTTTCTCCCCTGAAGAGGTATACTTTTATGGCTACTTTACCTATTTTTTAAACTTACTATGAATAATGTTTTAACTAAATATAAAATTGTTGGCACACAAAAAAAAAATTGTTGGCACAACATGGCCATCCTACGAGGCCTGTATTAGGGTTCTCCAGAGCAACAGAACAAATAGGGTAAATATAGATATTTACAAGTGGAAATTTATTATAGGGATTGACTCACAGGTATGGTGGCAGAGACGACTGTCTGCGGGCTGGAGAAGTTGGAAAGCTGCTGGTGTAATTCAGTCTGAGTCGGAAGGCCTGAGAATTGGAGGTTGATGGTGTAACTTCCTACCCAAGGCCCAAGAACCTGGAATATGGATGGCCCAAGGGCAGGAGAAGATGTGGCATTCTCCAGGCAGAGTACTGGAGAGGGTAGCCCTTCACCTCTCCAGCTGGTCTTTCCGATCGGGGATGGAAAAATATCTGCGTTGCAGGCAGAGTCTTTACATCCTGGGCCACCACGGAAGCCCAAGGGCAGATGCAATCCTCCTATACCCTTTTGTTCTATTCAGGCCTCAGTGGACTGGGTGATGCAACCTAGATGAGAAAGATCTGCTTTTTCTCAGTTCACCAATTCAAATGCTAATCTCTTCCCTACACACCCTCGCAAGCACTCCCAGGAGAGAGGTGACTGTCACACCGAGGGCTTGGAACCAGGGCTGCTCACTCAGGGAGCAGGCTGCCAGCTCCATGGCGCGAAGACACCTTGAGTGCCAGCCTCTGACCTGGGCTCGGCGATGAGGCCTCCCACCCGTCTCCCCCAGATGCTTTATTGGAAAGAACGGCGCCTTTGCCCCAAAGTGCTAGTCACTCAGTCGTGTCCGACTCTTTGTGGCCCCATGGACTGTAGCCCACCAGTCTCCTTTGTCCAAGGGATTCTCCAGGCAAGAATACTGGAGTGGGTTGCCATGCCCTTCTCCAGGGGATCTTCCAGACCCAGGAATCGAACCCGGGTCTCCTGCACTGCAGGCAGATTCTTTACCATCTGAACCACCAGGGAAGCCCCAAAGAGGCAGTCCTGAAGACGGGGCCCAATAGATGCACACATCCCCATCAGGAGCTCTTATTCCACGAAGTTTCCTAGGAGTCAGGCTGCAAATGCCAGGTGGGAGCTGCGGAGGAATTCAGATAGTCAGAAACTGCGTTTGCTGAAATTTCCACTATTTGGTCATTACTAGAGAGCTACAGGTTTAAGACACAACGATGATAAATCCTCCAAAATGCCAAAGGTAACTTGCTCCAAAAATAGCAAGGAAAACTGCTGAAAAGGAGAAGGGAGCTGACTGTGTGGCCTCCCTCGTGCCAGGACTTGAGGAACTTCTGGGTAATTTTAGCACTTTTCTTGGTAGGAAACACCATGTGTCGGGGGCACCTCTCCAGTCCCGGCTGAAACGCAGCTGCAGAGATGAGGGGAGCCCTGCTCTTGTTTAATCTGGCTGATCAAGGAAGGAATGGAATGTGCTCCTTCCACAGCTGCAGACCCTCCTGTCGTGGCACTAACTGCTCCAGGAGCAAGGTCTCGTCCAGCACTATTAATATTCCGGAAAGTTCTCTGACTCATAACACCAGAGAGGTCAGTAATCCTTTTCTCCCTGTTACAGTAATGGATGATCACGATATGTTACAGTAAAGTGTGATTGGAAGCATGGGGCTTCCCTGGTAGCTCAGAGGGTAAAGAGTCTGCCTGTCAATGCAGGAGACAGAGAAAACACAGGCTTGATCCCTGGGTGGGGAAGATCCCCTGGAGGAGAAAATGGCAACCTACCCCAGTATTCTTGCCTGAGAAATCCCAGGGACAGAGGATCCTGACAGGCTACCGTCCATGGGGTCACAGAAAGAGTCAGACACAACCTAGTGACTAAACAACAACAGCAAACAACAATTATAATATGACCAAGTTTCTCAACTTGGCCATGAGGAGCCCTCAGAATGATCACAGTAGGTAAGAAACCACAGTACAGGCAGGCCTTGGAGGTATGGTGGCCTTGGATCCAGATCACGGCAATAAAGCAGGTGTTATAATAAAGTGAGTCACATCAAGGTTTTGGGGGTTTATTTATATTTTTACTGTATTTAATTTTTTAATTTTTATTATATATTGGAGTATAGTTGATTAACAATGTTTTGTTAGATTTATACATATACAAGTATCTATTCTTTTCCCATTTAGGTTATTAAAGAATATTGAGCAGAGTTCCCTGTTCTATACAGTAGGTCCATTTTGGTTATCCATTTTAAATATGATAGGAGTCACATCAAGTTTTTGGCTTCCCAATGCATATAAAAGTTGTGTCGACGGTACGATATAGTCTTTTAAATGTGTGACAGTATTATGTCTGAAAACACAGTGTATAGATTTTAATTTAAAAATGATGCTATTGGGAAAATGGTGCTGAATAGACTTTCAGACTTAAAGTTTGTAAAAAATGGAGTATCGGTTAAGTGGTATGTAACAAAATATGCCGGTATAAGGCATTGAGAAGGAATTTAGAGAATCTGATTGACTTCCTCTGGCTCTATTACCAGTCCAAGAGATAGGCTTCCTTAGCTGTCTGAGTCCTTTATTTGGCAGGATTGAGTCAGATCTGTACTCTCCAGCAGAGAGGAGCCCATTAACTGATGCTGTCTCCTATGCATGTTGGGTCACGTGGAGTGATGTATGGCAAACCTAGTTTTATACCAGTTTGTTGAAAAGAAGCCTTTCCTTTTGCTTAGGTAAAATTTGAGATTGTAGGAGTGCACTCTTATAGCTCCAAAGACACATTCATAGAAAATTTCTAAGAAGAAATATGAACAGAGGAGGACAAAGATGAAGAGATTTAGAAGTATATTCCCATATGATATCTGAAAAAGGGAAGGCAATCCAAATAAAGTTTTTTAACTGGTGATACTATATGAATTTTATTCACAAGCATTTACATCCTCACATTTTATCCGCAGCCAGATATAAAGTTACTATTATATGTACTAGAATTCACAGATTTATTCAAAATGTAAAAATATTTTTAATCAGCTGTACTACATGTTAGATTCACTTCTGAACATTATATAATTACTTATAATCAGCTGCTGATAAAGACATATCTGAAGTCGAATTATCTCTAATGTAACATTGCTTCTTGAATGTTAGCAGAAGCAGAAGTAGTTTACCTTCATTTCTGACTGAACCCCTTTACTTAAAACTAGAAATTTATCTTGTAGGAAAAAGTAAACTATATCCAAATTTCTGACTGGTTCAATATGATTTTTGAAAACTAATATACTAGAGTTTTTTTTAACTCTAAAAGACTGTATTCTAAAAAACAAAGCAAATTCATTTCCTCACCTCCTCCTTCTGCTTCAAAAACAAGCAACAGAGAAACAAAGAAATAAACAAAACACATTTCCTGCAAGCACTTGTGTCTTCATTAGAAGAATAACAGGAACTGTCAATTCCCACTAACTAGTGAGTAGCAAGCAAAGTATAAGCAGAAAATTTGAGAAGTGTCAAAAGAGTACTATTATTCTACAGACCATATTTTCTCTCTATTTTGAAGGGTCTGGGAAGACATGAGCCTGCCATCCCACTCTACGGATAATAGCTTCAAGTAGGCAGTTGGACCCTACTCTGGGAAAGAAAAGGATTGAGGGGAGAGGGCTAGTAGCTACTGATGAGCTGTGTTTATCTACACTGAGCTAGCAAATATAACCGAGGCAATACTTCCTGACTTTGGGGAATTGCCAGGTGCACGTGGATAAAGAGAAAACTTGGGGACACAGGAAGAAGTAAGGCCAATATTTGCTCTGGGTGTCGGGCTGTTAACACAACTGACGCAGATCACACTGGCTGAGTAAGAAGAGGCCGGGGGCTGAGGTGCATGGAGGGGAATGGTCTCAGGATGTGGGGGGAGTTTTCACATCCTGTTACACTTGTATTATTATTATTTTTTTTTTCAGTAAAGCTGTGGAAAATACTGGAAGGCTTGGGCAGGCAGTTGGAAAACAAAAGTTGTGCTCCTTGTAACTGTACGCCTGCCTCTTCGCCAGCCGGTGTGTGCAGAAGAGAAGCGGCCCAGATGAAGATCATTTCCTCTTGTTCCCATGCCCATTTGCAATGATTGATTCTTAAAGGTCACCGGATGGCTCGCCAGCACATTTTTGTACAAGGAGTCCAGCTTTCTGTTTTGACGTTAGTCAGATATGCACGATGTGCATGTGGCACCTGAGGAACAAAGAGAAGATGGGGAAGAATCAGATTTTCTTTTGGCTCAATCACTGTCAACTTGGAAACTCTGACGTGTCGGAGAGCCTTATTTGGCCTAGACAGCCTCAACCTGGCAAAAAATTCTTTTGTAGTATTTTTATACCAGAGTTTTAAAATTTTACCCCCCTTTGCCACTCTTTTAAACTTTTCCATTTTCTTCCTTCCTTTTCCTTCTTCCTTTCCCAAACTTTTTCTAGGCCCTGACTATATACTCCAGCTGTGCAACAGCTGGAAATGTATACAGGGCTTCCCTGGTGGCTCAGACGGTAAAGAATCTGCATGCAATTCAGGAGACCTGAGTTCAGTCCCTGGGTCGGGAAGATCCCCTGGAGGAGGGCATGGGAACCTACTCTAGTATTCTTGCCTGGAGAATCCCATGGACAAAGGAGCCTGGTGGGCTACAGTCCATGGGGTCACAAAGAGTTGGACACAACTGAGCCGCTAAGCATAGCATTATATATAAAACAGTCCTGGTATCAAGAGGGTTTACAATATGATGAAAAATTTGAAAACAATTAGTAGTAAAACAACCTTATACATGCCATAATTGACTCATGTACAAAGTGACATGTGTCCTAGACCATGACCTGCCAAACATTGAAAGTTCACACTAATTGATGTGTTTAGTTGCTAAGTTATGTCTGACTCTTTGTTACCCTATGGGACTGTAGTCCCCCAGGCTCCTCTGTCCATGGGATTCTCCAGGCAAAAATACAGGAGTAGGTAGCTTTTCCATTCTCCAGGGGATCTTCCTGACTTAGGGATTGAACCCGTATCTCCTGTGTCTCCTGCATTGGCAGGAGGTGAATTGCTTACCCACTGAGCCGTTGGACACTAACTGATATCCTAATACAACTCAACATTCAAAAAACGAACATCATGGCATCCAGTCCCATCATTTCATGGCGAATAGATGGGAAACAATAGAAACAGTGACAGACTTTATTTTCTTGGGCTCCAAAATCACTGCAGATGATGACTGCAGCCATGAAATTAAAAGATGCCTGCTCCTTGGAAAAAAGCTATGACAAACCTAGACAGCATATTAAAAAGCAGAGACATTACTTTGCTGACAAAGGTCTGTATAGCAAAGCTATGGTTTTTCCAGTAGTCATTATGGATGTGAGAGTTGGACCATAAAGAAGGCTGAGTGCCGAAGAATTGATGCTTTTGAATTGTGGTGCTGGAGAAGACTTTTTTTTTTTTTTGGAGAAGACTTTTGAGAGTCCCTTGGGCTGCAAGAAGATCCAATCAGTCAAATCCTAAAGGAAATCAATCTTGAATACTCATTGGAAGGACTAATGCTGAAGCTGAAGCTCCAATACTTTGGCCACATGATGTGAAGAGCTGACTCTTTAGAAAAGTCTCTGAGAAAAGGGCCTGGGAAAGATTGAAGGCAGGAGAAGGCGGGGAAAACAGAGAACAAGATGGCTGGTTGGCATCACTGACTCAATGGACATGAGTTTGAGCAAGGTCCAGGAGATGGTGAAGGACAGGGAAGCCTGGAGTGCTGCAGTTCAAGGGGTCGCAAAGAGTCAGACATGGTTGATCGACTAAACAACAGCAATACAATTAATTCTGGTTTCTCTATTTATCTATATATTTATCAAATTTATATATTTGATCAATAAGTGGTTTTTGAGGCTTTTCATTTTTACCTTTCCTTTCTTTTTAGAAAGTTCACTTTTGGAAGAGTGCCTTGACTGATTTCTTTCAACCAAGATGTATTGGTTATTGTGTGCAAGCCAGGCATAGTGCTAGGATTACAGGGTTACAAATGGCTAAAAAATGTTCTTGACTTAAAATCATTCATGGTATTATGGATGAGACAGATTTTCAAAGCAATACTAGATAATTCAAGTAGGTCATTTCTAGAAGTTATAGATGAGGTACTGTGGCAACACAGAGCAAGAAGAGGTTACTTTTCAGAGAAAACTTTAATTTAAAAAGATACATGCACCCTAATGTTCGCAGCAGCACTATTTAAAATAACCAAAACATGGAAGCAACCGAAGTGTCTCTAGACACTAGAGGAATGGATAAGGAAGACGGTAACATATACAATGGGACATTACTCAGTCATAAAAAGTGAAATAATGCCACTTGCAGCAACATAGATGAACCTAGAGATTATCATACTAAGTAGCTTATATAGCTTATATGCAGAGTACATCATGAGAAATTCTTGACTGGGCAAAGCTCAAGCTGGAATCAAGATTGCCAGGAGAAATATCAATAATCTCAGATATGCAGATGACATCACCCTTATGGCAGAAAGCAAAGAAGAACTAAAGAGCCTCTTGATGATAGTAAAAGAGGAGAGTGAAAAAGTTGGCTTAACTCAACACTCAGAAAACTAAGATCATGGCATCTGGTCCCATTAATTCATGGCAAACAGATGGGGAAGCAATGGAACCAGTGATAGACTTTATCTTTTTGGGCTCCAAAATCACTGCAGATGGTGACTGCAACCATGAAATTAAAGATGCTTACTCCTTGGAAGAAAA